>NC_136064.1:23328501-23828617 GCF_964261635.1 Lissotriton helveticus
ACCAACTTGAATACAGCATATCAAGTTCAGTGGAGGTCAAAGAATACATTTAAATTGAAAGAGTGAATGTTGATAAAAGGAGTATCCACTCGTATACTGCCAGCCAATGCCCTTCACTGACCCGGTGCGCATGCGCATGGCACCGTTGTAATTCAATTCAGATCAAAGGACCATGCAGGGCTTTCAGCAGCATATGGTCCTTGTCAGTCAAACACGAGCAGAACAAGCATTGGTGAAGCCGAAAGAGCCTGCCTGTGCAAGATTTATTGCCGTTGTCAATGTTATTTCAGCCATGTTGTACAGCAGCGCGGATGCAGTGCAGCTTGGCTGAAAGCTGTTGTTAATTTCAGCCAAGCTGCACTGCATTTGCGCTGCAGTAGAACATGGTTTAAATAAATAAATGTTAAAAAAAAACACAAACACTTACAGGACACTCACCCAAAATCCACAATTCAGGGACAGCGTAGTGCGGGCGGGAGAAGAGGGGGGTGGAATGTTAAAAAACAACAATGCACGGACATTGGAGTGTGGCTGGGTGGAGAGGGTGGCGGAATGGCACAGACAGCGAAGTACGGGCGGGGGAGGGGGGAAAACGCCAGAATGGCACAGACATCGAATAAACAGATGCGAGGGCCCAGATATACACAGGAACAGCGCATCAGCTGAAGAGATAGGCAGCTGAGAAGCGGTGGGCCGTTTATTAGCTAAGGCAGTTTGTGTGCATGGAACGAGAGGCAGAAACAACGGCTATATGTAAGCATAGATGCAGCGTGTAGCAGGAGCACCTACCCACACAGCCTCCAAGGCTTATAAAATTGATGTAACAGAGGTATGTTCTGAGTAACGCACACTATGCAATTACCAGTCAGAAGTTCGCTTTTTGTTGTTTGCTATTCGACTTGTCAATGTTATTAAGAAGTTGGCTAAAGTTGTATCGCATTGAAGAGTCTCCGGGGTCCAACAGATGAGTGCTGTACTGATTTCAGATAACCAAGGCCACTATTAAACAATACAAAAGTGTGAACAGTGAAAGAGGCCGTGAAAGTGAAAGCAAGATGACACGGCAGTGAGAAGCGCTCTGTGGTGGGGAAGGGGGAGGGGCAGCTGTGAGAGGCACCATGACGAAAGGCAGGAAAAGCAAAGCAGATGGCCAAAAGCAAAGCAGATGGCCGCGCGCGGCATTGCTGTGGCTGGGGCGTGTATTCTTTCAAGTCTGATGCGGGGGGTGGGGGAGGGGCAGCCTTTGAAGTCTGATGCCGTGATGTGGCTGGTGATGTTGTGCACGCGCATAGCTCACATGAACTGTATGCGATCGGCAGCAAGGTAGACTTTTCTTTTCGGCATACTATAATCTCGCCTATTTATCCCTAACGGGATAGAATAGGCGAGACCTAACAATAGGAGTATGTCAAAAGCATATAAAAAAAGTGTAACCAAAGCAGTGTGAGATATGCAGGTGCACAATATAGAACCTGTTTTAGGAAGAACTGTCCAGTGAACAAGATGCAACTCCGACTGTCCATCGAGATTAGCAATTCCTCCTCAACTTTGCAGGTTCATTGGGTCGAGCATTCGAGACCTCTTGTATATACTTTAGTATATAATTATATGTGTATGTACTTTGTGGGCTCTGGAGATCAGCCCTAGGACTTATCTGCTTCCACATAGGGACTTTTTTTTCTGTTCAACTGCCTCTATTTAACTGTCTTGATAGAAAATGATTAGCAGAGGTCAGTAAAATACCAGCATTGCTTTCTGCTGAGGGATTTTTTTTTTTTAATTATTTTTCTGGCAACTGCCTCTATTTAACTTTTTTGATAGAAAAAACGACCAGCAGAGGTTAGTAAAATACCAGAATCACTTTAGCTTTCTCTAGATTCTAGTCCATAGAAATTGTCTTCCACGAGCACCCGTAGACAATTTTATTTTTTTCAAATCTTGTGATTAAAGTGATATGACCACCGAAGACCCTGTTTTTGTATTAAAAACAGATCTTTGGCCTATACCATTTCTCGCTTAAAGGCAATATTTCTCCCCATGTGTTCCCATACCTGGGGTGTCACGCAGTTTGGTGCCTACTTTACCTCCATGTTAAAGAACAGTAGATGTTTCAGCCCCCAGGCTCATGTGCTGCATAGTTAAATACATACAAGGTCCCAAAGGCGAGACAAATGCATGGCAAATGCTTGTTTACCATCTAATCACTGATTTTTGTCCTTCTGATCACTCTTTTTTCCCCATCTAATCACTTGTTTTTCCCCATCTAATCATTTGTTTCTTTCCTTCTAATCACTTGTTTTTCTCCATCTAATCATTTGTTTCTCTCCTTCTAATCTCTCCTTTTCCCCATCTAATCACACGTTTTTCCACAGATTTTTTAACTCCACTTAATTACTAGTTTTCACACTGCAATATTAGCTTTTTCTACCCACTCATTTTTACTGCCTTGACTCTGCTTCTCATTCTCGCTTCCCACCTCTCACTAACTCCTCCCAGAGCCCCACCCCCTCTCAATAACTACTCATTGAGCAAGTCCCAGGACCAGTTCCCCTGCTGCCAGCTTTTCTCCCTGCTTGAGCTCTGCCGCACTGAACCTGTCAATTGCTTTTTTCTCCACACATAATCACTCATTTTTTCCCACTGTTTTCTCCATCTAATCACTTGTTTTGCTACTTGTAATCACTTGTTTTTCTTCTTCTAGTCACTCGTTTTCCCCATCTAATCACTGTTTTTCAACTGCTTTATCTCCACTCCATTCTCATTTTCCCACTGTAATATCAGCTTTCTATAACCGCTTATTTTCCCGCCTTGGCACAGCTTTTCCCTCTCACTTCTCACCTATCACTAATCCTGCCCAGTGCCCTACCCCCTTCCCAGGCCCCATTTGATGGAGACCGTAGCGCAGTCAAGCAGCTGACGCGTGGAATGGGGGCGTCGCTAGGATGCCAAAGGCAAACACGTCGCCGCCCGTCCATATCTGGAGGCGCCAGCACCAGGAACCCTGGCTCTCCCGCCACCCACAGCTACATCCGAACTGCTCTATGCTCAATGGTAGGACAGTTCTTCTACCACCACTGTCTCTTCTTTTGTGACTCCGGAGCACCCACACATGCACCCGTGACCACCACTGCCTCCTGCCCAATGCCCGATTGTTCCGCAAACAAGCCATGGAGGTCTGGGACACCATCACCTCCCTCACACATTAAGTTGTCTATCTCACAAGACCTGGATCAAGCCGACATCCACCCGACATCATCACGGCCATATCCAACGGTTGCAAGATAGCACACTGGGCCACATCAACAGACACAGAGGTGGAATAGCCATCATCCGCAAAGAATCCATTCACTGCACCGCAGTCACAGAAGAAACCACTCCAATCTTGGACCACCTCAACTTCCAACTTGTAACAGACAGCAAAACACCATCAAAGGCACCCTTGCCTAGAGACCCCCGGACCATGCCCTAGCTTCTGCGACACCATCCTCAACTACATTGCCCCACTGGCCATCAACACGGAAACTTCTTCTTCCTCGGAGACCTCAATTTTCACCTTTAGTACCCCAACACAGCCAACCTTCTTGAAGCATGAACAACCTTGGCCTCACCCAAATAGTCATCGACCCCACTAACAATGCCACGCCCAACCACATTTTCACAGGGAGCAATAGAGTCGGGCAAGGGAGGGGCAAGATGGCCGCCGAGAGGCTGTAGAGGACAGTCGCACCTGACCTTCCTCCTGATGGGGCTGCATGCGGTGCTTTTGGTGTTTCCCCTTTGTGATGGTTACCCCCACAGAATCGATGCTTAATGGGTTACTGACTGGGGTAATCTTCTCTGCTTGGATTACCACTCGATCCTCATCGATCTGATTTGCTGGACTGATACAAGGTGGGGAGAAAGCAGGCGATGCCGAAGCGAACACTGAGGTACACATAAATGTGTGGCTGATAGTGGTGATGTTGGGAGTTTTCGCTTTATGGCCCCTACGATCAGACATCATTGCTCAGTTTAAAGCAAGGACTCTTTCTAAAGTTGGTTCTCTCTTTTCAACACGGAGGGCGCAGCTCGGGTGGATCGATTGGAGGGAACTATTCAGAATTATGGCTCCTAAAATTGCGCGATCACCCAAAAAAGACCGCGACCCGCAAGGCAGATGGAGGAATGAAGATGATGACGATGTGCCCACAGATGATTCCGGTGCCCCCGCCTCTAATCTGAGAGGGAAAGCGAGAGTAAAAGCGCAACAGAGACGAGAGGCAGCTAAAGAAAGTAAAATGCGCAAGACCCTCGAAAAGGAGATGGAGAGGAAAAAAATGACGCTTTTATCTAAGTAATGCAACGAGGGGCAGGCATCCGTTGGAGAGGTAGTAGGGAGAGAGACTCTATTTCGACAAACCACGATTGTGGAGACATTTTCGCCGTTACCAAGTGTCCAACCCGTTCTACAGCCTGCCCTTCAACAAGCGTTCGTGGTCCCGTCGCTGAAAACATTGTGCAGTGCAACAGCAAAGAAACAGCTGAGTAGCCTCGCGGGACTAGTTGAAGACGTGACCTGCCCGGCGGATCCTCTGGGCGGCGGGGAAATTACAGAACCCTCAAGACAGTCAGGCTTTTCTACGGTCCCAGTAGGGGGCGGGGTTAATCACTCAAAGGCGGATTCAAAGGCGGAAGGCATTCAGAGCGAAGCTGCAGTTAAAGACACAGAGTCAGAGCCAGCCGATGCATCTGTTGTTTCACAAGCCAATGACGATGCCTGCGCTGATATACTCTTATCTGCTGAGAGTGGCCATATAGATGCAACATCAGTATCAGAGCTGACCCAAGGAGATGGGGGTAAAAAAATAGCTCCTGACCTGGTGAATCTAGAGGCTCAGAAAACAATAAATATAAATGTGAGTGAGGTAGGCAGAAACATACCAATCATGCCGGGGTCAATCCTAGCCTCTCCCATCGAGGATGTCTTCTTTACTGGCAATGACGAGGCAGATGATGAGGACGAGAGTGAGGGTAGTAACCCGGACCCAGCATCAGATTCAGAGTTGGAAACATCTGTGGGTTCGGAAACTGGCACTGAATCAGACATTGACAAAGAAGTAGAATCGGATAGTGCTCCAACTTCTTTTGATAGTGAGGCAGAGCTCATCGATTTGGGGCAAGATACAGTTCATAAAGGTCCTAAAGCAATGCAAAACCCCGCTCCCACAGAAAAGAACAAACTTGTACCGAAAAGCAGAGTTAAGAGCAAGAGTAAGACCAAAAGAAATAACTCTAGGCATAAGAACTTGGCCAGAGCACATCATGGGACCCCGGTAAAATCAGTTGCTAAGAAACTTGAGTGGGACAATACATTGGAAAATCACGCGTTGTCTACGGGAGGGCCTGACAATACGAGTGCGGCAACTCTACAAGTGAACCCTCAGGGACCTGAGGAAAATCCCACTAATTTTGAAATCTTATTATCTACCTTAAAGCAAATACAGGACGAGGCTCGTATCGAGAGTCAAAGTGCAAGGAGAAGAGCTAGACATGCTAACAAAAAACTTCAATCTTCATTGCACAAGATCAACAAGATGTATGAAGAGGTGGTCGGGAGAGTATCCGAGATGGAGGAAAGAACGGGCAAATTGGAGGAAGACATGGTGAAATTGCAGGACACTAGGAGGGATCAGGATAAGACCACAACCGATATGCTTTGGAAATTGGAAGAATCCGAAAATAGACAAAGGCGCAATAACGTTAGACTACTTGGTGTACAGGAAGGAAAGGAGGGGGGGGATGTACGAGGGTTCGTGGTTGAGTTATTAAAAGGCGCTTTCCCGGAGATGACTTCATGGGATTGGGAACACGAGATACAACGGGCACATTGGTTCCCGATGATGCGGAAAGAGGTACAGGGCAAGCCTCGCGCAATATTGATTTATGTAGGGAATTTTCTACTACGCGAAGAGATAATAAGCAAGGCAAAGCCACAGGCTAAATGCACCTATAAGGATGTTGTTTTTTTTGCCCGTCCTGACTTCTGGCACGCCACCGTGGAAAGGCGTTGGCGGATGCGGCAGATGATCACCCTCTTTCAGAATATTGGCTGCGAGGTTTATCTTCTGTTTCCAGCAAGATTGAAGGTGGGATTAAACGGAAATTTCAGGGTCTTTCATTCCGAAATTGTGGCACAAGAGTATCTTAGTTTCCTGCGTGAATCTAGAGGTAAACATAAGGTGCAACAAAAGGAGCTTGCAGAGCATGAAGCTCAAGTGGTAGCCACTAGAGGCATCTCTCGGAAGAAGTAGAAAACAAAGAGATAACATCAATAATGACAATAATTCTATGTAGCGGTAGAAACCCAGTGTATGATGAAAATGTTTAGTTTATTTTGTCTCATTAGTCTTCTATATTTAATGAGTTAAGATTATGATGTAATTCTTTTTTTTTTCTCTTTTATTGACGACTAAGGGACAGGGGTGGGTATACACTGGTGTGAATAGATGCGAACTGGGGTGTATCGGTGAGGGTTTGACTGGCATAGGAAACATCAGGGGTAGTTGAGATGAGGGCTAATAGCATTATAGGGGGGAGCACCAGGAGAGAAGTTTATGGAATATGAGTATCTGGGGGAGGAAGGGTGGGACATCCTGTTGGCACCGTCGGCCAGACATAGGTCCGTTCGACCTATTTGCCTGTAGGGGGTGTGGGTATCTGTGGGAGGGTTGTCAGGGTTGGGGGAGGGGGGGAAACGGGGCAGGGCACATGAGTATTGGAGATGAAGAACTCGATTCAGACAGGAATCATGAGCATAGGTCTTGGATTGAAAGGTATAAGAGCGTTAAGACAGTTATTGAAATTGAAGCAGGGAAGAGTAGATTGGTTAAGTTGATTATTAGCAGCGAGCACTTAGCTGGTTCAAGTTCAGGCATTTATAAAGCGCACTACTCACCCAGAGGGTCTCAAGGCGCTAGGGGGAGGGGATCACTGTTTATCGAATAGCCAAGTTTTCAGTTCTTTTCTGAAGGAGGTGTGATTCTGAGTAAGGCGGAGGTGGGTGGGGAGTGAGTTCCAGGTCTTGGCAGCCAGGAAGGAGAAGGATCTGCCACCCATGGTGATTTTTCGGATGCGCGGGACTGCGGCGAGGGCTTGATTGAATGATCTTAGTTGGCGGGTGGGATAGTAGAAGGACAGTCGGGTGTTGAGGCATTCGGGTCCTAGATTATAAAGGGCATTGTGTGCGTGGGTAAGAAGGCGGAAGGTGATTCTTTTGTTGACGGGAAGCCAGTGGAGGTTTTTTAAGTGACCGGTGATGTGTTCTTGGCGTGGGATGTCTAATATGAGTCTCGCTGATGCGTTTTGAATGCGCTGGAGCTTTTTCTGCAGTTTTGTTGTAATTCCGGCGTAGAGTGTGTTGCCATAGTCCAGTCGACTTGTGACCAGTGCATGGGTGACAGTCTTTCTTGTTTCGAGGGGGATCCAGCGGAAGATCTTTTTGAGAATGCGAAGGACGTTGAAGCAGGAGGACGATACAGCGTTGACTTGTCTGGACATTGAGAGAGAGGAGTCTAGGATGAAGCCAAGGTTACGTGCATGGTCTGTGGGTGTGGGCGCTGATCCCAAAGCGGAAGGCCACCAGGAGTCGTCCCAAGCTGAGGGGGAGGATCCAAGGATGAGCACCTCCGTTTTGTCTGAGTTGAGTTTTAAGCGGCTCTGTTTCATCCATTCGGCTACTTCTTTCATACCTTCGTGAAGGTTGTTTTTGGCGGTGTTGGGGTCTTTGGTGAGGGAAAGGATTAGCTGGGTGTCGTCGGCGTAGGAGATGATGTTGAGGTTGTGTTGACGTGCGATGGAGGCGAGGGGACTCATGTAGACGTTGAAGAGGGTGGGACTGAGTGAGGAGCCTTGAGGTACGCCGCAGATGACTTCGGTGGACTCGGAGTAGAAAGGGGGGAGTCGGACTCTCTGGGTTCTTCCGGCTAGTAACGAGATGATCCAGTCCAAGGCTTTTCCTTGTATGCCGATGTTGCTGAGGCGTTGTATGAGGGTGTTGTGACAGACAGTGTCGAAGGCGGCGGAGAGGTCGAGTAGAATGAGGGCCACTGTTTCACCGTTGTCCAGGAGTGCTCGGATGTCGTCGGTCGCCGCAATGAGGGCGGTTTCGGTGCTGTGTTTGGCTCGGAAGCCGTTTTGTGAGGGATCCAGGGAGTTGTTGATTCGAGGAAGGCTGCGAGTTGGCTGTTGACGGCTTTCTCGATGACTTTGGCCGGGAAAGGGAGGAGGGAAATGGGTCGGTAGTTTTTCAGTTCTGAGGGGTCTGCTGTTGGTTTTTTCAGAAGGGCGCTGAGTTCGGCGTGTTTCCATATTTCTGGAAAGGAGGCGGAGTTGAAGGAGCAGTTGATGACATCGCGGAGTTGGGGGGCGATGATGGAGTCAGCTTTGTTGAAGATGTAGTGGGGACAGGGGTCCGAGGGTGAGCCAGAGTGGATTGAGTTCATGAGGCGAATGGTATCTTTAATGGTGATTGGGTTCCAGGACTTGAGGTAGTTAGTTGGAGGGGTGGGAACAGAAGGGGGTGGGGTGAGTTGGTCATTGGGAGTATTCGTGAGGCTGTTGTGGATGTCGGCGATTTTGTTGTAGAAGAAGGAGGATAGCGCATCGCAGAGGTCTTGGGAGTTAGTGATGTCGTTGGATGCTGCGGGAGGGTTGGTGAATTCTTTGACGATATTGAAGAGTTCCTTGCTGTTATGAGAGTTGTTGTCGAGACGTTCCTTAAATGCTGATTTCTTGGCTGATCGAATCAGTTGGTGGTGTTTGCGGGTGGCTGTCTTGAGGGAGGCCATGTTGTCTGAGGTTGGTTCTTTTCTCCAATTCTTCTCCAGGGTGCGGCATGTCTTCTTGGACTTTTTAAGGTCGTCATTGAACCAGGGAGCCCCTTTGCTGAATGATTTCAACTGGTGTTTTTTCAGGGGTGCTAGTTCGTCCGCACTGTTGGTGATCCATTGCCTGAGGTTTGTGGCCGCTTGGTCTGGGTCCGTTGTTAGGGTGGGAGTGTTTTGGCTGAGTGATGTGAGGAGTTGGTCGGTGGTGATTTTTTTCCATTTTCTTCGGGGAATGGGTTGTGGGCGGTTGTGGGTCAGGGTTGTTTTGTAGCTGAAGTGAACGCAGCTGTGATCCGTCCAGTGGAGAGTTGTAGTGTGATCGAAGGAGATGTGCTTGCTGGAGGTGAAGATAGGGTCGAGTGTGTGTCCGGCTGTGTGAGTGGGGGTGTCGACAAGTTGTTTGAGTCCGAGATTGGACAGGTTGTCCAGAAGGGTGGTGGTATTGTTGTCGAGAATGTTGTCAAGGTGGTAGTTGAGGTCTCCTAGGAGAATGTAGTTCCCGGATGCGAGGGCGTGCGGGCTGATGAAGTCAGTGATGTCGTCACTATTGAGATCGGGTGCCTGGGGGCCTGTAAATGAGGGTTCCTCTGAGTGTGGTCCTGGGGTCGGTGTGGATCTGGAAGTGGAGGTGTTCGGCGGTTGCAAGATTGTCGTCAGAGCTGGTTGTAATTTTGATGGTGTTTCTATGGACGATGGCTATGCCTCCTCCAGTTTTGTTAATGGTGCGGTCTTTTCGAATGATCTTGTATGTGTCCGGTATGGCTATGGCGATGTCGGGGGCCGAAGATGTATTCATCCATGTTTCAGTGAGGAAGGCGATGTCAGGAGATGTAGAGTCGATTAGGTCCCAGAGTTCGGTTGCGTGTCTGTGGACCGAGCGGGTGTTCAGTAGGATGCATTTCAAGTCGTTGGGTTCGGAGCTGTGTGTGGAGGAAGTGTGTTTGGTGAGGGTCCTGACGCAGTTGAACTTACAGGAGAGGCAGGAGAATGGGCCGTGGGTACGTCCTGGGGTAGCTTGGCAGCAGAGTGGGGTGCGTCCGGGGTTGAGGGCGAGGAGAGTAGCGGCATCGTATGTGACTCTAGAGGGTTGGGAGCGGCGGGGACCAGGGGGTCTGGCGCTGGGTGCGGTCCAGGCGCGGACGGGGGTAGACGGGCTTACCTTTGGCGCACCTTCGGCGCGGCCGCAGCGCGTGGACGCTGCGCGTAAATGCATCTGTCATATGTGGATAGTGGAAGGGGAGGGGCGAGGGAGGGTCAGCTGTGAAGGCGGGAGCGGGGCGGAGACTCAGGCAGGGCGAGACAACAACAACATCAGCAGCAAAATGGCCGGCAGCGTGGGACGGACGGAGAAGCAGCCAAAGTAAAGCAAAGTGTGTAGAAGGCACTTAAATTAAGTCAGTCAAGGCAACACAAAGCGATGGCACAATAATATCAGCAGCCACTTAGTAGGAGAGGTGGTTCTGCGCTGTGAGGCACACTGAACAAACAAGTACAGAGAAAACGATCCTGCAGTGTAAGTGGACCAAATTAATAACAGCGATCTTGGCAATCAAATTGGTCTTGCAGTGCGAGGTGCTTTACACAAAATGCGGCGATGCGTGCAGCAATGTGGTTCTTCAGAGCGGGATGTTTTAAATTACTCGCGGCGGTTTTATCAAAATAAAGCGCTTCTACAGTGCGAGATAGTTATATTAAATGCAGCGCTGTGCGCAATTAAGCGATAATGGCGGTGAGTGTAGGCAGCTGGGGAGAGCAACGATACCAGTCTGTTAGAGGAGGCAGGTCGGGGAGCAGCGTGGAGGAGCGGCCGTGTCTGTTGTAAGCAGGACGGTCACCTGTTAGCCCTTTTACATTCAGAAATGTCACTTAGATTTGTAACATGGAACGTCTGTGGGTTGAATAATGCCCAAAAAAGACAGAAGATAGCAGTCCGTTTGCGGCAGATGAATGTAGACTACATATTCTTACAAGAGACGCATGTAATGAATACCCAGGAGTTCTGCCTTAACCAGTTGGGATTTCATTTAATAGCAAGATCTAAATTAGGGGTGAAAAATAGAGTAGTAGCTATTCTTTCAAGAAATAAAAATGTGGTAACTGGGAAAAAATTAGAGGATCCATGGGGTAGATGGGCCATGGCTGAGGTTTTAATAGAGGGGGTATGGACAACTCTAGTGGCGGTATATGGCTCAACCCAGGATGATCCAGAAATCTTGCAATTTCTGGACGCAGAGTTAGCAGGGTGGCCATCTCAGGTCATTATAGGCGGTGACTTAAACATTAATGGGGCAGATGGGCTCGGGGTAGGTTTGATCGGAGCCTATAAAGGGAGAAAGAAAAGAGTACATAAGGCCCTCGTTAACCTTTTAGAGAACAACATTTTGCAAGACGCCTGGGGCAGTATCAGACCGGGCCAAACAGGTTTTACATACTACTCCGCACCCCATCGTATTTGTGTTCGGTTAGATTACTTTTTGATATCTAATGACCTAATGACCAGAGTAGAAATCGATAGGCTCCCACGAATTTTAAGTGACCATAATCCGTTAACATTAACAATAAAGGTAGAAGGGAGAACTAGATTAAGCAGGACCTGGACTTTTGAAAGAGGTCTCCTCTTGGATATTAATTATACACAACATATGTCCAAATGGATTAGTGAGTTTTTCGAGAATAACAGAGGGAGCGCTCAAGTCGGAGTTGTATGGGATGCTTTTAAGGCTGGTGCTCGGGGAGAGACATGTAGCTTTAGTGCTTACAAACGGAAAGTAGCGCAAATCAGGGACAGTGACATAGAGAGGGCTGTCTTAGAGGCGGAGGAGCATCTCCATGAATCTGTAACAAGGGGCGAACTGATTGAAGAAGCAACTATAGAATTGATGAAAGTAAAAAGTGAAGCGGAGGAAGACATGGCGAATAAGGCAGCTCAATATTATACTATTAAAAGGGAGAGATGCTACAAGTTTAGTGAAAAAGTTGGACATGTACTCGCCATGCGGACTAGACAGATAGCAGCAACTGGGACTGTTAGGGAGATCAGGGATGAATATGGAAGGTTGCACTCAGATTCGCAGGAAATAAGGGAGGTTTTTAGGAAATTTTATCAGACATTATACGATGAACAATATCCTAGTAACATTGAAGAGATAAGGGAATATCTTCGGAATATTCCGGTTGAGAAGGTCCCTATAGAAGAAGCAGAAGGATTGGAGAAGCCGTTGGAGTATACTGAGGTTAAAGAAGCTATGGGCAACCTCCCCTCTGGTAAGGCCGCCGGCCCGGATCAACTGCCTCTAGAGTTTTATAAAACTTTTTGGGGGACCCTAGGGCAGGATTTAATTAGAACAATTCAAACTGCACAGTCTGGGGAGTCTATCCCCAAATCTTGGAGTGGTGCAGACATTGTCTTAATATTAAAAAAAGGGAAGATGGCAACTGAACCAGGGTCTTATAGACCAATCACGCTGATGAACAATGATACTAAAATATATTCAAAAGCACTTGCAATGAGATTTGCAGGAATAATAGCCCCCCTGGTTAGCAGCAATCAGCATGGTTTCATCCCTGGCAGAGGGACGACACACCACACCCGGAAAGTCATAACCATGTTTGATGCCACCGAAGTCACAGGAGACCCGATGGCCGTAATGTTGCTTGATGCTGAAAAGGCGTTTGATCGGGTCTCCTGGGACTTCCTGTGGCATATCCTAATAAGAGCTGGGATAAAGGGGGGCTTTGTGAAAGCCCTACAGACTCTGTATAGGGAACCGGTCGCAGCTCTGAGAGTTAACGGGGGTATCACGGGTCAATTTCAGATCAAGAGAGGCACACGGCAGGGGTGCCCTTGCTCGCCGCTCTTATTTGCCATGTACATGGACCCACTAATCCGCAAGATAGAGTCATGTCCAGATATTACCCCACTGAATACACTATTGGGTCCCTGTAAGATACTCGCTTACGCTGACGATGTGGTGGTGATAACACCAAACCCCACGGAGGCGATCGGGTTGTTGGAGGCAGAGTTTCGTAAATTCGGGCATGTATCGGGTTATGCGTTGAATACCTCAAAGACCCAGATTATTAAGAACTCTATGACTATCTGTAATGATAACCGTGTGGTACAGGAAGGGCTCTATCTAGGTATTAACATTTCAGCCAATCTAGAGAATTTGGTGGAAAAAAATATTGCTCCGATAATAGACAAAGTGAAGAAAGATCTTGACCGATACGAAAATCTCCACTTATCATTAGTAGGACGAGTCAATATTATCAAAATGTTGGTTTTGCCTAAATTTTTGTATGTTTTTTGAGCAATTCCATTGTTATTCGATAATAAGTGGTTTAAAATTTGTGAACAATTGGTTAACCGCTTTGTTTGGGCAAAAGGCAAGACGCGGAGGGCATTGAGATTCATGTCGCTCCCGCGGGAAAGAGGGGGTTGGTCACTACCAGATTTAAAGCTCTATTACTGGGCAGCGGCACTGCAATGTATGGTGGGCTTGATTGGAGGTGCCGAAGTGGAGGGCTGGGATAATTTTGGCTCGCTTGCTATTTATAGCTTGGTTCTTGGTATGAATGCTGAAAATGTATTTTTAAGATTCACGGAGGGTAGCTACTTCAAAAGAACACGCTTTAAGACCGTAATGGTTTCATACCTTTTGTAACTGTTGATACAGGATACGATGGGTTCTGCGCTTGGATCTCTAAGGCGCTTGACGCCCTTATTCCAATCACCGCCTGCAAGATCAGCTCGAGGGACTCAAGTCCGTGGTACGATGGTGCCTTACGTACACTCAAGGGTTGTTGTAGGCGAGCAAAGAGGGCTTGGCGGAAGGCGTACGATATTGGGAAAAAAGCCATTTATCTCGCTTCCGTCAAAATTTACCATCGGGCTGTTTGCCAAGCTCGGGCAGCTTATTATACTGCTGAAGTTTGCAACAGCTCTAACCCCTCTAAAACCATCTTCAAACTGATGAAGGATCTTTTAGCAAAACGAGCCGGTGCCTCGACGACTGGCTCCACCACTCACTGTGAGGCCCTTGCTCTGTTTTTTCGGGAAAAGGTCGAAAACATCTATAAGACGTTCCCCTTTATAGGCCCTCCAGCTGAGTCTCCGATTAACATCTATGGGGATACCGTTTTGCATGAGCTGCCCCCGTTGACATCTGCAGGGTTTGACCTCCTGGCGCAGCAGGTTAAATCTGGGTCCCCCGCTGATCCGCTCAGCTCAACTCTCTTTAGAGATCAGTCGTTCATGGGTCGGGCCGTGGTACACTCCTTGATTAACATCTCGCTGGAGTCCGGCACGGTACCCGCTAGCTGGAAGCGGGCGGTGGTTTCTCCCATCCTAAAGAAACCTTCTCTGGACCCAGATAAACCTGAAAACTATCGGCCTATCTCCCTGCTCCCTTGGCCGACCAAAGTGTTGGAGGCCCATGTCAACAAAGTTCTTTCGGCCCACCTTATCCATGCTAACATCTTGGATCCCACCCAGAACGGGTTCCGTGCTGGCCACAGCACGGAGACCGCCCTTCTCTCCATGGCTGAACATCTTCGCACGGTGATGGATGCGGGGCAGACTGCGGCGCTCGTTTTATTAGATCTGAGCGCCGCGTTTGATACTGTCTCTCATCCCATCCTGTTGCATCGCCTGGAGGAGATTGGGCTGGGCGGCCCTGCCCTCCAGTGGTTCCGGTCCTTCCTTGACGATCGTTTCTTTAGCGTTGCCGTGCCACCGTTCCAGTCCCAATTCCATCCTTTGAGACAGGGGGTGCCGCAAGGCTCCTCGCTGAGTCCCACGTTGTTCAATCTATACGTGAGACCGCTGGCTGAGGTCGTCAAGCAATGGGACATGACCATGGTCTCATATGCCGACGACACTCAGCTAGCGGTTACGATCAGCGGGGATCCGGACCGGGATGCCCCCAGGTTTCAGAGTGGACTCAGGGCGGTGGCAAGCTGGATGAAGAACAACTGTCTCCAGCTCAACGCTAAGAAAACCGAGATCATGATCGTCGGTAGGAGGGCGGAACTATGGGGGGACAGGTGGTGGCCTGCTGAGCTGGGGCCGGCCCCCCTTCCGGTCACTGAATTAAAGAACTTGGGAGTATGGATGGACCCTGCTCTCAGTTTTGTGGGCCACGCGAAGAAAACCGCGGCCTGTTGCTTTGGCATCTTACGGTCGCTGCGTCCCATCCTGAAGTTCTTTGACCATCGTACCAGGCAGCTGATAGTCCAGGCTACTGTGTTATCCCGCCTGGACTATGCAAGCTCTCTCCTGGTAGGTTCCAATCTGGCTGAGGTTACCCGCCTCCAACGCGTTCAGAACGCCGCGGCGAGAGCCATTGTTGGCTTACCTCGAACAAGTTCCGTCTCCGGCACATTGAGATCACTGCATTGGCTGCCTATCAGGGCAAGAATCCAGTTTAAAGTGCTGTGCCTGGCGTTCAAGATTTTGAGGGGAGGGGGTCCTCAAATTCTTGCGGACCTTCTGTCCTGGTATGTGCCTACCCGGTCCTTGAGATCTTTGGGCCAAGCGCTTACTGTGATCCCTCGATACAGGTTGTGTCGGGTTGGTGGCCGATCCTTCCGGGTCAGAGCAGCCGAGCTCTGGAACTCTCTTCCGGTAGAGTTGCGGTTACTAGATGACCTTTTAGCTTTTCGTAAAGCTTTAAAAACCTTTTTGTTTTAATAAACCAGCTCTTTGTTTTTTATCTGTTGTGTTTCCCTGTAGGTGTTGCATATTACCTGCCATGCGCTAGGACGCCCCTTAGCTGGGGCAGCTATGCGCAATACAAATGTATGTAACATAACATACAATGTATGGAAAGGGATTTCCAAAAAGGTGGGAATCGGGAAGTATAATATATATACCAGACTACAAAATAATCCTTCCCTACCTAGCGAGGTCTTTTCGGGTATTGTTTTTCAAGAGTGGGATAAGCGGGGGATAAGAAAAGTTGGAGATATGATGGGCCTTCATGGCATATTACAATTTACGGAATTGCAAAACAATTTTACTCTGGACACAAAACATTTCTTCAAATATCTCCAAATAAGAAGCTGTCTCTTAAATAAACAAGGGGGTGCATTGGGTTTTGAAAGAAACACATTGATGGATCTTATAGGAAATGGTACAGACTGCACGATTAAGAGGTTTTACCTGGAAATGACGAAATTAAAGAAAGATGATTTAGAGAAATGGGTAAATAGATGGTCTCTGGATTTAGATATCGATTTAGATATGGGGAGGGACACCTTTACTGAATCACTGGAAATGGGGAGAAAAGTGCTGTGTTCATCGTCCCTCCAAGCTCAACACTACAAGACATTATATCATTTATATTATACACCCGCGAAGATTGCTCAGTGGGGTGGCACATCTGCTAACACCTGTTTTAGATGTGGAAATGCAGATGCTGATTTGATACATATTTTTGCAGTCTGTCCTCACTTGGATAAATTGAAACAGGAATTGTGAATTTCTTTCAGATCGCAATGTCATCGACAATAGAATTAACACCAGCCATTATGTTATTGGGGTTAAGCGTTGATGAGAAGCTGACTTG
Organism: Lissotriton helveticus; assembly: GCF_964261635.1. NCBI lineage: Eukaryota > Metazoa > Chordata > Amphibia > Caudata > Salamandridae > Lissotriton > Lissotriton helveticus. Next base: position 23,344,934 of record NC_136064.1, read on the forward strand.
TAAATATTTTTTATTTGTGGCAATGGCAATTTTGAGACTGATTGTGGCTTCTGCTTGGTTAGATTCTAATCCCCCATCATACCACCAATGGTTAGGCAAAGTAATGTCTATACAAAAATTGGAAACAGCCATATATGCTAGAAAGGGAAAAAAGGGCAAGAAGATGGGTACGCAAATTTGGGAATCTTTTATCCGATGGAAGCTTGGTATAGATTCTTAAAAGACTAAGAACCTATTTTGATTTCTGTCTGAATTTGTATGTACAATTTTGTGTTTTAACGCTTTGTAATTTTTGTGCCTTGCTAATGTAATGTTATAAAGAAAATGGGGGAAAAATCTCTAATAAAAATATTTTTTTTAAAAAGGGAGCAATAGAGTCAGTTCAATGTCAGTGGGATCACCTGGATGGACCACTTGTCCACTTCACGATCACAGAAGCCCCCATCATCCCTATCAAGCCATACAGCACCAAACACAGGAGCTGGAACAAAATATATCCGAAAGCCAATGGACTGACGCCCTCAACACCTCCCATTCTGACAGCACTATTGACCTCAAAGAGGCTGTGAAGAACTTAACACCTGGATCACCGACTGACCAACAGAAGTGCCCCCATCAAGTCCACCTAACTCAGGAGACCCACCAAACATACCAGTTGGTACACTGTGGAACTGAGAACCACAAATAATATTTGCAAATGACTAGGAAGTGGGCACAGCATTTTCAAGACAGCTCTCAACCACCACCACCAACTCCTGAAAGACACATAAAAGAACTCCCTGGCCGACCACCTCAAAGCCAGCTCTAACCACACCAAAGAAATCTTCAGCATCATCAAGAAGTACTCCAAGACCTCAGCAGCCTAAAACATCATCACCTCTTCCCAAGATCTCTGTGACAACCTGGCAGACTTCTTCCATGACAAGATCTCCACCATCTACAAATACTTTGACCCTCCACCACCAGCATCTTCATCCTCCTCGCGCCACCGACACCTACCCTAATCAATGGATCATCACATAGGAGTAGCTCACCGCACAGAGCACCACAGCCATCATGCACTCTATCCACTCAGGAGCACCCATGGACCCCTGACCCCACCACATGTTTAACCTCAGAAACAAGACTATCAGCAAGGAACTCATCACCATCTTCAACACATCCATCATATCAGCTATTTTCCCAAAAGAATAGAAACACACTGAAGTCAAACCCCTAGACAGCAACCTGACCATGAAAATCCAGATCAATGCAGTGTTAATAGCCTGTTTCCTCACCCTATGCATACTCTAGAAGAACTTTAAGTGGCTCCCAGTCAGCACCACAGGCACTGTTACCCAAGCCTTTGTCACTAGAGTCGCCTGGACTACTGCAACACTCTATGCAGGAATCACCACACACCTACTGAAGAGACTATGGACCATACAGAACTCAGCATCCAGACGTTACCTCCCCGAGTAGACCCACATCACCCCACAAGAGTTGCCAATTCAAGGTGCTAACCCATGCCTACAAAGCCCTGCACAATCAAGGACCAGCATATATCAACCACCGCCTGAGTTTCTATCAACCCTCCAGACACCTGCGCTATCTCTCCCTTTCCTTTGACCCATCCCCCCCCCCACATCCGCTAAAGCAAGAGTGGTGGACACTTATTTGCCTATCTGGCTGCAAAGACCTGGAACAGCCTCCTCTTTGACCTCAGAACCTCAACTTCCCTGCAGGAATTCAGGAAAGAACTAAAGACCTGTTTGTTCATCTGTTCCCATCCGAGCAGCAGAATCCCCCATGCCTGGATACCCTCGGGTGATTAGCTGCACTATACAAATCCTGTTTTATTGATTTGATTGATTGAGAATGTGCATGGACCATAGCTTTCTAAAAAAAACGAACCATTTAATTCCAGATCAGAACACAATGCTATGAGTTGTAATGCCCTTCTTAGTTTTGATGGGGGCCGATGGTCTTCTGGCCTGAATTCTTAGGAGCAGGAGAGAAAACTAACAAAAGGCAGCTTTAGCTTCATAGGCATTGCTTTGAAGAGACCCAGATGGCATCCACCATGGTCAATTTGTCATGCGATGCTTGACAACGTTGTTATGGATTATATGCCTTGATCAAGTTAACCCAGTCTGGGTTTGTTCATAATATGGTGTATACCATGTGTTCACTTAGCATTCATATCCCAGGTGTGAAAATCAGACTTCACAAAGAGAGAGCTCTCTTGCTTTATGTTGTGCAAGCTAACAGAATGTCTTGTGTGTGCATAATTGCCAAATTTTCTGGTTTCTGTTGCTTCATCGAAGGGTGGACTTCCATTTTATTGCTGAATCTTAGCCGTGGCTAAAGTTGTAAAATAAAGCATTAAATGCTTTGGATTATATGTAGAAAAGTAAAAAGAAATAATGGTTTCTCTCAGACTGACTGAGTAAATACCACCGAACCATAAAATTAGATCCATGGTCTATGAAACCCATTCTGTGTTCGAACACGTCCGGCAGCCATTGTTGATCGATGGTATTGAATGCACCTGAATACTCCATCAGGATCAATAGACATCAGTTGCTCAAATCCAAGATCCTATAAATATCTTAAATTGTTGTGTTTATGGTTGCTGATTCTGCACTACAACCATGAATAGGGTTTACTGATGTCGTTTAAGAACACAACTACTATGCAGCTTTCAATAGTTTCCCCGAGTAGAGGTGGTTCGATATTGTAGCATATTTGGAGAGGGATTTATGGTCCAGAGTATCAGTGTTCCTTGGCCAGTTTTGAAAAGATATCCCAATTAGGTGAGGCATGGACAATTTAATGCCAGGATTGTTCAAATAAGTTAACGTGCATTTTGATATTGGTCGCCAGGAGAAAGTATTGGAAATGGTTGGAAACTGAGGATGAATGAGAAACTTTCGGATGAGATTTTGGTGAACAAGTTTAAAGTATTGAGCGTTTTTGGAGATAGATGATGTTTAAACAACCAAGGTTGGTGAGACGTTATCCTTCATTGAATGGATTTTTTTCCCTGACACAGTTTAGAAAGAGGTTGCATCTGGCTGGACAACATTAGGGAAGTGATCAAGTCTGAGGGACTAAGCTGTTGTTGATGCATTCAAACTGGGATCTTGCAGGGTTAGAAGATCTGTTCTGTAAGAAAACAGCTTTCTTATTTAGAATAGCTTGTTTATCGTCCTTTCGAAGGCTTCATACTTGGTTTGACTGATGGAGGATTTCAAGGCTAACTAGTTGGAATGAGGACTTTGGCTTAATCAATGATGATGAATGGAGAGAGGATAACATGGTCCCGCTTGTTGCCTGGTTGACACTTTTTCACTGTAATTACTTCCACAGAGCACGCTATACTACAGAAAGGTTATGGAGAATTGGACCAGGGGCCTCTGCGAAACTCACCAGATGGCACTTCTCTGCTGCCACTATGATACATATGATCTGCGAATGCCCTCTCATCTAGCCTTACTGGGGCCAGGTCCAGGGGTCTCGCCATCTCTGGCATTGCTTCCTGTTGGATGGAGACTGAAGTTGGTCCTGTTAGGAATAATGGAGGAAGCCAGGGGCATGGACATCAGTTTATGAGGCCAAAAGCTGTTGTGGGGGTGGGGGGGTGGGGGGGGGGTTAGCTATGATGTAATTCAAAAAGGACAACCTTAGTGAGAAATGGCAAACTTGTAAGAATAGGACTCGTGCCATGGAGGTGCACTGAGAACTGCTTCAAAATCAAAGCTTGTACACTTTATGTCATTCAAATTACATCATACATGTTGAAATATCAATGATCATTATATGCCTTGCCTGATTTATTTTCCTTTCTTTTTTCTTTTTTACAAACTTATTAAAAATATCTTGAAGAAATCTGCACAAGGAAGGCATTCCAGTCCCTGTCGACCTCTTGGCAGGTGGAGTGAACGTCTGGCCAGTGAGGAAGATCTGCAGATGAAGGAAGCTCAGAATGTAAAGAAGCCAGAATGCTGTGAGGAAGGTAGGATTGCTGCCCTCTTTGGATTGGCTGCTGTTGCTGATGAGGATTTCATATAGTGTAGCTGTGTAGGTACAATTCATAAATATAACCACCAGAGGTTATGAAAGCAGGAATGGCTGAGTTGATCCTTGTATTAATTTTTAGCTGCAGTTCATAATGAGGCCACAAGAGGGGGAAGAGCAGGTTAGCTGACAGACCTTTGAGGCAATACCTGTTTGGCTGGCCCTTTTTAGGTTTCAGACAGTGAAAACCTTAGCTGTCGGCATGACCTATTGTTTCCAGTACATAAAATACATTTAGAGAGGGCATCAGGTCAGTCCTTCACTCATAACTAGATATGTTTGTTCTCTAATTCAGTTGTCTGCTCTTAATTGCATGGATTTCCTCCTTATTCTTGTAGTTGTCCCGCCAATGAGCATTTCAGTCTCACAGTGTTCTGATTAGATTAGTTGTATTGTTCCGCTGTATGCTTGAGGGGACTCTTTTTAATTTGCAACTAAGCACCCCAAAGGAGTGGATGTGTTTTTTTGTTCTCTCCTGTATCTTTTGGGTTCTTCTGAGTGCCCTCTTTTTATTCAAACTTAATCTATCTCCCCTACCTTGCTCCTCGGGTAATGTTATTTTTTAAATTATGTTTTCTTCTCTTTTTTTGGTATAAATGCATGATCGAAGGAAGCACAACTTGTTTGTTTTTTGCAAGCACTTTTTAAACATTTTTGCAATTTAGCATTGTTGTCTGCTATGTTAGAAGGATAAATTAAACAAGCATTTGCTATGTAACAGGTCACGCATTTGTTAAAGTTAGAGCTGTTGGCGTTAAAAATGACAATGTTTTTTACTTTTGTTTTGTTTCTTTGCAGTGGAGTTATTATATTTGCATAGCACTAATGCCAATGGTATAAAAAAGCAGCAGTAAAAACCATTGTCATTTTCAACACCAACAGCTCTAACTTTAACAAATGCAAGACCTATGGCATAGGAACAACAATTGGTCTTCCATTTATTAGAGCTGGAGAGCGCAAGAGGAGGGACAACACATGTGGCGGAGGGATAGCGTATGTGGTAGAGGGAGAGTGCATAAGGAGGGTGGAGAGTGCATGTGGAGGGAGTGGAGTGCATGTGGAGGGATTGGAGTTAATGTGGAGGAGGGACAGAGCTTGTGGAGGGACAACGCATGTGGAGGAGGGACAAAGCATGTGGAGGAGGGAAAGCGCATGTCGACCACATGTGGAGGAGTGAGAGCGCATGAGGAGAAGGGAGAGCGCATGATGAGGGAGAGCGCATGAGGAGGGGGAGCGCATGAGGAGGGAGAGCGCATGAGGACGGAGAGCGCATGAGGAGGAGGGAGAGCGCATGAGGAGGGAAAGCACATCAGGACGGGGGAGAGTGCATGAGGAGGGAGAACACATGTGGAGGAGGGAGAGCGCATGAGGAGGGTGTAGAGCGCATGAGGAAGGTGGAGAACACATGAGGAGATTAGTCTCGTATTTGTTAAAGTTAGAGCAGTTGGCGTTAAAAATAACAATGTTTTTTACTTTTGTTTTTTTTCTTTGCAGTGGAGTTTTTATATGTGCATAGCACTATTGCCAATGGTATAAAAAAGCATAAGTAAAAACCATTGTCATTTTCAACACCAACAGCTCTAACTTTAACAAATATAAGATCTTCAGCATAGGAACAGCAATCGGTCTTGGATTTGTTAGAATTGGAGTTATTGGCATTATAAATCCCAATGTTTTTTATCTAGCCATGTGGCAGGGTGCAGTACAATATGTGAACAAAAGAGGTCCCATGGGACTTCTTTTGGCCACACATGGTACTGCGTCCTGCAAAGTTGGAGTTATTGGAATTATAAATGGCAATGTTTTTTACCTAGCCATGTTGCAGGGTGCAGTACAATATGTGAACAAAAGAGGTCATATGGGACTTCTTTTGGCCAAACATGGTACTGCGCCCTGCAAAGTTGGAGTTATTGGCATTATAAATGGCAATGTTTTTTACCTGACAATGTTGCAGGGTGCAGTACCATATGTAGCCAAAAGAGGTCCCTTAAGGTACTGCACCCAGCAGAAGACATGGAAATCTGCCCTACCCATAATGCATTGCATGCAAGACAGTACCACAAGTACATTCAAATACCATGACACCCCGCTTCCCCCAACCTGTAGCCCTTACCCCCAAAGCACCCTTTATGCGCACCCCACCACCGTAATCCACACCTTATCTAACGACCGACATCTCCAAACCCTCCCCACTGCTGACTACCTCTCCACATCTCCCAGAGCCCGCCACCTCGAACGTCCACCCTCCCTCCCCCCAGCACTTATAACACCCTCTACTATCCTCACTCCTCCAACACACGCGGAGGTAATTATTTCCCGGCCCGCCTCCCACTGCCCCTGACCGCGTCCCCCACTACACTTATATCTCCACCTCCGAATCCCACTCCTCCTCCTCTTAATGATCTTACTTCACCCTCCTCCCCACTTGCCAGCATACCCCCTCCATCGGCCTTACCACCGTCCTGCAGGAGTGACCTCATCACCTCAACGTCCTAGCTCCCCTATTACTCCTCCACACTGCATCTCCTCCCCTCCACCCACCAGGCTCTTGTTTCCAGCCAACATTGAACCACCATGCTCTGCCCCCTCCTCGCCACCCGATCTAACACTCACCCATATGGCCCTCACTCTTTCTAACATTGAACTTAATCTCTCTACCGTTCGGACTGAACTCATGAGACTCCAGGAAGATTTCAAAGCTCTTAACAACAAGACCTTCCTCAATCATAATGGCTCCGCCTACCCTTGCCCCACTCACTCCTCGCAACACAACCTCTGGAAAACTATTCCCATCCACAACAGATCTTTTAATCTGCTCCATGCTAGGAATGGCCTCTTCTCCTCTGTCATCACAGACTTATGCAACTCTTACCTCCCCAAACCCTCATCCCTGATCATTCCCTCCCTTATTCCAGAATTCCAGTGATTTTGGGAACTAGCAGAACCCCCTCGTCTATCACCTTGCCCAGATCACCAGCCCAACTCACCACAATACATGCACGCCGGGCCACCGAAGCCAACCCTACATCCCTCTCCTGCATGCTCGTTCACTGCCGCTCAGCCATCCGACACGCAACTGAAATATCCAAAACCCTCCTCAGTGAATCCATTGACATCACCTTCCTGACAGAAATCTGGCTTAATGACCACTCAACAGTCACCCTTGACCTACTCAGCCCTCCTGACTACTCCATCATTAGGAAGGACAGACCCGACATAATCAGAGAGGGTCTAGCTATTATTTACAAAAGTGAACTGCAACTCTCCTGTGTCAAAAACTCTGACCACCTAACCTTTGAATATCTTGTCGCTGAACTCACCAGCCGTGGTGCGTCCATTGGGGCGTAGCCCCACCGCCCACATGGACCCACCGTCGGCGTCATTGCATCACACATTAAGCATTAGCAACTTAGCAGCAATCCCCTAATTTAAATTGCAATCATCCGCCTTACCGGCGCCGGGACACACCCGGCGATTTCGGAGTGTGCAGGCAGGGGGGAGGCCTCAGCCTGCTGCAGCTTGAGTGACAGTCACTCAGTCCATGTGACCACACCCTCAGGCGGCAGCAGACCAGTCCAGACCTTAGTGCGCAAGTGCAAGTTGGTGTAAAACTTGCCCGAGCATGCGCACAGTGGTCAGCTCCCTTACAGTACGTGACCAGAGGGGGCTGGTTTACCCGGCCGCAGCCCCCGGGGTTTACAGAGGGCGGCAGGGCGAGCAGCAAATATGCCCCCCTAGCCAATCCTGGCGCTGCATGCAGCGCCAGGATTGCCTGGTCCAACACGCAGCATCGATCATTGGATGCCGCGCGTGCGGGGTGACACACACTGCCTCAGCCGCACTGTTATGGCCAATCACTGTGTGACTTCATGTGAAGCCATGCAGTGATTGACCATTATCGCCGGGATGCGTGCGCTGGCTGCTGTGAGTAACCTCGTGCGCAGCAGAGACCGTGTCCCGTCCTCCGTGTCACCGTGACTGACTCCCTCCCCTGGCCCTGAGTTACTTATGAGGCAGGCTGCGGTGCAAGCGGGCAGCAGTTATGAATTTGTTAATTTCGTTTTTGAACTGAAGCCACTGCTCGCACCGCCCGCTGCCTGGGCCAAATTGGTGCCTCATCATGCCACTGCCCCTTCATCTCCAAGGTGAAGTACTAGGCTCCTGTCTCGCTGCTATAGAAAAAACAAGTAAAAACAGCATCTCCACTCTGTGACCAGCGTTCAAAGCTGATTTGCTCATTTGGGGCATATACTGTCTCAAGGTCGTTCCGTCGCAGTTAGTCACCCAATCTCATGGCTGTTCTGAAATTAATTCCTTTCATTTAAAAAGCATGATACGGCCAGGGTGTGCAGCCATGGAAAAATGAAAGGGAATTATCTGGTGAAGAATGGGATACGGTAACGGACATCCCAGAGAAGGCCCCGGGCCGGAGGTGCCAGCTTCATGTTTCCAGTGCCTCACTGAAGTCCGGAACCAGAATACAGAGCCAGCAGACAGCAGAGAGAGCTGGTAAGAAGGGAGAGCGGGTCTAAGTAGGCATGCTTGGCGGGGGGTGTGCGAGCTTTTGGGTTTCAGGATGGTGCCCTCTGCCAGCCTGAGAAAATTCTATAACTACTGCAATTATTGGCTTGTCATTAGATTGACATCCTGCACCCTTGCGTGCTTTTTTAAAATTAAGTCTCTAGAGCATTGAGTACTGTCTCCCATGTCGCCTGTCTGATGAAGTATGTCCACATTATTGTTTTTACGTACAATACACTACTATATAAAATAAATACAGTACATGCACAGTTCTATATATGATGCCCATAAGGCTTGGTCCTTGCTACTAAAAAAGCTAAATAAACATATGTGCGCCACTCCGTGTGTGGTTCTTGGAAGGAGAACTGCCTGCCTCATCCATTCACTGAAGTACCTATAGCTATCGGGTAAAAGAACTACAGTCATATTTATGACGTTTCTTACTGGCTATTCAGCATTATTTATTTGTTTACATGTTCTGATGTAGGGGACCTTCTTCCTATGGTAACCCTGACGGATGACTCACTTCACATTGGCCACTTACTACTGCCTACAGAAGGAATTCGGAGGTTTAGGTGTGGCAACGCCTCCCTGTCCTTAGCACTTTGGTGCAACTTGTGAGTTCTTGCTCGGTGACTGACATAGGAATCCTACGCTATTCTACCAACTTAAGTCTGCAGTGCTCATCGATAGATCCCCACACGAGGCCGGTCTTCTCCATTGGAACTGTGTGTGAGCTCGCTCCCTGGAATGGATCCGGCCGCTCACTCTGAGGGGAGCCGGAGCCCCGCTCCTCTTTCAGGTCCTGGTTTTCCCTCTTTTGTTGATCTGGCTGCGCATGTCCCTGATAACCTGCATCAGGTGCGTGTCTCCCTCCATCCCTTCACCACTGGGTGCTCCCAGTGACTCCTAAAATTGGGGGGGACCATCCTGTACTTAAGGCCAGTGACACAATAGGAAGCTCCGCACCCAGGCCGACGGTGTCTGTCATCAGCAAGTGAGCCTGCATTAAGTGTTCACTGTTCAGACACCAGCCAACGAAGCTATTGATCCCCACCCAGAAGATAAGTCTTCCCCTGAGCAGAGCTGCTCCAATAGTGTGGAGAGTGAGGTGGGTTGCACATCAGGGACTTTAGATTCTTGGGATAGGACGATGCCTGAATTAAATCCAACATCACGTACAATAGCGTTTTTTTCATGTAACATTGCTGTTCTGAGTTCATTGGCCTTAAGATATAGGTACCTCCGGGAGAGAGTAATGACATTCTTGCTGTTCGGTTAGTGTCTGGCCCCTATGGTAACATTGAGATTTATAATGAATATGCAAGAGGACATAGTGGTGGGGTAGAGGTCCGAAACCATACTGGCTTTAGGCAAGCTCCTTGACAGTCTCTCTTGGGCCGCCTCTGCTGTTATAAGTGATGGACTTTAACTGGACCTTTGAGCCCCTTGATAGTGAGGAAACTGACCTGGCGGGGAGGAAGATGCTCAGTGGGGTGTCCCATGTTTGGAAATACCTCCAATTAAAAGATGGACAGTAGCTATCCAACTGAAAGATATTTGCTTAGAAAACGGCTTAAGAGTGGCCAACTCCTGAACCATCACTGTAAGACAAGGGGCCAATACATTCAATAATGGCCACCATTCGAAAACCAGACCTTATGGGGCCGACTGCGCATACTGTTCAAATATGACACACAGTAACGCAACATTTGGGCTGGGAGGGAAGACTAACACAGCACAACCCACTATGGAACACGAGAAAGCTAGGCAAATTGGGCAAGAGCAAGGGTTTTCAACAGTGGGACCCAATAGGGATCTCGCGACTAGGTGACCTCAGGAGAGGGGGTAAAATCGTCACATTTGCCCATTTACAAGAACATTACACAATGGCGCCCACTGAACTGTTTCACTATATACAGATTAAACACGAACTGGTGGCGGTCATTCCACGTGATACGACTCTCCCAGAAGCCTCCCCATTAGAGGACAGACGCCTGACGGAGTATATAGATAAACAAGCATTTGCAATGCAATAGGTCTCCGTCTCGCATTAGGAAAGTTTGAGCTATTGGTATTGTAAATGACAAATTTTTTACTTATGTGTTGGGTTTGAAAATAGTGAAATTAATAGCTTTGTCATTTACAATGCCAATAGTTTTAACTTTCGCAAATGTGACACCTATAGCATTTGTAATGCAATATGTGTTGTATTTACGTGACTTAGATGTATTGATATTACAAATAGCAATGGCTTTTATTTTTTTTATAATTAATATGTTAATAAAAGTTATTGTAATTTATAATGGCAATAGCTTAAACTTTTGTAAATAACTTTTGTGAAGATTATGTTCAGTGTATTTTATTGTGACGAAAATCCAAGAACAGAAGTGAAATATTAACATCTTTTGGGGACATTTGTAATATAGCTTGAAACATTGAGAGAACATATTTGAACCAGTTGTTGTTGGATGGTTGCACAGATTGATGCTGTGGTGGCACTTGAGTCTTGGTAACCTGGTAGCGCCTTAGTTTGCAGCTCTGCAGAATTACCCAGGCCAGGAGTAAATGCCCCAGCACCCAGGCAAGGAGTAAACGCCCCAGCTCATCCGCTGCAGCTTTGGCAGACTTGTCAGACCGCATGAAATTTATATGTAAATAATTAAGGGAGAGGTGCTTTGGTGGAGCCCCTTCACTCGTTTTTTGGTCCAGTCTACAATTACAATACATAAATACAGATTTCTAAGTATGCTTTCACCAAATTAGCTTGTTGTTTTCACAAGGTTTAAAACACCTGAGCCCTGTAAATGGTTTGAAATAAAGGAGATGAAAGGAGTTAATTTGTTCGTTGTGTTTTGCTCGGCCCATCACTAAATATGTTTTCCATGCGCTCTGCTCCCTTAATTATCACACTGAATGAGTTGCTATTTTCATCATGTGTCTGAACCTGTAATCTGTGTGTAGCAAAGGGGTACTATGCTGTTGGAAACCTTGCTGAAGCTGATAAGCTGGAGGGTACTTTTAATGCCAATATCGGAGTCTGTAATAGGACGGAATGTATGAAACTCTGTGGTTATACTGAATAAGCAGCTACCTATGTTATGCCATCTATTAATGTAATAACTGCACTTTCACAATTGCTTTATTAACCTTCCTGCTTTCTCAAATTTGCTTGAAAATGCACGATTTTTCTTCTTTTTTTTCAAAATTTTCTTGGGGGGGATAATCCCCCCAAAACCCCCCTTTTGGGGTTCGGGTTTGCTCGCTGCGCTCGCTCGCTACGGTGTGGTATGCTAATCACTTTGCGCCCCACTACTTTAAAAAGACACCCACCGCCCCTGGAACTCACTATACAGGGCTCTCCTCCAATTTGCCTGTATAACATCTACCACCCTCCGGGTGACCCACTTCCCTTTTTGGTGAGGAACTATCTGACCCTATTTCTCAATCCTCTCTCTACAACTCGAAAAACCTCTTCCTAGGAGACTTCAACATCCACTGGAACAATGTTGTTGACCCCACTGTCAACCATCTCACCAATCTACTTCAGTTCAATGGCCTTGTTCAACTTTGCCACTCGCCATATCACACAAAAGGTGTCACCCTAAATGCCATCATATTCAATAATGAGCTGGCTTCCGTCTCCAACATCATTCCCATTGACTGATCTGACCATCACCTCATCCTGTTCAAGATCAAATCCACTCCCCTCCTCCCCCCTATTAATAATCACATACCCATGAAATGGACCAGAAACCTCAATCCACCCCCCCTGGCAAACTCGAGTCGAAGCTACAAACCCAACTTCGCCTCATCCCTCTCTACCATGATGCAAATGAACTCACAGAACTTTTCAACAAGACCGCCAGTGATGTCGTGGACCTCCTAGCCCCTCCCAAACTAAAAAAGCGAAGAACCATTCCATTCATAACTTGGTTTAACTCTGACCTCAACGACGAAAGCCGATCACTGAGTCTGTCTGAAAGATCTTGGAGACACCCCTCCCCCGACAATCTTCTCCGCCTCCGGGCCGCTAGATCATCCTATAAAAAACACAACTTCAAGGAAAAGGCCTCCTTTTTCTGAACACAACTCGATAGTGCCAAAAACAGACCCAGAGAACTATTTAAAATTGTTCGCAACCAAACATCCATAGCCCCCTTAAACTTACTACCTCAACTAAAAAATGTGAGATAATTGCCAACTTTATCTCTGATAAAATTGCCAAAATCAATTTCTCCTTCCATCTAACTGAGATCCCACCCAATTCCTCTTCTGTCGCTCACCCCACACTGACTGATCCTCCCATCTCAACCCGACTTCGTTTCCTTCCTGAATTTGGCCTTCTCCCCGCAAAATGAAAAACAATGCATCTTGGACTAACTTCCACCCCATGACCGAGCTTGAAGTATTTAACTTCATCACCAAATTAAGCCGTCCTTACACACCAAAGACCCTATCCCCTCTAGCCTTATCCAGAATCTGAACCACATTATTGCCCCGTACTGGTCCAATATCATCAACACATCCTTAGCCACAGGCTGCGTCCCAGACTCACTTCAACTTGATCAAATCACGCCTTTCCCTAAAAATCTCACCACAGACCTAAACGACCTGTACAACCTCCACCCTATATCTAACCTACCACTCCTCTCCAAAGCCCAGGAAATATGTGCCTTGCTTCAATAGATAAACACATTAACAACTTCAACCTTCTAGATCCGGCTTCAGAAAAGGCTGCCGCACTGAAACCGCCATGCTAATGATAATATATTACATCCACTCCTCTCTTGACAACGGTGAATCCTGCCTACTCATTCTCCTTGACTTCTTGGCTGCCTTTGATACAGTCAACCACAACTCCCTACTCATTCACTCAAGTTCCGCTTCGGCCTTAATGGTCAGGTCATTAAATAGTTGTCCTCATTTCTCTGTCACAGAACACAACAAATCAAAATGAACAACTGTCTATCGGACCCCTTTCCGGTGTCCTTTGGCATCCCCCAAGGCTCTATTCTCTCCCCCTCTCTCTTTAACATGTTTATGGAACCTCTTAACTGCATTCTGAAACAAGCTGGAATCAACTACCACCTCTATGCAGACGACAACAAACTTTACTATAGATTAGGTCCCACTCTAATGTGCTTCATCTTAACCATACCTTAAACAAAATCCGACACTGGTTCCACTTCAACCATCTCAAACTTAATCCTAAGAAAACTGAAATCATCCTCTTCTCCCCTAAAAACAACCAACTCCCCATCCAAACCTGGATCTCTGACCTTACTGCTCTCAACTACTCGCTCTCTTTGTCGAATTCAGTGAAATCACTCGGTATTACAGTTGATAAAAATCTTACCCTTAACGACTACATAAAAAAATTGGCTAAAAGGGCACTCTTCACTCTCCGTCACCTGAAGAAAATCAAACCCTATATCCCATCCGACGACTTCAAATGGGTCGTCCAATTGCTGTTACTCTCGAAAATAGACTATGGTAACGCCATCCTCACAGGAACCCCCAAAGTGAACCTAACCCCTCTCAAATCTGTGCTACACCTTGTAGACAAGCTCATCACTGACTTTAAACACTCTGACCACCTCTCCCAAGCCCTGAAGGCTCTTAACTGGCCTCCGGTTGAAGGCAGATCCTCTTACAAGACTGCATGCATCATACATAAAGCCCTACACCAGAGTGCCCCACTGTACCTCACAAATAAACTCAAAAAAGCAGGTGAATACAGAAAGATCAGGAGCACTAACACTTTTCTCCTTGTCCCCCACTTATTCAAAAAGAAAACCACTCAATCTTGCGCCTTCTCTGGAAACACACCAATCGTCTGGAATGCCCTCCCAAAGGAACAGCGTTGCAACCCCTCCTACCTTGCCTTCAAAAAAGACCTTAAACTGCACCTCCTCTGCAAATACTGGGGCCCCTAATTTGGACTACGTACCTTCTCTGTCCCCACTCACCTCCCCTTCTCTCTCTCTCCCCTATCACTTCTCCACACATCTCCCTCCCCCTTGTACCCTCAACCCCCTACCCTCCACCATCATACTCCTCTCCCCCTTCCCTCCTTCCTCTCAACATCCCACCCTGCTTACCAATCCCCCTTCTCCTCCAATCATGGTTTCCTCCGGCATATCCATCTAAACTCCTGCCTCACTTACAGTTCTGCCCAGAATCCAGTTCCCACTGGAGCCACTATATATATAAATGTATCTGTTTTAGCTGTATATCTATTTATTAGTCTTCAATTGGAGTGTTTGTATTTTACTTATCGTTATATTGTACCCTAGAACTTTTTCTGTAATTATTGTCTTTGTACATTGAATTGGAGTGTTGTTTTTTATCACTGTTATACTGTGCCCTTGAACAACTACTGCAATCCTACCTTTGCACATGTAAAGCGCTCTGATACCCCTGGGTCTAGGCAGTGCTATATAAAACCTTACAACTAAATAAAATAAAACAAATATATATAATTAGCAGCTTTGAAATGTGGCAAAAGAATTAATATATTAATTCCAGATTAGGAGCTGGTGAAGAGAAATTTATAGAAGTCTCATACATATGGTATAGTCAAAAGCATATAGTGTAGGGTGTCGACGACGTTTCGATTCCTATTTATGGATAACAGGATTATCTTCGGGACATTGTGACTCATGCCTTATTTACATTTCTACCAAAATTCAAGCCCAAACATAATTGGAAGAAAACATTACATTAGGTGTAACACAAGGGGAGAATACGGGGTAGGTAATGGGAGAAAAGGGGGATATATATATACATGGGTTTAGTGCAGTATACAATACACATATAATTCAGACATGTCTAACCAGCGAGTTCTATTAAAGAATTGAGCGAATTGTTATATTTACTGGGCTGCTAGCATGGACTGGTATGTTAAAATCGTAAAACAAGGTGAAATGGTGATACACTTGGAGAGTTAAAACCGGCGGGAGTTACAAAATCTGAACCATGTCGTTCTGTGTTGGTTGGGTGCAGTGAACAAGGTTAAAGGAATTGCCAGGAACAGTCAGAATTAATACTTGGCGGAGTGACTCAAGGTGAAGGTATGCTAGGTGGTGGCATAAGTGGAATATAGAAAGTGGAATATAGAAAGCGGGTTGAGGATCAGAAGTTGACATCACACACGGGGGTGTGACTGATGCCTGTGCTTCGAAAATTGAGGCGGACGCCGGTGTGGGTAGAACACGACATGCTAACGGTTTAATAGGTGCCTGTATTGCGGGAGAGTGAGACGTGCACCTACGAGGGTTAAAGCGCAGTTTGCATTGCTCACCTCGAAAGGTTACTGAGAGGTGTCGGTCATGAAGGGAGACCGATAAAATGAAGTGCTATTAAAACCTGCGGGCGAAAGGGCGGAGTGATTTCAGTCTCTCTGCTCTAAGGAATGCATTCATTGAATAATATAAACAGGCGGGGACCTTACCGCATTATGGATGATGCAGCGAGTCGAGTGGTGAAAGGATAAAGTAGAGGCCGAAAGGGTTAGGCTCTATGTTTATGTTTATGTTTATGTTTTTGGCAATTTTTATAGCGCACAACTACCCGGGGGTATCTCGGCGCTCACTGAACAGAACGATGGCTATGGCAGATTTTAATGTGGGAAAAGCCAGGTTTTTAATTTCTTCCTGAAGCTAAGGAGCGTTGGGGCCGTTTTAATGGAGAGGGGGAGTGCGTTCCAAAGTCTGGCTGTGGAAATCACAAAGCATCTGTCACCCCAGTTGGCCTTTTTAGTTCGTTGGACTTTGAGCAGATGAGCTGAGGAGGAACGAAGCGTTCTTAGACTTTCTATCGGGCAGAGGGCGTCCTTGAGAAACTGTGGGCCTGAGTTGTTGATTGCTTTATAGGCAATACACAATGCCTTGAATTTTGTACGGCTCCTAACAGGGAGCCAATGAAGCTGTTGGATATACGGGGAGATGGAGGTGAACTTGGGAATGCCCAGTAGGATTCTGGCTGAGGCATTCTGTACTAGCTGAAGCCTTTTTAGAACTTTTTCCTGAGCATTAAGAAGGAGGGCGTTACTGTAGTCTGTTTTGGCGAAGACAAGAGTGCTGATTAGGGTTTTACCAGCTGAAGTGGGAAGGTATGGAAGAAGTTTTTTGATTTTCTTCAAAGTGAAGAAGGAAGTGGAGACTACGGAGTTGACATGATGGTGAAAGGTCAGTCTGTCGTCGAATATGACTCCGAGGGTACGAACCTTGGTGACAGGTTCTGGTGGAGGTCCCATCTCAATGGGCCACCATCGAGGGGACCAGGTAGGTTCCAGTTTCCCGAATGTCATAACCTCTGTCTTGTCAGAGTTTAATTTTAGACAGTTTGATGACATCCAGGAACTAATGGCAAGCATTCCCTTTTGAAAGTTTGCTGCGACTGTCGCTCCGTCGTTGTGTACGGATAGGACCAATTGGGTGTCGTCGGCATAGGTCGTGAGAGCAATGCCGTAGGACTTAATCACCCTCGCTAAGTCCGAAACATATATGTTAAACAGGGTCGGACTTAGCGAGGAGCCCTGTGGTACTCCGCAAGGAAGGGAGAAGGTATGGGAGGTGAAAGGGCCCATTTTTACTGCGTGTGAGCGGTTGGCCAGGAAGGAAGCGAGAAGTTCTTTGGCCTTGTTCTGAATGCCTATTGCTGAGACACGGTCGATCAGGGTGGCATGATCGACCGTGTCGAAAGCTGCAGAAAGATCTAGCAGTATTAATACTGCCGCTCCTCCTTTGTCCAATGTCATTCTTATTTCGTCTGCCGCTTTTATTAAAGCAGTTTCGGTTCCGTGTCCCTGCCTGAACCCAAATTGGGTCTCGTCCAATAGATTGTTTTCATCAATGAATTTAGAAAGTTGTATATTCATTGCTTTTTCAAATACTTTTGCTGGGAAGGGAAGACATGCAATGGGTCTGTAACTAGATGGGAAGAAGGGATTGAGAGTAGGTTTTTTCAGGATATATGACGTTAAAACGCATACTTTTACAACGCATACCGTTACAACGGGACTTTTACAACGCAAATACTATTACAACGCATGTATTTACAACGCATTTTTTTACAACGCAGGTACCTTTACAACGCATACCATTACAACGTAAGTATTGGTAAGTATATATAATTTTTTTAATTGTATATTATTTAAAATTATTTTTATTTAATGTAATTGTATTTAATTTAATTTAATTTAATTTTATTTAATTAATTTAATTTATATTTATTTTTATTTTATTTTTTTCTTGTACCCCTTTATCTAAAATTCCCAAAACTGACCCTGAACCCTAAAAATACCCCTTTACCCAAAAACCCAAAACTGACCCTGAACCCTAAAAATACCCTTTTACCCAAAAACCCAAAACTGACCCTGAACCCAAAAAATACCCCTTTACCCAAAAACTGAAAACTGACCCTAAACCCTAAAAATACCCCTTTACCCAAAAACTGAAAACTGATCCTGAACCCTAAAAATACCCCTTTACCCAAAAACTGAAAACTGACCCTGAACCCTAAAAATACCCCTTTACCCAAAAACTGAAAACTGACCCTAAACCCTAAAAATACCCCTTTACCCAAAAACTGAAAACTGACCCTGAACCCTAAAAATACCCCTTTACCCAAAAACTGAAAACTGACCCTGAACCCTAAAAATACCCCTTTACCCAAAAACTGAAAACTGACCCTGAACCCTAAAAATACCCCTTTACCCAAAAACCCAAAACTGACCCTGAACCCTAAAAATACCCCTTTACCCAAAAACCCAAAACTGACCCTGAACCCTAAAAATACCCTTTTACCCAAAAACCCAAAACTGACCCTGAACCCTAAAAATACCCCTTTACCCAAAAACCCAAAACTGACCCTGAACCCTAAAAATACCCCTTTACCCAAAAACCCAAAACTGACCCTGAACCCTAAAAATACCCCTTTAAAAAAAACCTAACATATAACATTTTAAATATAATTATATACTTACCAATACTTACGTTGTAATGGTATGCGTTGTAAAAGTACCTGCGTTGTAAAAACATGCGTTGTAAATAAATGCGTTGTAATAGTATTTGCGTTGTAAAAGTTCCGTTGTAATGGTAGTGCGTTGTAAAAAATGCGTTGTAATGGGTGTTTACCGTTTTTTCAGGAGTGGCTTAATGATGGCCTTTTTCCAAACTGAGGGATATGAGCCGGTAGTGAATATAGCATTGCAAATGTTCGTCAAAGCGGGGGAAATGGCTTCTGGGATGAGGTTGAGAATGGACGGAGGGCAAGGATCTAGGGGAGATCCTGATTTAGTGCTGGAGATTAAACGGAGGACTTGTTCCTCAGTGACTGCTTTGAAGGCAGAGAAGGAAGGGGCGTTGATAGGTGATGGTTGATTGGTTATGGTAGTCGAAGGAGATTTGTGGAGGAAGGCTGAAAAGATAGAAGTGACTTTGTCCTTAAAGAAATTTGCAAGGGAGTTGCAGAGGGATTGCGATGTGTCAGAACGGGGGGCAGAGGGGTTTGAGAGTTGATTGACCACTTGAAACAGTTTTCTTGCGGAGTTTTTAGCCTGATTAATTTGGGAGGTGTAATAAATAGTTTTTTCAGACGTGATGAGATCTTTATATTTGGAGAGGGCGCTTTTGTATGAGATTTTGTCAGTGGGGTTGTAGTAACGGCGCCAGTGTCTTTCCAAATTTCTGCAGTGTTGTCTCTGAAGACATAGGGATTCCGAGAACCATGGGGCAGAAGGAGACTTTCTATTACGTTGGGAAGTTTTTAAGGGTGCTAGTTTAGAACAAGCCATGTCCAGGCTGTTGAGGTAATTACTGGAGGCTAGTGACGGATTTGGTTCCGTAGTGATAATGCTCTCGGTCAACATAGAGGCAAGATGAGAAGTATCGATGTTTTTCCAGTCTCTTGAGGAGATAGGAGAGGATGATTCGATTAGAGATGATGGGGATTCGATTTTTATGGAGAAGCAGACTGCTGAGTGGTCTGTCCAGATAAGAGGGATCACATCTGAAATCAGAATGTATGGGTTGTTGGTGAATACCCCATCTAGGATGTGGCCTGCCTTGTGTGTGGGCTGAGAGACAATTTGCTGAAATCCGGCTGCTGATAGATCATTAATTAGGGCGATAGTATCATTGTCGCATGGGGATTCTAGGTGGAAATTGAAGTCTCCTAATATGGTGTATTGTGGGGCTCCAGCTGTAACTTCGATTAAGTTGTTAAGGTTGTTAAGGAATTTAGATCTGGACCCAGGCGGGCGGTAGAGCAGCGTGCCTACGAATGACTGGTTGCCAGAGAGGCTGATGGAAAAGGAAAAGGCTTCATAGTCATTGTATTTAAGATCAGTGATTTTGACTTTGAAACGGTTCCTATAGATGATGGCTAGACCACCACCCTTTCTTTTAATTCTGTCTAGTCTGTGCACGCAATAATCTTCGGGGAGGGCTGCCTTGAAATCCGGGCCAGAGGAGTCGTCACCCCAAGTCTCGGTGATAAACAAGAAGTCGAGATTATGCGACACAATGAACTCTAAGATTTAAGTTTTATGTTTTGGGAGGGAACGTACATTGATGAGTGCTGCTAAGACCTGTAGGGGGGTGTTGGCGGGGGGGGTATGGGTGATGCATGTAGGGCATTTGTGAGGACCTACCATGGGGTTTGTGTATAACAAATGTGGTACAGAATGTGAAAGGTTCGCCGGAGGGTTACGTTTTTGGATTTGAGAGGAAGTGTATTTGATCACGGTAGGGGCTGAAGAGGTCCGTGGTGAAAAAGGGCCAGGGGGGGTGGCCCTGGGCCCGGTCTCGGCGTGGACAGGCGCAGACGAGCTTGCCTTAGGTGCGCCTTTGGCGCGCAAACGGCGCGCCCGCTGTGCTCGTCCGCTGCGCTTCCGGTAGGTGCACATGCTTTATGGGCGGGGGGAGGGTATTGGAAGGGGGCGTGGCCAGCAATAGTGGGCGTGTCCTGGGGAGTTCCAGGAAATGGCAGCAAGAACGAAACGCTAACCCGCGCCAGCGATAAATCCCCTGTGCGTGGAAGCCTGTGACTGAAGAATATTAAGTGCCCAGGGGATCGGTGAGTTAAAAAACACAATTTTCACAAATACAATTAAAATCAGAGAGCTGTCGATACTCCCGGCTTCCGCCTCAGGAGGTTGCTGTTAGTGTGCAGCGCTTGGATTCAGCGCGCGCTATGTAGCCTTGGTGATGGGGGCGTGGCCAGCAATAGTGGGCGTGTCCTGGGGAGTTCCAGGAAATGGCGGCAAGAACGAAACGCTAACCCGCTGCAGCGATAAATCCGCTGTGCGGGGATGCCTGTGACTGAAGAATATTAAGTGCCCAGGGGATCGGTGATTTAAAAAACACAATTTTCACAAATACAATTAAAATCAGAGAGCTGTTGATGCTCCCGGCTTCCGCCTCAGGAGGTTGCTGTTAGTGTGCAGCGCTTGGATTCAGTTCGCGTTATGTAGCCTTGGTGATGGGGGCGTGGCCAGCAATAGTAGGCGTGTCCTGGGGAGTTCCAGTAAATGGCGGCAAGAACAAAACGCTAACCCGCGGCAGCGATAAATCCGCTGTGCGGGGAAGCCTGTGACTGAAGAATATTAAGTACCCAGGGGATCGGTGAGTTAAAAAACACAATTTTCACAAATACAATTAAAATCAGAGAGCTGTCGATACTCCCGGCTTCCGCCTCAGGAGGTTGCTGTTAGTGTGCAGCGCTTGGATTCAGCACGCGTTATGTAGCCTTGGTGATGGGGGCGTGGCCAGCAATAGTGGGCGTGTCCTGGGGAGTTCCAGGAAATGGCGACAAGAACGAAACACTAACCCGCGGCAGCGATAAATCCGCTGTGCGGGGATGCCTGTGACTGAAGAATATTAAGTGCCCAGGGGATCGGTGAGTTAAAAAACACAATTTTCTCAAATACAATTAAAATCAGAGTGCTGTCGATACTCCCGGCTTCCGCCTCAGGAAGTTGCTGTTAGTGTGCAGCGCTTGGATTCAGCAAGCGTTATGTAGCCTTGGTGATGGGGGCGTGGCCAGCAATAGTGGGCGTGTCCTGGGGAGTTCCAGGAAATGGCGGCAAGAACGAAACGCTAACCCGCGGCAGCGATAAATCCGCTGTGCGGGGATGCCTGTGACTGAAGAATATTAAGTGCCCAGGGGATCGGTGAGTTAAAAAACACAATTTTCACAAATACAATTAAAATCAGAGAGCTGTTGATGCTCCCGGCTTCTGCCTCAGGAGGTTGCTGTTAGTGTGCAGCGCTTGGATTCAGTTCGCGTTATGTAGCCTTGGTGATGGGGGCGTGGCCAGAAAAAGTGGGCGTGTCCTGGGGAGTTCCAGTAAATGGCGGCAAGAACAAAACGCTAACCCGCAGCAGCGATAAATCCGCAGTGCGGGGAAGCCTGTGACTGAAGAATATTAAGTGCCCAGGGGATCGGTGAGTTAAAAAACACAATTTTCACAAATACAATTAAAATCAGAAAGCTGTCGATACTCCCGGCTTCCGCCTCAGGAGGTTGCTGTTAGTGTGCAGCGCTTGGATTCAGCACGCGTTATGTAGCCTTGGTGATGGGGGCGTGGCCAGCAATAGTGGGCGTGTCCTGGGGAGATCCAGGAAATGGCGGCAAGAACGAAACGCTAACCCGCGGCAGCGATAAATCCGCTGTGCGGGGATGCCTGTGACTGAAGAATATTAAGTGCCCAGGGGATCGGTGAGTTAAAAAACACAATTTTCTCAAATACAATTAAAATCAGAGAGCTGTCGATACTCCCGGCTTCCGCCTCAGGAGGTTGCTGTTAGTGTGCAGCGCTTGGATTCAGCGCGCGTTATGTAGCCTTGGTGATGGGGGCGTGGCCAGCAATAGTGGGCGTGTCCTGGGAGTTCCAGGAAATGGCGGCAAGAACGAAACGCTAACCCGCGGCAGCGATAAATCTGCTGTGCGGGGATGCCTGTGACTGAAGAATATTAAGTGCCCAGGGGATCGGTGAGTTAAAAAACACAATTTTCACAAATACAATTAAAAACAGAGAGCTGTCGATACTCCTGGCTTTCGCATCAGGAGGTTGCTGTTAGTGTCTCTACAATGGATGTATGGAACCAAGGGAAGAGTGAGGAGCCGAAAGACGCGCTTATCGATTGTGATCGCTGAAGGAGGTCCTCAATGGGAGTCCAACACCCGGTCATGTGACTTGGCACATGTGACCGGGCGAGGCTGTGGCCAGTGCAATCATGGAAGTGGGTTAATACGGCGGCCATTTTGGAAGGTGCATTTAAGTGAAAAGAAAGCACGTGTTGGGCTAGAACGAGTAAAGTGCATGCACATCGGTGTGGGTTGTATTTCAGTGATGATCATACAGGTAATCTTGCATTACAATGATAATCGTACAGGCAATATTTGTAGGCAAAAGACGGGTAATTGAGAAAATGTGTGGGTAGAAAGTTAGAAATGGACAATTGGAAAACAAAGATCTAAGCAAGTTGAAATCAGTATGTGGGAAAGTATAAGAATGGTGCCAGTAAAAAGGATTATTCAAGTTGTAATTTTATGCTCTAATCTTTATTTCACATTTGAACATAAAGAAAATATGGTAGTTTTAAAGTCTTTTCCTTCTTCTTTCCCTCCTTCTGCAGGGTCTTCTTTGATGTTCCCCCTATTTTAAGGTCGCCGAGATTCAGCCGTTTCCCTCAAAAGAAAAAAACTCAGGTAAATTTCCTTATTAATACCCTTCCTTTTTATTGTGGGGCAGGGAGTGTGGGTCCACCAACACAAAAAAATAAAACTGGTGCTTAGCTCGAATAAAGGTTCTTGTTCTCTTTTTAAAGTGAGGAGGGAGGGGGTAGTGGTTAAGGTTTTAAGAAAAGAAGCATGCACAACAAAAATAAATGAATGTGTGCACACCCTTGCCTCGGGTGTGCGAGAATGCGCTCAGCTGGTCCTTGGCTATTAGCGCTTCCCTTTCTCGCCTTTCCCATTCCTCCCGTTCCCTCCCCCTCACCTCATGTATGCACTCACGCACCTGTGACCCTCCAGGGTCGCGGCAGGTCTTCTCGTCTTGTCTTTTTGGGGACTGGGGTTTGCCTGCGGTCGTTGGTCCATCGGGGATCTCTTTTTCTCCGTCCCAGGTTCGCCTCCTACAGCTGCCGATTTCTCCCCTTCTCCACTCCAACTTGCTGACGTTCTTTCCTCTGCCTCCCGCGCTGCCTTTTGTTCTTCCTCTTCCGCCCTGAAAGTCTCCTTCGTCACGTGACATCCCGCGCAGGCAACAGCAAGGTCTTCCTTAAAGGAACCGCAGGTTTTCTCCACGCTGACAGAAGGTGTGTTACCGCTCCATACAGGCTGCAAGTAAAGGAGGGGGGAAAGGTAAGGCGGTAAACAGTCTCTCTTGTCGTTTTCCATGTCGGTGACTTCCTGACACAGTATCAAGTCCAATGATGTCAGATCAATATAAATGAACATAGTAAGGAGGTCCAGTCCTCTAGACGGTCCAAACCAGTATGGATACTTTTGGCTCTCAGTATCCATTTGAGTTCCACTCTATTCCAAAGTGTGCTCAAATCCCTTGGTGGGATTTTGATTGTGTCAATGATTGTCCATTTTAGATCAAGTTCATTGTGGTCCTTTTCAACGAAGTGGTCCACCAAAGGTGCGTTGTGTGTTCTGCAGCGAATCCTGCTCTTGTGTTGACCAATCCTCATGCGAGCCTTTTTCGTAGTTTGTCCTATATATATAAGGCGGCAGGGACAAAAGATTGCATATGTAACATTCATGCTATTGCAATTTGTAAAGTGCTTTCTCTGAAAGGTGGTTTGTTCAAAGATGTATCCACCAAGGGGTGGTGATTTGCGCACACTTTTGTATAAAGAGGAACTCAAATGGATACTGAGAACCAAAAGTATCCATACTGGTTTGAACCGTCTAGAGGTCTGGACCTCCTTACTATGAACATTTATATTGATCTGACATCAATGGACTTGATACTGATTTCAACTTGTTTAGATTTTTGTTTTCCAATTGTCCGTTTCTAATTTTCTGCCCACACATTTTCTCAATTACCTGCCGTATTGCCTGTACGATTATCACTGTAATGCAAAATTACCTGTATGATCATCACTGAAATACAACCCACACCGCTGTGCATGCACTTTACTCCTTATAGCCCAACACGTGCTTTCTTTTCACTTAAATGCACCTTCCAAAATGGCCGCCGTATTAACCCACTTCCATGATTGCACTGGCCACAGCCTCGCCCGGTCACATGTGCCAAGTCACATGACCGGGTGTTACACATAATGGAGGACACATCCCGATCGCCAGACAGTTTTTACGAGCATCGGCTCGACTGTAGGCTTGGACTCCCGTTGAGGACCTCCTTCAACGATCACAATCGGTAAGCGCATTGTCGGCTCCTCACTCTTCCCTTGGTTCCATACATCCATTGTAGAGCCTAACCCTTTCGGCCTCTCCCTTTTCCCAGGTACTTTATCCTTTCACCACTCGACTCGCTGCATCATCCATACTGCGGTAAGTTCCCCGCCTGTTTATATTATTCACTGAATGCGTTCCTTAGCGCACAGAGACTGAATTCACTCCGCCCTTTCACCCGCAGGTTTTAATAGCACTTCATTTTATCGGTCTCCCTTCATGACCGACACCTCTCAGTAACCTTTCGAGGTAAGCAATGCAAACCGCGCTTTAACCCTCGTAGGGGCACGTCTCACTCTCCCACAATACAGGCACCATTTAAACCGTTAGCACGTCGAGTTCTACCCACACCCGCGTCCGCCTCAATTTTCGAAGCACAGGCATCAGTCACACCCCCGTGCATGATGTCTACTTCTGATTCTCAACCCGCTTTCTATATTCCACTTATACCACCACCTAGCATACCTTCACCTTGAGTCACTCCGCCAAGTATTAATTCTGACTGTTCCTGGCAATTCCTTTAACCTTGTTCACTGCGCCAAACCAACACAGAACGACATGGTTCAGATTTTGTAACTCTCGCCGGTTTTAACTCTCGAAGTGTATCAACATTTCACCTTGTTTTACGGTTTTAACATACCTGCCCACGTTAACAGCCCAGTAAATATAACAATTCTCTCCATACTTTGATAGTACTCGCTAGTTAGACATGTCTGAATTATATGTGTATTGTATACTGCACTAAACCCATGTATATATATCCCCCTTTTCTCCCATTACCTACCCTGTTTTCTCCCCTTGTGTTAGACCTACTGTAATGTTTTCTTCCAATTATGAATTTTGGTAGGAATGTAAATAAGGCATGAATCACAATGTCCTGAAGATGATCCGGTTATCCATAAATAGGGATCGAAACGTCGTCGACACCCTACACTATATGCTTTTGACTATACCATATGGAAAGTCCCAATAGTGTATTCTTGAATCATTAGTCTGCAAAAATGTTTTGATTGTTTGCAGGCTGTCTCCTCTTGCCTGATACCCACCTTCTATGTAGGTCACACCTGTCTATATGTGGTAGTAGGACACAGGCCGTGTCCCACTTGATATTGTACAGATAACTGACTACACAATGTTATTAAACCCTGTCCGGCTCGACAGATAATATAGAATCCAATTTTGATCTATATTTATTTCACATGATTATCCCTGACTGCCTAGGGACCATTGTTTTTTTAAACATCATGTACATTGTGGCAGTACTTGTGAAGTAAGTGTCCGGGCAGATAACATTATGCTTGACGTTTTTCTCTCGGAAAGGGATGAGATCAGGGCACAAGTCTTATAAAAAGAAGAGGGGGTACTGACAATATGCAAATGACCTCATGACGTTTCGTGCTGAGCGTGCCCCGGTGTATGAAAATGACACCGGGACACGTTCAGCGTATTTCTGTGGGGGCCCAGCTTCTTGGCAGGGGGAACGGAGTCCACCTGTGAAAAGAGTGGAGGGACACCGTGTACCTGCATGTACTCCCGACTTTAGCCCTGGATGAGATGGTAGACTAACATCCATATCGGTTTTATTTTAGTATTTCCACAATATAGATCATTGAGGTTGATTTCTTTCCGAGTATGTGATTTTCTATCTGTTGATGGCACACAGGGCAAGGTGGTGAAACTGGTTTTAGGGCACTCTGGTACATACGATTTTGGTGACATGGTATGCACATAAATATGATTAAGAGGTCGGGACAGAGATTACAATGGATAACTTTTTAAAACTTTATTGATACAAAAACATCACGCATGGTGGAGGAAGTGACCTCGATGTAGCAACATGAATGTTAAGCATGCAGCAATGTTTTGGTGAGGGGTACATACTTCAAAAGTGTATAAACATTTACATTGATTTAATGTAGATAATATGGTAAAACGTATGTATCAATTGTTTATTGTAGAGTTCCCCTGATGAAGGGTTTCCCGAAATGCATTGGGAGCACGCCAAAGAAGGAAGCAACATTTCATGTCAACAGCATTATGTCTAGAGGAAAATAAAATATTGTACACTACAGATGACATATAAAAAGCGTTGATATGTACATGGTTTCTATGGTTCTCAACAGCATGATATACATGGTTGCAATGCATATATATATATATATATATATATATATATATATATATATATCGATTCATGAACTAAGGTTAAATTGGTTAAAAACATTTTTTTTTTATATGTAATTTGTGAGTAAAATTGACGCAAACAGCATTGCACCACATGGGCAATAGTAGTGCACCTTGCTACAGGTGACAGGATCTGTACGCATTTATTTGTAGATCATTTTAAACTTGACAGGAGCTGGATCAGGACCCAAGGTAGCACACAACAGTTAAAAATCACTGAAGGATAGATTACGCTCATAAACCTCTTTTTCTCAAAAAGGAAAAAGTTATAAAGGTGTGCAGGCTATACCTATAGATAGTAAAGCCTACAGGTAGCCATTTAGAGCAGAGACCTATTGCCTGGGCCAATGCTTCTACTGTTTTGTTGGTGAGAAGATGGCCAACCCTAGCAGGGAGACTTACCTCATTCAGAAACTCATGCAGGCTTTATGTCCGTTTTGCTACCAGAATATGACATTGTAAATGTCAGTCTACACAAATATTGTATCAAAAATATCGAAAAGGTAGGTGCATATTTGTTTACTATACCTAACTCCACATATATGTACTTTGATTATATATATATTTTCCACAAAGGCAGTCCCATTGTGGCCACAAGCAATGAAGCGCATGCCAGGAATATCCTTATTACTTTTTATTATGCCACCACGTTAAAAAGACAGAACAGATGCGTTTCGTAGTGTACATCTTTCTCCCCCCGAAAATATGTATCCTAGGAAGGAGAAGATAGCTCCCCAGATGCGAATTCTCACTCCATACAATACCCAACATAAAGAATATAGGAATCTGGTCAATAAAAATTGGCATATTATTAAAACAGATCCGGTGATTGGGAAAATATTGCCTGGAAATCCCCCTCTAACTTATCGTAGAACTCCATCAGCAAGAGATGCAATTTTTAAAACAAGCCCGGAAATGAAACGTGACTTATGGTGGTTAAGACATTTACCTGGCTTTAAGAAGTGTAGCAGGTGTAGAGCAGGCAGTATAGGTCAGAACTTCACAGTTTATTCGACTACCTTTGGCAGCAGGAAGGTGAAGATCAGAGGGGCCTAAAACTGTAAGACATGAGTTTGCGGTCTAAGTGCTAACCTGCACGAGCAGTTTGTAGGGAGCACAACATTGCAGGTTCATAAAAGAATCCTGCAACATATGTGGTAGATCACTAATGCTGTCCAGTCATACCCAGTAGCACGACACTGTGAGATCATGCATCAAAAAGATGCTACACAAGTTAAATACTTTGTGATAGATGCAGTCCCGACAAATAGGAGGTGTGAGAAGTTGGCCTGGTATATGATGTCCACTATTCTAGTGGGCATCCTGCACCAGTCCAAACAACCCTAATGGTGATGGTTGTAAAGTCAACCTTACAGACCCGCTATCCTAGTGGTAGCATGGACAAAGCAGTCTTAGGGTAAAACTTCAGAGAGCATGTGAAGCCCGCTGTTTTACCAATAATAATCCCTTGATTATAAAATGAAAGGACACCACACAAGGTATATATAAAATATATATGTATTTATTATTAACACAACCCCTCTGAACTCTTTATGAGGTCAGAGATCGAGATACAAATCGACAAAAATAGCGGCGAGGTTTGTTTATATATTGTGTACATGTAATGACATTTAGATCTATGTAGAACTGGTTTTATTGTACAGTTCGTAAGAAGTGGTGAATCATTATCCATGGACAATATGACATTTAGAAGTGGTTGTCGATTATGCCATTTTGGACTTGTCAGAATTTAGGAGATGGGATATTTTGACAGAACATAGATATGTCTCCATACAGATAGATTTTGGCTTTACTATGACTAGATTTAGTTAGATATAGTCTCATTGTTGTGCACATTATATTGCAGGTTGTACCGCCAAAATGGATAATGGCCATTTAATACCTTTGGTATAACATATAATTGTACATACGATCTTGAAACTAGGCTGGGACTTCCATCAGTTGTGTATGCGGTAGGTAATGTATTGAGTTTTCACACAGGGTGTTCTTGGTGTGGAAAATGGTTTGGATGTTGGATAAAAGGGTGTCCTTAGGTGTTTAGAGTGATACCAGTAATTTGTTTTTTAATTTCTTGAATATATTCACTTGGTGGTGGTTTTTACTATATTCACTTTTCACTCAGGTGTGATAATGACTAAGAGACCCCAACCTCAAGGAATCTCTCTCTCTAGAATGGCAGTGGCACCCTAGGGTACCTGTGTCCGTGAATTCAGCTGTCATGATATTGTGATTATTTATAATGAATATTTATTGTATCTTTTTGATTTTTTGTCTTAGGTAAAATATTTCGTGTTTTGTTTGCCCATTGTCCTGATGAGGCCTGAAACGGCTTGACAGGCCGAAACGCGTCGACAGTTTACCATTGATTTCGACACCTTTTGTTTGATTTAGAAGCAATATTGGATACATTCCCTAGGAGTTAGACTGACTTGAGGAGCCACAAAAACGTTTAGTTGTGCTTCACTGACTCATACATATAATTTTGGTGTTCGAAAAAGGAATTAAGGTTACAAAAGACATTACCAAATTTCCTTGTGTTACAAACTTTTGGGCTTCAGACATAACCCATGGAGCAAGGGTCAACGATTGTTTAACTTGATTTGTTATTTTTCTTGTATGTCCTGTTGAAAATTAATCGCTACAAGAATATATATTGTGTGATTCTTTTGATGTGTATGATCGAAATATTGAAGATCTTAAAACGATTCTTTATAGATTAATACATAAAGACTACATATCATTTATGTGTTTGGTTTTTATTTTATTTTTCCTTTCGAAAAATTAGCCATAAGATGAACATAGAAATGGGACAATTGATTGAATCAGTATAAATATGTATGTTGGAGATAGATAATTGATGGTATCTGTTTCCCCAAATAATTACGTTTCAATTTGAATACCTTTGGCATCACCTGTATTTCGTTAGTTTAGATTCACCCAGATGCCTTTTGGTTGATTGGGTTCCCCCTGTTATTATTACAGAGATCGAGATACAGCACAAGTTACTCAATAAGCATACTATAAGTTGCACAAATACAATTCTGCCCTAGGGGCCTCACGAACCATATACTAAGTAAGTGGTATAAGAACCACTTCAGGAAAGGTGAGTAGGCCTAGGGCCTAGGAAATCGCTGGGGCTACACTGAACAACCAAGGGATTGGAAGTAGGAGGCCCACGGGAAGCGTGTGCAGTGTCTAAACACACACACGGGTTACCATAGAGTTATAACGGGAACGTAAAAGTTACAAAGTAGTAGATTTTGGACACTTCCAGATGGACTACGATAAAACCCCTTTAAACTAGGACACTTTGAGAGTCAACACCCACGGAGCACCAGAGTACTCGAGTTACCTCACCCAGGGAAGCTGGGTGCATAGGTGTTCTTTCGTCGCTGTTTCCTATGGAGAGCTTCAAGAAAGTGCTGCAGGCAACCAGGAGAAAAGTGTCCGGGTGGATCCAAGGGTGGATCGGAGTAGTGAAGAACCTGAAAGCAGAGGGGAAAGAGTCTGGGTCACTAGCCAGTGACCAGGAAGGAACCAGGAAGGAACCAGGCGATGTTGTGATGCAATCAGGTGAGGAGGTGAAGCTTGTCTCTGCAGCCACGAGGACCAGGAGGCGTTGACGACAACCAGGAGCTGGAGTCGAGCTGTCCCACAAAGGAGCTAGTTGACTGCTGTGTCTGTATCCAGATTGGACCCAACGAACCTTGGCAAATGCAATCCACACAGGATGGGAAGATTGGCTTCAGTTCTGACCAGCAAGGTCTGAGGAGCTTCTCCTTCACAGGGAAGCTGGAGCAAGCCTGGAGCAACCAGGCAAGTAGTGTAGTTTCACAAAGGAGTCTTCTGAGGGCTCACTAGCCAGTGGACTAGCAACTGGGAAGACGCGGTGAGCTGAAATGCAGGCGCAGGCCCCATGCGGCACTCGTGGAGTGTGGAGGGCTGAGCTTGGGTGCAAATGCTGCTCGGGTCTGGGGCTTCTCAAACCCCAATGCACAACTTCCAGGGTACCTCTGAAGCTGCACGGTTAGCAAAGAGCAGGTAGTCCAGGAAGTCTGGTCCCACGTCTCTCTAGACCGCCACGGGTCTCAGCTTTGCTGTGGATGTGGACTGGAGTCAGAAAAGTCTGTAAGTCCAGTTCCTGAGTCGCTAAGTCTTCGGGTTCTGGCGGGAGCGTCGACAAAGCAAACTGGCAAGTTACTGATGGTGCCTGTTTGCACAGGGTGGTCACTCCTTGACCACAAAGGAGATGTCTTCAGTCTTCCAGTCGATATGGAACATGGAAGGTCCAAGAGTTTGTTTCAGAGTTTCTTTCCAGGATAATCTAATGTCTCTAGACACAGCTCCTATCTTTATACTAAACTAAGGGTCTGGATTACCTGCTAGGTCCCTCCTATGGGTGGAACCTGGGAAGGGGGTGGTTACACCCCTTTCCCTTTGTCCAGTTTCGCACCTGAGCTGGGACTGGAGTGCCCTAGCAACTGGTTTGAACCGGGCTATGCATGGAGCACCTTGTGTGCTCCAGGCAGTGTCTAGAACAGCATCTTTCCATTAAACCCACCCTGCCCCAATACACTACAGGCTGTCTGGGGATGTGCTAACACCTCCCTCGACAGAAAACCTATTGTCAAAGCCTCCCTTGCCGGAGTTTCGTCCAGCTGCAGGAGGTCAGACTCGTGTCTGTGGCAGCAGCATCCATTTTGTGATGCTGAGGCTCTGTTTAACTTTAACCGGGTAAAGCAGTAACTACATGTCTTCTCCCTCTAGAAGGGTGGAATGCTACCCCCCCACCAGAATTGGCAGGGGGTAGTATTCCAAAGTATTTGACACCTTACATGACATGTTTTGATAAAGCCATAGCAAAGTTAGCATTAACAGCGAGGATTATAATGCACTTAAGAGTATATGGTATGGCTATATTATAGAACAGCTATAACGACATGGTTCTGAAAGCTGCAGATGGGCTCAGCTCATGCTAGAGCACCATCTCACATAAAACCAAGAACTCTGCCTTCAGGATTGTCAAGGCCTGCCATAGGAGTGACCTATAGGTATTTATATGTCTATATATAAGGGTAGATATAGGAATACTATATCTAAGCAAGGTGTGAATACACGACCTTGCCCAAGCTGAGTGATCAGCCTGTGGTGTCAGTTTGGATGGCCAGCCAGGGCTGGCATAATTTATGCTGCAGCCCCTGGTAGGCCTTGGATGCACCTATGCCCTGGGTACCGATGGTACACTATACAGGGGCTCACAAAGGTGACCCAATCCCAATTAGGTATGTACCTAAAGTACATGGAGTCCATTTTACAGAGAGAGCAGATAGCCTGGGGCCCTGAATAGCAGGATCCCAGGCCAACTAAGTCAACAACCAGCTAAACACTAGGCAAAAAGTTGGGGTAACCATATAGTCAGATATCCACCTTCCTACAGGAGGTGATCCTGTCTTCAATATCTATGGTGATATAACTGTGGTAATCGATAAGCATTTAAAGTGTTAATGAAAATAAGATGTAACCTAACTAACTCCTTGTTTAGATGGCCAGCTTCTAGGAGCTTAGAACAGTAAAATGTCACCAAAAGGCACTAACCAGTATAGTTCTTGAATGTGAAATATGATTCATTGATCAAATGGGTGGAGAATAGTAAATATTAACCCTGGGCGTAGTACGCGTAGTCGCGCTACGCGAAGCTACGCAAAGACATTCTCGCACTACGCGAGCTTCGCGTAGCTTCGCGAGCATGCGTAGTAGCTTGCTGGTCCCGTTCGCGAGCTGTTTTTCTTGGTCGGGAGCGCGTTATGCGTGTTCGGGGCGCTGTCGGCATGTTCGGGGGATTGTAGCGTGCGACCATACCCATGTGGTGGGCTATGGGCGCGGCCATCTTGTTTTTTCAATTGTCCCGCCCGCTCGCGTCCCCTATTTCCTCTTCCGGGTCGCGTATAACGTGTTCGCGAGGTGCACGTCTTGTTCGGGAACACAACTACTTGTTCACGCTGACAAAGTGCGTGTTCGCGTGAAATTGCGCGCGAACTTACCCACGTGGTTGCGATGGGCGCGGCCATCTTGTTTTTCACACTCTATGCTATGGTTCTGGGCCTAGTTTTCTATCCACCTTATATCTGTGCAATCTTTACCTATTTTCACAGTTTTTCTTACTTTTTTTACTTATCATCTATCTCTCTCTGTCCCTAAGTTTATATTTTGCATTTTATTTCTACTTTTTCACCTTTTTTTAAACTTTTCTACTTGATTATTTTACTCCTACTTCTTCCCCCTAACTTTTTTTCCTTTTGTTCTTTCTTTTCCACCTCCCCCAGAACCATGGCAAAGGGGAGCAGCAGAACCGGCTCGAAGGGCAAGTCGCCTGCGACCAAGAGCCGGCTGCCTTGCGGCAGAATGCGACCTTCAGGGGTGAAGGCCCGGAATCTTTTCGGGGAGGCGGAGGTGGCCGCCCTTGTTTTTTTTATCCAGCGCCACCTCCCCTTGACCTTGGCAGCAGGCGGCAGGCCAGGCTCTGGTTACCTCCCAGAGGAGCGTCACCGCCGGTGGGCGAAGGTGCGCCGGGCAGTCTTCCACCGCACGGATATCCGGCGCACCCACCAGCAGCTGGCCCACCGGTGGGCAGACATTATGGACAGGGAGCAGGACCTGTTGGACCTGCTAGGTGTCGAGGTTGTGGGGCTTGGTGAGTAGCTAGTAATATTAATATATGTATATATAGTAGTATAAGTATTGTGTATAATTCTTGGACGAATAAGTAACACGATTACTTGTGCGCTTAGTTACATTGCAGATCAATTCCGTCTCAAAATCTTCTGTTACCGTATGACACAGGGGCTGCTCGCTCGCCACTTCTCTTACTGGTTTGTAACTGTGCGCTAGCTTGGGCTGGGGATTATTGATGTTAGAGTTAACTTTAGAGAACTGAAGTTAGTTAATGCTATTGCTAGAGTCTAGTCCTTACATTGTCCTTTAGTGAAATAGTGGTGGATGGATAGTATTAGTTCATATTTTCTTAACGGTCTGCATGACGCGGCGCCTCCTCTGTCACTGAATGCTTAGTTAGTTCTTATTTATCCCACCCCTCCATAGAACCGGTTTGCAGTTTGTTTACTGAGTGGTAGGCTTAGCAGCAATAGCATTGTCACGTCAGTCAGTAGCACTTCATATGACGCAAGCAACAAACAATTTCATGTATGCACAAATTTATGCATGTGTCCTACTCCTCCATCTCATCTATGCATGTTTGCGGGCAAAAATAAAATGGAAATGCCGACTTACTGAACAATTGGCCCGGCTGGATTCTGGAATAGGTGGTGTAGGTCAGGAGGTACTGGCTTCGTTAGTATATTCTGCAATCACGAAGTTTATGGAACATTTGATTAGTGTTCTATAAGTAAACGGTCTGTGAATCCTGCAAGCCAGTAGTCATTTAGACTTCGAATTAAATTTTATTGCAATTGTTGTTTCCTAAAATGTTTGAGAGGATTTTTGAATGATGTATTTGTTTCACAGCACTCAATGTTTCTCTTTCTTTATTATTTCTTACATGATCAGCACCACCCAGGGGCACGAAGACGGGGTCTGAGTCGGGGGGACAACCACCAGAGGAACGCTCCTCTACAGAGGATCCTGCTGCTGGCCCCAGTAAGTCCTCCAGTGCTTATATTATTATGAATTATATTTACCTAACTTTTTAACACACCTTATTGTTTCAAACCTATTAAGCCTCCTTCCTAATTAAATGTTAGCTAAACCTTCTTTTGTCTTCAATTTGTTTTCCAAATTTTGGGTATCTGATGCCATCCCTGACTAGTTTAAATTCCTTCAAACTGCCTCTACCCGATGACTCTTTGTGCTACTACTATTAGACTGTCTTTAGCTAAGCTTGCCCTGTTGGCCACTCTTTAGTTAAGGTATTCTTTTCTTTGGAATAAAGCTGTGATAGAATAGCTGTAGCCACAGGGTCCACTCCTGTCTTTTGCGTTGTCATCTGTAATGTAATCTCCAGTCTTTGTCAATTCCCACCCCAAAAATGCACAACCAGATGTTTGCCTACTAATTTTTGTTAGGTTATTATACTACTACTACTGTTGCGGTTATTCTCTGCACAGGCACATACAGAACTATGCACAAGAAAATAGGATGTTGGTGATAGGGAGGTTGGACCTTACTTACACCCTAGTCACAGAACTCAGAAGAACCAACAATTCAACGACAGTCTACCTACCTAAGTGTCTCAGTCATAGTCATTTGTCCCACGCCGTCCCGACCCCCACAAGAAGATAGTTAGATATACCCAATGATTTTCTTACACAACCTAGAACAGAAGAACACCCTTTCGCTCACTCACTCGTTCAAGTCCACAACACCCCAGACACTCAAAATATACCACAGAGTCTAAGTGTAAGTTCAAAAACGTTATTTTTTTAACAACAAGCTTTGTATTGTTGAGTGGAGAAGCGTGGCTCAGTGGTTAGAGGCGGCAGACCTGGAGGCTGAGATCAGCCGTGGACCAGGGTTCGATTCCCCGTCTCAGCGGGTCTCGGGCTCAAAAATTCCACGGACTCGATAATTCTCGCTCCGGTGCCTACTCGACTCACGGGGTCACACTCTGCGACTCTGGGCAATAGCTTGCTTAATCTCCACTACGGCCCCTCGCGGCGGGATGCCTGGCTTTCACCTTGTGAATTCCCTGCCGGGGTATCTCACAGGGGAATACCAGGACGGGTTCCCTAAGCAAGCGCCTTGAGACCCCTGGGTGATTCGTGCGCTATATAAATCGAAATACATTTACATGTTGTAACTTGTAAGTTGTTCCATGAAAAACATCCAGCTCCACCATGCACAATAAAGAAGATTAAATACTATACATTTTTGTACAACTAGTGCACGATAGAGAACTGTGGGAATTGTGGGAGACCCCTCACCGTTGAATGTATACTTGTTACACATGCATCTTTCGAAAGCTCTGCTAATCTCTGGTTCGTAGAAGGGAATCTTCTCATCTGCCTAGGAGAAAAATGTTGCACGTTAGACAGTGAATAACTATGCCAGTTTATAGCAGTCATGCCAAAAATGTGTAACATTGTGGATAAGCAAAAGGGATTAACAATACTGTAAGTAAGTAAATCAACCTCTTTAGTTGTATGCAACACTCATGTGGCCTCAAAGGTGTCTTTCTTACTGCAACAAGCTGTAAGGTAACAACATGGGCAAAACAGTAGACCCGGATAATTCTAAAAAGGTTACATGGCTCAGGCTAACGTTCCAAAGACTAGAGTAGGAGTAGAGATTAGATGACCCTAGGGACCATCTAATAAAGTAAAACTAAACTCTGTCTAATGACTGCTGTACAGTAGTACGCAATTTGGACTTGTCACACTTACAATGCTTTATGTTGTACATAACTGTATTTTTAATCTTCCTTCCTGGTGAAGTACAACTAGTAAAATAGGGGAAGTTGTGCAGGCATCTCAAAAGGTGTACTTGCTTTTATAGGTGTACAGTCACTACCAACGACCAGTGCCACTGCCGACAGGGCCAGCGGCGATACTAATGCCACCCAGGAGGGGACAGTGGCTGCGGCACCTGCAGTAGCAACAGTGGGGGAGGAAACTTCAGCGGTGGGTGGTGGTAAGTTATATTCATTACTTATTTGCATTACTAGGTGGAAGGGGAACATTTCCCTCACTGTGCTATGAGACTTATTAAGAAAGTATGAATTTGAAATTGTACTGGACAATATACAATGGTTGAAGAAGACACCCTTTGCAGCATTACCAGCGTGAATTGAGTAAACAAGGCCTCTTCTATCAGACTCCAACTCAGCTGTGAAAGTTATGGAGAAGACTAAAAATCAGATCAGATGACCTTGAGGGATGTGTTGAACAAAAAGGGAAAGAAGTGAACTAGGGAGGAAGGAGGAAGGACGAAAGACCATAGAAGGATACTTTGGGAGGTTAATGCACGTGGCTGATATGAATCCGATGCATGGGTTGTTGAAGGATGGGTAGAACTGGAAGGTGAAAGAGAAGATGCATGCCTGGTTGGGCAAAACAATATGGGTGCATGGATATAGTGGATAGCAAGAATCATGAGCGGAGTTTGTGACAATGAAACCCAAGGCAAGGAAGGAGTGGACGCATGGGTGGTTGTTGGTGAAAGTGAAACCAGCTAAGGCGATAATAAAGAATGATAGACATTCATTTTTATTGGTTGTTTTCCCCCTAAATGTATTGTATTCATCATAGTTGGAGACTGTCACTGGAAGCAGAGTCTTACTTTGAAAATATAAAAGGAGATACAAAAAAGACTGGTGTTCTTCTGTGTACTCAAGTCCACCCATAGTACTAGGGCCAGTATAATGCCAGAAAAAACTTCAACGAAAGTTACAGGCAGGGGAAGAGGATAGATTAGATAGATACTAAAAGTTGCCACCATTTGTATGTACTGCGCTTGGTAGTGCTACTATGCCACTATGTGTTGAATTAATTTGGAAGAGTTTCAGTTACAATTCTTTTCCTTTTTTTATAGATACTCCTTCCCACAAACCATCAAGGAAGGAGTTGGCAGCCAGGGCCCGGCAAAGGAAACTGCAGGCCATTGTTGAGGAGTACCGCCGGCTGGTGGCTGAGGCCGAGGAGGAGGAAGAGGCAGCAGCGGCTGCTTCTACCAATGCCCCAGATGCCAGCCAGGCCCCACCTGCAGGAGTACGGCGCCGTGGTCAGACATCCGCTCACCGCCGGCATGTAACAACATCCGCCACCCCCCCACATGGATGCAAATGTAGGTGCAGTGCATTTCGGCAAAAGATTCTCCTCCGGGTGTCAAAGTTGGAGGATCAATTAGAGGAGCGTGTGAAGATATTGGTGGACAAACACCTTAAAGCCCGCCGATTGTGATGGACCCTGTTAATTTGCCCCTTTTTTAATACTTTTGTTGGTGGGTGGGAATTGGGTGTTGGGGTTAACCTATTTTTGTAGGACATTCTTTGGCCTTGGACATTGGCTGGGGTTAGGGTGGGGATAGGGGTGGGATAGGAGAGGACCAGGAGGATATTTTTTATGTACATCAATAAATGTTATTTATTTTCAACGTACACATATGAAGTTGTTTTGTGGTGGGGTTACTGTTGTACGTCACAAGGTTTACTCTACATGCAGGGCAGCGGCCAGTGTTTGATTGAAATAATTATTAATTGACCACATGTAACAACATCATGCCAACAGATAGATGCGGTACACCTCACTGTGTCATATTTGTCCTATTTGTACTACCATTCTCTCCTCCATTATACCTCCTAGCAAACTTCTCTTCTTACCTGTGATTGATGATGATTAAGTTTGGCACTGCAAGCAAAGCCTAGTGGTCTGGGAAGAGGAGCTCGTCCTCAAACCCTGGTGGTTCTTCCGACAGAAGTAGGTCCTGTAACCCACTAATTATTTCTTCCGACTCGCTCTCCTCTTCCAGCTCTGATTCACGTACTTTGTAGTCTGGTGGTATCAAGTGCTGATTCATTTTTATCATGGTTAACCTCTCCACCCTTTTGGGCGAGAGACTGGTCCTTTTCACAGTCACAATGGCACCAGCAGCACTGAAAACACGCTCAGAAGAGACACTTGCAACAGGGCAAGCTAGATACTTTATCGCCAGCCTGCTGAGCAGTGGCCATTGGCTTCTTGTCCTATACCAATACACCAATGGGCTTTGCTCCATGAACACCTCTGTTGTGTCATCCAGATAGGCCTGGACCAACCGCTAAATGTTCATTGGTGCTCGGGTTTGCTCGTCCTCTTTTTGCTTTGCGACAGCAACGGACTTACCCATCCCTTTCCGTAGAAACCAAGCAGCTATTTTTTTGCTTGTGTCTGATGAATCAGATCCTGTTGGTGCGGTTGTTGTTATTGTTTGTGTTGGTGACTGCTGGGAAGCAAACACACTGCTCGCATGCTGTGAAGAAGAACTTGACTCTGTAGGATGCTCAGTAGTACTTGCACTGTCCAGGGCTGGCACTGGCAGGCCTCTAATTGAGAGCCGTTTGTTTTCTAAATCAGTGGCTTCCTCGGCTATTACAGTTTTGTACTTGGCAACATCCCCTTCTGAAAAAGAAATTACTGCATTACTGTTCACAAATAATTTGTACCGTGGATACAAAATTGTGGCAGTAATGTAATGTTGATGCGACACAATCTTATTTTGAATCCTTGTATTCTGAGATAAGCGGCCGGCTAAGGACTTCGCCAAATTACATGCTTCAAGTTTTCCTTCAACACCTTCGTATGTTTCAGACACCTCCTTCAGCTCTTGCTCCAGCATGTACAACAATGGGATAGCTTGGCTCATAGTACAGTCCTCCCTGCTGACTGCACGTGTGAATACCTCAAAAGGAAGTAGCATCTCTGTCAGGCATTTAATGAGGTCCCATTGCGACATCTCAACTGTCATGGCTTTAATAACACCAGTTGGATCCCCTGATCTTCTTGTCATGACATAAGCATTAAGTGGTATGTACTGCTCAAACAGCCGATCAAGCATGTAATAAGTAGAGTTCCAACGTGTTGGTACCTCCTGGATGAGTGCTTTCACTGGCATTCTATGCTCATGTTGAATGACCCGTAGCTGCTTCCGGGCTTTAAAAGAATGATTGAAATGCGTGCAGATTCTTCTGCAAATGGTCAGTAAGCTGCTGACTTTGCTTTCACTTTTCAGAAAGTCTTGAACCACAATGTTAATGCAGTGTGCCAAACACGGGACCCTAAAATAGCCACCATCTTCCATGGCCTTAACTACATTACTGCCATTGTCGGTGGCAACAAAACCAATATTGAGGCCTCTTGGTCGCAGCCATTCAAATACCTTGCTGTTGAACTCATCCAAAATGTTTGCAGCAGTATGCGATGTCTCCATAGCAAACATGGCTACAGTTGTTGTCAGGTGGATACTATGCACAGCACTCTGCTGCAAGGCTTTTCCAAGCAATTCCAGCACGTCGTGGTGTAGTGCTGGAACAGCAACTCTAGCAAAATAGTAGCGGCTGGGAACATTCCATTTTGGGCAGGGGGTTGACACAAATTCCAGGAAACCCACCCCTTCAACAAAAGAAAAAGGGAGAAGGTCCAGAGCTAACATTTTAGCAAGCTTAGCATTGTACAAATGTGCTATTGGGTGGTTGCGCTCATACTTTCCCTCCTGCCTAAACATGCTAACAATGGTACGCTGCTTGGTATTTCTTTCTGTTGTGCCCGATGCTGTCATTCGCGTCGCAGACTTTGCACCCGTACTCCTTGGTGTCTCCGGGTTACTCTTACTCTGGTGCCACAGAGATGTTGCTGATGCGGAGGATGTGGGATCTACCACTGCAGTGCTGGGGAGTCGGACAGGGGTACTTAGTGTACCACTACCAGATAGAATGTCTCCCTCTTCTTCCGGTTCGACCTGTGGACCTTCTACTGCTTCCCCACCAACAATAATGGTTCCTGCTTTTATGAGACGTAGGTGGTCCTCCCACTTGATTGCATGGTGTTTTTTCATATGGGTCATTTGGCCTCCGGTACCATAGTTTGTTCCAAGCTTACCACGACTAACAGAGGAATGACAAATGGAGCATATAGCAATGTTCTCCTCATTTGCGCTAACTGTAAAGTAGTCCCACACTGGGGAGCTTAACTTTTGTCTCCTGCTAGAGGTGCCACTTCCAATGCCGGATGAACTGGAGGTTGTTGTGTGGTGAATTTCACTATGTGGCTGCGCAGTAGTACCACTACCTACTTCTGCTGAGGTGGAACTTGTGCTGGATGTAGGACGCTGCCGGCTGTGTGCAAATGTAAAAATGGAATCTGGAGGTAGTTTTGGTGTGGCCTGTGTTGGTGGTATGCGTGCTACATCCCTAGTCGCAGCCATTCTTGATAGGGTTAAAATGTTGGTCTCCATGTCCTCAGGGCCGGGAGTAATGCTTGTGATGACTGGGTCTGACTCATCATCACCATCATTATCCGGCTGCTCAACATCGCACTCCATAAGTGGTAGGCTTCCTGGAACCTTCCTTTTCCCTAGCCTGGTCTTCTTGGGATGTCTCTCCCTCTCATGCTGAGATGTTGTGGCTCCCAATTGATATCAAGATCATCAGAAGGGATGCTTGGCGAAGAACTCAATGGACTAACCCTCCTTTTCCTTGGTGGGGATTTGGAAAACAATAGATCTCCTGCATGAGGTGCTGCCTCGTCCTCTTGCTCAGCATCAGGCTCAATTTCCTGAACTGCCCCGACTTCGGGAGGAACAACAACTACTATTGCCGGTGATGGTTCTTGAAAAACAACTATTGCAGGCGGTGGTTGTGGTTGTTGTTTTCGTTGAACATCTACTATTGCGGGCGGTGGTTGTGGTTGTTCTTTTTGTTGAGCATCTACTATTGCGGGAGGTGGTTGTTGAACAACTACTATTGCGGGCGGTGGTTGTGGTTGTTCTTTTTGTTGAGCATCTACTATTGCGGGATGTGGTTGTTGTTGAACAACTACTATTGCGGGTGGTGGCTCAGGTTGCACATGAACTATTGCGGGCACTGGTTGCTGTTCACCACTTTTCAGCTGTGTTCCCTCTTGCGTGGAATGTGTACTACTTTGAGATAGCGATAAGTTCAGCACACGCTCAGTATCACTGCTTTCCACCATTAGGCTGGCTACCTCTTCCCCACTCATCTGCTTGGGCCTGGGTTGGTGGCTTGGGCCCACTGATGCGGAGGTGCTTGCCCCAGCTTGGACCCCGGACACTGCTGCTGCAGGCGTACTTTTTTTTTTGCCCAAAAAAGGTGTTCGGGTCAACACCAGACTTAAGTGTCACTTCCTTCTTCTGTTCTTCCTTCTTCTCAGCTACTTTCTTGGTCTTGGAGGACCTGGTACCTGCTTTCTTTGGGCCCATCTTCTTCAGATGTCAGCAGCAGCACTCAGTTGCACAAGTTACTGAGAATGATGTCTGGTCAGGTTAGTCACACCACACGTGACGTAGTACAGAAGGACGTCCGTCTGGCAGTAGAACAAGCGATGAATGATGACACTTCCTCTTCAGCACCTACAAGCAAAGAAGGCAGAAGTTAGTTAACAACATCAGTCGAATGTGGATTTTTTTTAGCTTTAATTTTAATTACTACTAGAAGTATTAGTACAACCAGTAAGAGTAAGAATAGCAAATAACTAAAAAGCTAATGTAGTGGAAGTGGAACTTGTTTATCCTTAATTTGTGCATCATTTCGGATGGATGTAGCATCAGTGACCTGCAGTAGATAGCAATGGGGATGTGAACAGTAGTAAGCCAACAGGAACAATGGCAAGACACAGGCCAATTTGTCAAAAACAAAACAGCACACTACTACTACCACCCCAGCTCCATATGGGCACTCTCATCACAGGTACATAGGTAAAGGGCAAAGGCCAGAAAACAATAAAGTCAAGCAGGCCAACATCCCTCCCTATATGGCCAGAAAAAGGAGGATGCCTGCATCACAGCTTAATGCAAAAAAGAAAATCCCCATGGCTACAAGGTTTGAAAGTTACACAACAACACAAACAACAAAGGCATTTAGAGGTTTTTTTACCCAAACAAATAACACCCCAAACACCACATTTGAAAATGCAATGCATTGCCACCCATGCCCTAAATGATGTTAAATTCAACAGACAAAATGGACAACGCTACATCAATCATCCTGCTGACTATCTCTGGGACTCTAGGCCTACTGGCAGAAAAAATCACACAAGTTTGTAGGCCTGCGGCAAAAAAACTAAACCACGATGGAAGGTCACACAAAATGGCCGCCCCCACATGGCCTGGCCACCCACAAAAACATGAAAAGAAAGAGAAGACAGACAATACATTCCTATGGCAAAAGGGCAATGGTTGGCTGCTTGACAAAATGGCCGCCAAGCCGCCCACATGGTCAGGCCACCCTCAAATAATAACAAAGTACATAGAGGACAGAAACAGTAAGTGGTCCATGCTCCAAAAACTACAAGCAAATGACAACCTGAGGAGTTTCTTTTAGCAAAATGAACAGCATCTACATTTTCGGGAACGTTTTAGGCAACTCGGAAGATATAGCTCACGAGAATGCAAATTCGGCGTGTTCGGCAGCGCAAACTGTACAAAACGCCTTTATCGCGTGCCCGAGCACGCATATTGAGCGCGCGAAGAAGACAAAAATTGTATGGTCGCGTTGTAGCACTGTGCAAAGTTACCAAAACTACGCAAGCTGAATTCTAGGGTTACATAGTGCGCATATTATCCAACACACACCCAAAACCTGCAATTCAACACCAAAAAAACATTTTGCTAATCAATCCAAAGCCATCCATGACCTATGATGTAACACTTACAACTTAAACACCCAAAATCAGTTGAACAACTTTCATGCACCCACATGATGAGGACTCTAGTAGTACCCTTGGGCCTACTGGCAGAGTAGGCCACAAGCTTGGAGGCCTATGGCAAAAAAAACACAGTGGCTCCAAACACAAAATGGCCGCCCCCACATGGCCTGGCCACCCACAAAAACATTAAAAGAAAGAGAAGACAGACAATACATTCCTATGGCAAAAGGACAATGGTTGGCTGCTTGACAAAATGGCCGCCAAGCCACCCACATGGTCAGGCCACCCTCAAATAATAACAAAGTACATAGAGGACAGAAACAGTAAGTGGTCCATGCTCCAAAAACTACAAGCAAATGACAACCTGAGGAGTTTCTTTTAGCAAAATGAACAGCATCTACATTTTCGGGAACCTTTTAGGCAACTCGGGAGATATAGCTCGCGAGAATGCAAATTCGGCATGTTAGGCAGCGCGAACTGTACAAAACGTCTTTATCGGGTGCCCGAGCACGCATATTAAGCGCGCGAAGAAGACAAAAACTGTATGGTCGCGTTGTAGCACTGTGCAAAGTAACCAAAACTACGCAAGCTGAATTCTAGGGTTACCTAGTGCGCATATTATCCAACACACACCCAAAACCTGCAATTCAACACCCAAAAAACATTTTGCTAATCAATCCAAAGCCATCCATGACCTATGATGTAACACTTACAACTTAAACACCCAAAATCAGTTGAACAACTTTCATGCACCCCCATGATGAGGACTCTAGTAGTACCCTTGGGCCTACTGGCAGAGTAGGCCACAAGCTTGGAGGCCTATGGCAAAAAAATCACAGTGGCTCCAAACACAAAATGGCCACCACCACCTGGCCAAGCCACCCACAGAAAGTAAATGAACTCAAGCAGGCCTACACTAACTACATGAACTACTAGGGTTACCTAATTTTAGAAAAAAATCTAAATTCCACTACAACAGAGTATGCAATTAAATCCAATGCCACAGACACAACAGAAACATGGGTGGACCCTTGGGTACCTCTAGGCGTACTGGATGAAATTTCAAACACATACAACTTGTCCCCTCATGAAAGTACAGGCCTCCCTCAATAATAATTTTTA
The DNA here is from genome assembly GCF_964261635.1 of Lissotriton helveticus. Classification (NCBI taxonomy): domain Eukaryota; kingdom Metazoa; phylum Chordata; class Amphibia; order Caudata; family Salamandridae; genus Lissotriton; species Lissotriton helveticus. The sequence goes on from NC_136064.1 coordinate 23,389,648, forward strand.
AGAAAGATTGAGAAGCACAGAAAACTGTAGTTAAAAAAAAAAAAACCAAACAAACATTTACAGTACACCAATTCTCAATTCTCAAACTTACTTGTAAAAGAAAAGTTCAAATCCAAAATTCCTTAATAAATCCAATTAAATGCTATGATGCAGCAGAGATACACAAAGAGTGATCCTTCCAGCTCTAAATCCAAATGAAAGTGAACAACACCACATGGACAAAGCACTGGGAGGAGCCTGGTGGACAGGAACAGGAAGTTGGAGACTCAGGGGCACTTCCTTTCTCTTGAAAAAAAGAGTAGAAACAAAAAGAGGACTCCTAGCCCAAAAAAATACAGCCAAATCACAATCTGAGGGGTTAAATGAAATTTTTTTAGAAGATTTTAACATGCTCGGGAGATATTCTGTGCCAGATTGCAGTTTCTGCGTGTTCAGAAACGCGATCTTACCAACATGGCGCTGCAAGGAGGCTCGCACGTCCCAATGACATGTTCGCGCGTCCGAATGAAGTATTCGCATTCTCAAAGTCGCATGGGATTGTGCGGCCGGATTCCAAAAATCGTAGCGAACGCGACCGGGAGAGAAAAGCGAGAAAGCAAACGCAGAACCACGGTAAGTCATTACCGCGCACGCGAGAATGCTATTGAGCGCGCGAGGGAAAAAAACTACTACGCTACGCTGTTGATTGCGAAGTAGTCGACTACTTCGTGCTCGCCACGAAGTGCGAAGTTGCCGAAAATTGGCAAACTCCGCAAACGGAGCGTAGTTCTCCGCCCAGGGTTAGTAAATATGTGCTATAGTTACAGGAGCAAATGAATTATTTTCTGGTAACCGGCATAGTAATCGAGCACTTGCCTGCAATTTTGATGTTATATTTAGTTTTAGTAGACAAATTGTGCAATTTACTTTGACACTTGTCTTTTACCTACAGTTGATGACATTTTTATTTATCTGGCTCAAAGGAACATTTAAAGTACTTGAATGTTTGTTATAAGCACATCATACCTTATAATTGATAAATTTCATGAATCTGTTCTCTTTGTCTCAAAATAAGTTTGCTGCCATACTGAGGTAAAAAATGCCAAAGGATTAAATCTTGATTTAAAAAACAGTATTACATAATGTTATGTGATTTGGGAGTCTTTCTTTGATGTTAGTTTGACCCCTGGAAAGATAAGGCCACCTATTGGCAGGTAAACTTTGTGTGATCAAGGCCAGCGGTGGCGGCCGAAATGTATTATGGCTAACGTGGAATAAAGACAACCTGAATAATCAGTTTGTTGCTCAATTTTGCCAAGCGTCAAGTTGATATATATATTCATTATACATTACATAGATGTAGAATCAAAAACAGTACATCCATACTTACCTGTATGCATCTACCTCGAATATATTTTAGTTGTCAATATGTTTCTTACAATATTCCATTTGAGGGCCTCCAGCCAGTAGCTCATGAGCTACTGTAGCTCTCTGGCTTCCTCTGAGTAGCTCACATGTGTGCAGTCCAGCTTATTAAATTAGAAAGCTTTTGCTTGGTTGAATTATTCTACATATACAAAAACTGAAATCATACAACACTAAGAATATTAGTAGCTCAAAATGAGTTTCATTGAACTAAGTAGCTCTCGGTACAGAAAAGGTTTGAGACCCGTCTGGATGCATTACGTTCCATTTGCAGCGATTGATACATTCCATGACCTGAGAACAAATAATCCTTTAGGGCCTTATTAATGTGAAATTAAAGCAGCGCAGCAAGTCACTTTGCTCCTCCTACACTAACAAAATCCTGAGAGGCATATTCCTCTTTGTGTATATGCTGCAGAATGCAACACACATAGAAAGAGGAAGTAAAGACAAGAAATAAAGATATTCCTCCTCGTTACGTGTCACCTGGGAAGACATATCTTTTTGGGTCTAGCACCAATGGTAAATCTAGGAATGTGCTAAATTCCATGTGAGTTACCTGGGAACATCCACATAAGGCTTATGGAATGCCTTCACAGGGCAGAGTAACGCAATTCAGCAATTTGCACTGCGTTGTGTTACCCCTGATTTATCAAGCCATGCAGGGCCATGCAAAGTGGCCTTGTGTGCCACGATAAATCACATTTTTGTGTTTGCCTTGATAATAAGGTCCTTGGATTATAGTGCTGATCCAATACATGGTGCCAGGATTGAACCAGCCGACCAGTGCAGTAAGATGGCACAGATGATCCACCAGTCTGGAAAAAAGGCTACTGAATCATTGAATCACTAGCAGGAAACTTGCTTCCTGATGTGGAGTCGCAGCCAGGTTCCCAGGGAACTACTGAGCATGCAAGTCATGATGGAAATAACCCAAAACTTGCACCTCTGCTTTGGTAAACGTCCAAAGAATTGCTAGTTGAGGTAGGCTGGAGCCGGATGTAAGATTGTAGTGAATTACCAGGAACCCTTGTGAATGTAGGTCACAGTGGAGATGGTCTACGGGATGAGCCCGAGGACTGCTGGTGCAGGCTTTCTGCTGATCCCGAGTTACAGTTATAGTTACAACTGCAGGACACATCTCACCCTGCTCTGTCATGATGAGGGTCCACTCCTGAGCCATTGGGGATTGATGGAATCCAAGATAGGGGAATTGCTATATCTTTAGGAGATTTAGAATTCCTGCTTTTTAATGGAATTAAAAACTGTTTATTCTAGCTTGGCTGCAGACTGCATGTAGATGAAGTAAGCATTGACCTGAAGGTGTGGGATGCACTTGAATAGCTGACAGAAATGATTTAAAGGTGATGTACAGATTATGTTATAGGAGCATGATGAAGAGCCTCCAGCTCAGCCATCTATTTTCTGTTGGTTCTGAGGGCTCAATGCAGGGAACTGGTAACAGCAAAAGATTCTCTGAAACGTCTGTACGATCCTGAGCACCCTTCATTCGTGTAAGTACAAGATAAGTTGGAGGAAATAATTGTCAATTTCTATTTTCTCCACAAAAGGCCAACGTTAACTTTTGGGAGAGAGAAATTTGACAGGTAAGACACCCTAAAAATGGGGGGACTTCCCGAATACTGTCCTTTTGAAAAAAATGAATTATCCAGCTGGGTTGAAACCCAGACTGCAATCTTACTTTAAGTATTTGAAAGCAGGTTGGGTCGGTCAGGTCAGTGCCTGGTAAGAAAGGGGTCAAGAAGAACTGAATCATCGCAGTGTCCGCATAAACCATCAGGCATACACCATGGGGCTACTTCCTACTGCACAAAGGTTCATTCCATTGGGTGTGCAACTTCTTCTTGCCTGTTCTAATGCTCATTTGCCACAATTTTTTTATTTTGTTATGGAGTGGGGGTGGAGGTTGGGAAATAGTACCTGAATTACAACATGAGCAGCGGACGGACAGTAGGAATAAATCAACAGATGCCAGATTCTGAGGGCAGACTGAGGTGGTGCTGAGTGATGCTGAGGTGGTGGTGTGCTGGTGCGGAGTTGATGCTCAGGTGTTGCACTGGAGTAGAGTTGAGTGGAGTAGTGTGTCGTAGAACAGAGTGGACTAAAGTGGCATGGAGTGACATAGAGGGAGATGAGTAGAACAGTGTAGAGTGGAGTAGTTTCATAGAGTGGAGTAGAGTAGAGCATCATAAAGTGAAGTATTGTGGAGCGTCATTAGTGTAATGTAAAGTAGATTGCTGCAAAGTAAAGTATAGATGAGTAGAGTGCAATGATGCAGGGTAGTGCAGAGGGGTAGAGTGCAGAGGTGTAGAGTAGGGAAGGGTGGCGTAGAGTTGTGTAGATGCAGTGGTGAGGAATACAGCAGTGCAGAATAGATTAGATTGGCATAGAGTGGAGTGGGATATTGGTGAAGAGTTGAGTGGTGCAGAGTTGAGTGCACTGGCATAGAGTGCAGAATAGTTTAGATTGCCATAGAATGGAGTGATGCAGAGTAGAGTGGCGTAGAGTGCATTGACGTAGAGTGTATTGGTGTAGAGTTGGGTGGTGCAGAGTAGAGTGCAGTGGCATAGAGCTCAGTGGTAATGAGTAGAATTGCGCAGAGTTTAGTGGTGGAGAGTGCAGTCTTGCAGAGAAGAGTTGCAGTTTTTTAGTAGGGTGCAGTATCCTAGAGTGCAGTAACATAGAGAACAATGGCCTAAAGTATACTGGTGTAGAGTGGTACAGAGTACAGTGGTGCAGTGGCGAAGAGTACAATGGTGTATAGTAGACTAGAGTGGTTTAGAGTGGATTGGCATTGAGTGTAGTGGTGACAGATTGCATTGGCACAAAGTGCAGTAGAATGGCATAGAGTAGAGTGATAAAGAGTAGAGTGCAGTGGTGTAGGGTAGAGTGGCATAGAGTTCAGTGGCAGAGAGTGCAGTGTTGCAGAGTAGAGTGTTGTAAATTGCAGTGCTGTAGAGCAGAGTGGCATAGAGTGCCTTAGTGTAGAGTTCAGTGGCATAGAGTGGTGCAGAGTAAAGTGACGTAGAGCGCAATGGAGTATAGTGCTGCACAGTAGAGTAAAGTGGAGTATAGTGCAGAGCTGCAGACATAATTGAAATAGAGTGCAGTGGCAATGAGTTTATTGGTTTTGAGTAAAGTGGTGTTGAGTGCAGTTGTGTAAAGAGAAGTGGGGTAGAGTGCAGCAGCATAGAGTGCAACTGAGTGGAGTTGTTCAGGGTAAATTGCAGTGGCAATTTGGAGTGGCATACAGTTTAGTGACAAAGAGTGGAACAGAGGGGCGTAGAGTTTAGGGGTGTAGAGTAGATTGTTTCAGAGTAGAGTGAAGTGGCATAGAGTGCAGTGGCACAGAATAGAGTGTCATAGAGTGCAGTGTAGTAAAGCACTGGTGCAGAGTAGATTAGAGTGGCTTAGAATGTATTGGAGTAGAGTGCAGTGATGAAACCTGTCGAGGTGCATATTTGAGTAGTGTTGGGTGGAGTGCATTGGCATAGAGTACAGTGGCGTATAGTAGAAAGGGGTCCAGTGAAGTGGTGTAGAGTGGAGTGGTGCAGAGTAGAGTGCAGTGTGAAGTGGAGTGGCATAGTGTGGAGTGGTGCAAAGTAGAGTGCAGTGGCGTGGATTTGTGCAGAGTAGAGTAGAGGGGAGTGGGGTAAAGTAAAGTGTGCAAGGTGTAGTAGCGCTGTGCCATTACAGACAATACATCTTAAATGAAATGACCAGTACATTTGCACAAACATGCAGTTTTACTGATAAAAGTACACAGCACACAAACAATACTGTGTCATCACCTAGTGTATTGATTTTTTTATCGTTTTAAAATATTTATTACCACCACACTTCAGAATTACTCAAAAATGTGCTTCATTTGTGCGTCCCATATTCTGAGATATATGTACGGTTTAATTATATATATTTAAATTTTGTTTTGTGCTAGAAACAAAATTCCAACATACCTGCACACCACAACTACACAACTAGCCAGCATGGTTGTCACATAAATCCATTCACTTTGAAGTCAGAAGAGAAAAGTAAACATCAAGATCCCTGGAAGAAAAAGTGTGACATTTGACCTCTTTCTTTGGATGCACATCAAATCTGACAAGATAAGAACAAGATTTAAAGGCCTGATTACAGAAATATCAGTACTGGTGAAAGAATACAGTAAGCAGGGTTTGGACAAGGGAAGGGAATAACTCAAGCTGGGCAGCCTAAAACAAACAGCCAGCAAATAGAAAGCAAGTAAATGTTAGTTAGAAACCACAAAGCCAATGGGCAAAATGCATTCCCAGGGAAGCTTTCTGAATCTTTCCAAGATGTTGTTAGCAAACCGGACAGCTGCGCTGTCTGACGTGCTTCGACCTAAAAATAATAGAGAGAGGATGCAGAAAGATCAGAGAAGATGGAGACAAGAGAGAGGAAACAGAGGATGGGTGAATGGAAAGAGGGAAAGGTAGGAGGGGAGCAGGACGGGTTGGAACAATTTTGCAAGAGCTGCTTTTCCTTCTCAGTCAGCTGCTCACTGGAAACATATATTTGCTTTCAAATATAATGGAAAGCAAATGTTATATCTGAACTTCAATAGTAAAATAGATTATACCCCTTGAATCACTTCTAAGCTTTATAGGTGGGATCCGATAAGACTGGGGCATAAGTTACTGGGAAGTCATTGACTTGATGTCATTACATATTGACTGTGTTAATAAATCCCCCCACTGGTTTTTAGGCCTTGTGTGCGAGGGGCTGTGAGGTGTAGGTGGTTCGCTGTGAATTTTATGGAATTACCACAGTGGGGACTCACTGAGCTGAGCAATAAAGGTTTTTTACAGGCCATTTGCTTCACAGGAGACCAAATGTTTGCTTGAGATGGAAACCTAATCACTTTAAAAACAGCCTCCTGCCTCTCCCTACTTAACTTTTTGAAAGTGCTAATTTTTTAAAGCATATTATGAAAGGAATATGGAAATAATATTTTAAAAGAGAAAGAGTAGCGTGTTTGCCATTTATTTTTACAAAAATGAAATATGTGATGCTGAACTTTGCTGCCGTGTGTTTTCTTGGTCTACTAGGCTATTGGAATTGAAGGGAAAGTAAATGAGTAGAAAACTGAGTTCAGAAACAGTGACAGGACATGGAGACAGCTGTGAGGTGTTTTTGTTAAAATCAGAAAAACACTGAATACGATGTGTTCATCAGAAGCTCAAATCCCAAATATTCTTCACACCCGATTCAGCTGCAGATATGAAGGATTCATTTTTGAAATAGGACGATAAAGTCAAAACATGTACAGATAAAACATACGTACATTTCTATTACAGTCAATAACAATATAAACTCATTGCCACCAAATATAACTACATTCTCGTAAACCCCCCACCGTGCAGTCAATAGAAGCAGCAAAGATATCTGTATGCTTAGAAAGTGTCTACGCCACACCAGAGAGCTTCAGAGAACATGTTTTTGCTCTAAGTGTCTCTGTAAAGATACCTTAGTTAGCAACATTGAAGGCTAATCACATAATTGAGGCATCTTCACATGAGATACCATGTCACCTGACTCTACAATCACATTGATAGGTTCAAGATGGCATTTCTTGTATTTAAGTAGAGCAGACAGGATGGTAAGACATGTGTGTGGTCTTTTTGAGCAGCCAGACTCGAACAGAAGCATTCCAGTCTTCAGCCAATCTTTCAGACGCGCCCGTGCTGTGAGATACCAGGGTACAGCAGGGGGTGCCTGGCACTGTAATTTGCAGGCGGATACTCGTCACTTATACTGCAGGAAGTGTTACATGATGTGATATCATATGTTTGAAAAGTGCTTAACGCCTTAAAGTGCTCTCCAGGAATGGAAGAAGGAAAAGGGTAAAGAGGGTCAAAAGGAGCGAAGGAAGGAAGGAAAGAATCTGTGGGAGAAATAGAAGAGGACATACAATATAATGTGACCATCAGTATGGCACTTATGCCATCCTATGGTCAATGCCAGGCACTGAGGCAGAGCTGTGGGCGCCGTGGGTGAGCCTGTTACACAGTCTCCCACTTCTACAGTGATACAGGCTATCTGTGACAGTAAATCGGAAGCAGCATAGAAGCTGGTTCCGCCCTCAGGCGAGGAGCTGCACTTCTCCCCTTGCCCCTGATGCCCTTCCATTGGCGGCCAGTGCCCAGCGGCATTCACTATTTATTTACCACATACCCCTACATTCTTGTTCCCCCTTCAAATTCTCCGCCCCTTTCCCACCCCTCCTAATCCTATTGTGTCACCTATGTTTAGGTTTCGCCTGGCGTCCGCTGCGCAGCAGCGCTCGCGCAGGCGAAATCTTATGTTAACAGTATGTGGCTTAGTCCGGCCTCTCTCTTCCATTGGCTAGCTCCATAAATGGAGGCTAGCCATTGGAAGAGAGATCTGTCCGTTATTGTCCGAGGCGATACGTGGGCGTTCTGTCGATTTTTTCCCTCTTCGCCCCTTTTAAAACGTCATGCGGCGGTGGGCGGATGTTTTTTTTTTCCCCCGTGATGTTTTTGTCTTTTTCGAAGTGCCTTTAGCCGGAGTGGTCTGCGCGATTTAAGTTGCCAGGAAGTTGTTTATATTTGCGATCAGGTAAGCAGCATTTTGTTTATAATTTTCTTTTCCCTTTGTACGTCTATCCCGGCTCATGTCGTCTCAATGTTTGTACGTGTACCCCGTCTGTTAGAACAGTATGTCGTCTCCCTGTTTGTTTTATGTCTGTGTGTGTCTTGTTTTACTTTTTCTCCTTTTTAGAAGCGCCAAGCAGCAGAAAAAGGAAAAGCACACACAGGCAAGCACAGCAGGGAAGGGGGTGATAACACAAGGACAGCAGTGCATTAGCTACATTTGGATGCAACAGCAGTCCAAAACACGACAATTCCAAGCACGTAGTCATGGGGAGGGTAGAACAGTGGGGGCTAACTGCCTTTATCATGAAATGCGTTCAGAGCTGTCGGGGAAGTATTTTCTGGTACAGTGACCCTGACAAAAGCCAATCAGAAGCTGCAGGCACACTGTAAGCCCATACAGCATGTCGAGAGTCAGCACATGCGACCTAAAAATGAATATTCCTTAACACACTGCATAAGGAAGTTGAAACAAACCCACTTCCAGGTAAGGTAGCTCAGGAGATTAACATGTCTGCTTGAGCGATAGGCTTAACTTGTGACTCACATTTAAGTATTGCTTGTCTGGCTCTATTTTTTATCAACTAGAGGTCGATAAAATGGGCATTGTTTAGAATATTTTAAAAAGCACATAGCGAATTGCATTAAGAGCAAATCACTTATATTTACTCTACAAGTGGGGTCAGTTTAATCTGTGTAACACAAATGCTTCAGACAAGCATCTGCCATGTATCTGCTTCATTCTGCTACCATAAGGGACTTTTTCATCTATGTGCATTTTGACTACCAATGGAAAGACTTTTTTAGCATTGTGATATAGCGCTGTCTTGCACGACCGCACCCGGCCAGTGTCTTGGGTCAAGGATACATTTGCGCAATACATATATAAGTCACTGGTCTTCCCTCTAGCATAACGATGGGGAAGATATTATTTCAACATTTATTAAAAGATCCAATTGTGATACACAAATGTTGAAACCTTTTGTAAAATGTTTCAGAGAAATATTGAAGAAGGAAGAAGTTATTCAGTGAAGTTTACCTCGCCTCCTAATCCCATGCCTATCTAAGTATATCTGATCATCCATCACTTCTCTTTCCAGGTAAAACCATTCAGACTAAAGCAAACTTAAAGGCGTTTTAGGCCCCTGGACTTTATGTGGCCGAGCTGACCTCAACAGCTTAACATAGACCTTGTCCATGGAAGATGGGTGTGTAAAGTTATGTAGTTTCTTTCTTCATGACGTTCGAGCAGTACTTCACCCTCATTAAGCATTGCTTTCTTGCGTTTTATTTGTTCGAGGTGACTCACTACGTACAGCTGTAATGTAGGTATAGGTGCACAATGCCATGAAAGCTTGTTGTAGAATGTTGAGTTTGGAGTTAAAAGCAGCAGAATAAAGATGTGTAATACTAAGCTCAGTGTGCAACATGGTCTTTGGCGAGTACCCAAGCTGGGCTGACACTACTAATGGTGATGTAATGGTAGGGAATAAGTAACACGAGGAGTTATGTGCTGTCCCAGAGAGATTGACATGGTCAAAGTAAACTGCTGGGGTGTGCAATGCTTGTCACTGGCAAAGAACAGAATCGATGCTTCATGCACATGGAGTCAAGGGTGCAACTTCAGCCGCTGTAAAGCAAATGATCACAACTGAAGTGTTGCAAAGAATTTACATGGTAATGGTTGAGAACCTGCTGCTCAGGCCATACATAAAGGTACCACGTTGCCACGCAAGATAAAGCTCTATATTATAATAATGATAATCATAACTTGCAAAGTAATGCTATGAACAGAAGTGCTGCAAGGCGGATATCAACCAGTTGTTGGAAAATGCTAAATTATCATTTAGATAAGAATTAAAGGACTTACTGAGTACAATAGAGAGTCATCGTACCACAGCACTCGTGAAGGTAGCTCATGGAAAAGTGCTCAGGATTGGGTGTGCAGAGCTGTCCATACCCGAAGTGGGTCATTCATAAATTTGCTGAGTGAGGCTCAGAATAACAATAACATTTGGAATGGTGAAATTCTTCAGATGGCTGCAAAGAAAGTCATGTTTCCAGCTCTCATTAAAGATGAGTTGGAGTGCAGCACGTCGGAAGGTCCCACAGACGAATTGCAAACAGCAAGTTACAAGGACCCACCCGCCGTGTCAGTAAGTTCCACACTGGACTGCAATGCTGCTGTGTTCTTGAAACCACCACCACCTTTCGATACTGCCAAAACACTAAATATTGGCAACAGATGGTCTGCATGGATAGAGACATTTGGTGATTTCATTGGTGCCCCTTAAGAGACGGATGATAAAAAGATTTTCAAGTATCGCAAACATCTTGCTGGTGATGGTGTGAATGAAATCATAAAGAAAATTCCATGAACTGATAAAGAAATTACATATTGTCAAACTAAAGAAAAGCTGAATCTAAAGTTCAATTTGGTACCAAACTTTAATTACGAAAGATACATTTTTAGTCAAAAATACCAAATAGTTTGTGAAACCATTAATGAATTTGTGGAGATACTTGCTACGCTCATCAGACCCTAAGTTCAAATAAATTAATGATTAGGAAGCGACACAACTTCAAGTTATTGATGGATGCTTGTCAGATTCATTCAGACAACGAATGCTGAGAGGAACCCTTAATCTGGAATGATTGCAATGATGTTTGCAAGAGCTGAGGAGTGTACTGGAACACAAGCCGCTGACATGGAGGCTGGAGGCCCCCAAAGTAAATCAGTCATGATTACAAAAAGTAAGCCAAAGTAAATGACTGAAGGACACAAAGGTGCTGTCTACAAGTAAATTTGGTACCAAACTTTAATTACGAAAGATACATTTTTAGTCAAAAATACCAAATAGTTTGTGAAACCATTAATGAATTTGTGGAGATACTTGCTACGCTCATCAGACCCTAAGTTCAATTAAATTAATGATGAGGAAGCGACACAACTTCAAGTTATTGATGGATGCTTGTCAGATTCATTCAGACAACGAATGCTGAGAGGAACCCTTAATCTGGAAGGATTGCAATGATGTTTGCAAGAGCTGAGGAGTGTACTGGAAGACAAGCCGCTGACATGGAGGCTGGAGGCCCCCAAAGTAAATCAGTCATGATTACAAAAAGTAAGCCAAAGTAAATGACTGAAGGACACAAAGGTGCTGTCTACAAGTAAAAGAAGTTATGCTTTAGATGTGGATTTTCCTTTCCACATGCAGGTAATGTCCCACCATTGGACAGATATGTAAAGGCGGTGGGAAAGAGAACCATTTTGTCAAGGTTTGTAAAGCAAAGAAAAAGTAGGTGTGTCATGGCGTGAAGACAAAATGGCCGCCACAACATTCCAGAGGCAGCATCCGAAGCTCCCCTACAAGGCCAACAAACATCACCTTTTGTCACATTGACACTGCACTAAGTCAATTGTCATCTAAATTATCAAATAGCTTGTCAACCTCAGTATCCACCGTTGGATCAGGAGTCAGCAGCCCTGAGTTAGGCAGAAGGATCTCCACAGCATTCCTTGTAATTTTGATTGTAATTTGGCTTTGTTTTTTCCTATTACTGTAAGAGGATGGCGGCTGGTGCGGAAGGGGTGGGAAGGGTGGGGCGGGAGGGTTTCCCATTAGTTGTTTTCTGTTTTTCATCTGCACTGTTGGCAGGTGAGGTTTTACCAGCTGTTTAAAACCTCTGAAGTTGTGCTGTATTCAGAACCAGTCCTGCTCACTACGCGGCCTGCCTCCGGGTTGTTGGCTATACACACTGTGTCATGTACTACTTAATCGCTCTGCCATCCTGAAGATGTAGGCAGGAAGCTGTGTCTATCAATTATGTCTCCGTTAATAAAAAGATAGATTCCTGAAAATAAATGACTGCTCTATACCATTCATCATGGACAGTGGCCCATCGATCAACATAATGCCTGAAGAGAAATGCCATGAATTGTCTCCACTGTCTCGACTTAACGCCACCGAAAACCAAAGTGTGTACTTGGGCTGCATCGCCCATAAAAAGTCAAAGTTCATTTGTAGTGTCATTGAAAGACAGTAAAAAAGAAGGTGCAAGCATCCATCTATGGTCTTCAAGGTAGAGCGGCAAGTGCCTGTCTGCTCAGTTTCAGTAATGCAGCTGATATGGGACTGGTTTCTGCGAATTACAACCTGAATACAAACCACAGAATGATAAGTCAATTTCCTTCATTATTGCATGGTTTGGGAAAGCTAAAGACTATGAAAGTAAAATTACATATTCATGAGAATGTCTGTCCTGTTGCTCAGAGCCATAGATGAGTTGAATTTTATTTACAAGAAGGTGTTGAAAAAGAACTTGAATAATTACTTAAGCTCTATTGAGGGTTCAACTGGTCTGATGCCATGGGTTTTTCCCATAGCGGTAGAGGCAAAAAGGGACACTGAAGGAGCTGTATGCATATGCGTTGATATGTGCCAAGCAAACAAAGGCAGTTTAATGAGAATGAAATAGAGGTTCACATATTGCTGACATAATAATGCAACTAAATGATGCAAAGGATTTTTAGCACCTTGATTTAAATAAAGGTTACCATCAGTTAGAACTCGTAGAGGATTGCAGGTATATTACAACCATTTCTGCACACGTTTCGATATAAAACACTTCCATATGGTGTATCATCTGCTGCAGACGTTTACCAAGATGTCACTCAACGCGTCAAACAACCGGTTATAAATGCATTCAGCTATAGAGATGACATATTGATTTTCAGAGCTACAAAAAAGATGCATGATAAGACTCTAACCCAAGTATGGTGCATACTGACTGGTGCAAGACTGACATTGAATGCAGACAAGTGTGAGTGCCACAAGATCAATTTAAAATTCTTTTACATCACTGCTAAATGCTGATCCCCCACAAGATGTTTCTATGATACGCTCATTTTGTGGCATGGCCAGTTACTGTTCAAGATACATATGAGATTTTGCTCCCATAAGTGCTCTCATACAAGAGTTATTGGCAATCCAAAACCCAAGATGCCTACTCGCATTGAACGGTGGGGACTCTGATTACAAGAGCATGATTACACCATTGCACATCATCCAGGGAGGATTACTACGCTGCTGACTACTTTTCCAGAGTGCCTATACAAGGTCAATACACTCCATCTAAGAAACTGAAACCAACATTATTTCATTGTAAAGTCAAATATGCCAGCTACCATATCATTAGCACAGATCATCACTGCCATGAGCCATGATAGTGACATTCTGAAGTTGAAAGATATATTTACACATCGGTCTGGAACTAACAATCTCAACCTCTCAACAGTGATGGCAAATACCAAAAGTACAATAATGTTAAAGATGAACTGTCTATAACTCAGGAAGGAGTTATACTGTGAGGGCTGAGAATCCTAATTCTGGAGAGTTTAACCCAGAAAATATTTGAAGTGGGCTCACAAAGGACATTGTGATATTGTTGCCACCAAGAGAGCTTTCCGAGATAGAGTTTGGTTTCCATATTATGATGAGAGGGTTGAAAAGGAACTCAGGGCCTGTCATCTATGTACCTGCCTCTCTACAACCATTACTCAACATACACTTAGCATGTGAGAACTTCCTAAGCATGCATAGGAGAGAATAGCCATTGATTTCTTTGGTCCACTCAAAAATGGACATCATCTGATGGTAATTGTGGATAAGTATTTTTGATTTCCCTGAAAATAGAGGATCTCTCATACACAACTCATGAGCGAGTCATTGAAAGACTTGATGGCATTTTTGCAACATGGGGCGTTCTAGCCATTTTGAAGTCCGATAATGGCCCACCATTCAATAGTCGAGATTTCAATGATGTTTTGGAGCATCTGAACGTAAAGCATCAGAAAAGTACACCTTTGTGGCCACATGCCAAGGGACTCGCTGAGCATTATATGAGTACGCTAAAAGAAAGAAGTGCAGTGTGCAACTCTTGAGAGGCTCAATTTGCAAACTGTGTTGAAGTCCACCCTACGTTCAGCACCTCACTCAACCAAGGACAAAAGTCCTGTGACTATGATGTTCCAACGAGTAATGACAACCAGGTTTCCTGAATGGACCAACAAAAGAGAAGTATACAACTCGAATGAAGGACTTGGATAATAAAGTAAAGATGAAAGCCTTTGCTTACAAGAGACCATATGCAGAGAACCACAGCCCTGAAGAAGTTGAGGTATGAATTACCATACAACTAAACACGGGTTGGCTGCATCAAGCTGTATTGTTGAATTGAGAATTTGGATTGAACATTGGTTGGGAACGAACTGGATTTCGTATGACCTGAACTGATGATTATGAATTAAAAGTGGACAAAGAAAATACTGGTGATCTCAAGATTATCATTGACATTGAACTACTCTGTGTATGCTCAGATAGGATTTTTGTTGTTAACATGGAGTTTAAGACTGGAGATCTAGTGATCGCCCACCAACTAAGAACGAGAAAATCTGATGCTCTATATGATGCTGCACCTTTCCACGTTGTGTCCACCAAGGAACACATGGAGACTGCCCAGCATCCTGGGAAGTCTGTTGCCAGAGAATCTTCTCACTTTTGGCAATTGCTTCATCGGTCTTCTGATCAAAATGGGGAAAGAAAGAGTGAACCTCAGAACCCAGTAGCTGCTGATACTTCTTCACGGTCTTTGAAGATCTCTGACAGTGAAAACGACAGCTCCTAGTTTCCAGTAACCAGATCAGTTAAATAATTAAAGCACCAAGAATGTTGATTGAAGAAATGTGATTGTATATCTATCTATCTGTCTATCTATCTATCTATCTATCTATCTATCTATCTATCTATCTATCTATCTATCTATCTATCTATCTATCTATCTATCTATATTTGTTGATTTGTAAAATAATTACATTTTTATTTAACAGAGGCGGAGATGTAGTGTCTTGCGATATTCTATGACAGAACCATTTTGGCCCCTAACGGACTCCGCAGAGCTGTGACATAGGTATCAGTGAGCAATGCCATGAAAGCTTGTTTTATAATGTTGAGTTAGCATTTACATGCAGCGGAATAACAATGTCTAATAATAAGCTATGTGTGTGGCGTGGTCACGGGCGGGTACCCGGACTAGAAAGACGCTACATGCACAAGCATCCAATTTTGTCCTCAAGTTATGACAATGCCATCAGAGTACTCAGGACAAAAGGCCATTCATTCACAGAATGCATACAAATTACCTGTGGCAACAAACATTCACTGTAGAAAATTATATGAGTGCCTAGGCGAAGGAAAAAGAAGACACTACACTGATAATCGCACACTCTGGGGATTATGCTATGCAGCGTGTTAGAAAGTTAAAAAGTGCTATGATGTGGGCAGCATTTACTGCGTCAGAGCACTTTTACTTTTTTATCTTTCAGCCCTGTTGCACAGCCCTCCTGGTGTTGTGCAACATAGCTAAAAAACATTGACAAAGCCAATAGATCTTGCATAGGCAAGACCTATTGGGTTTGTCAATGCTTGTTTTTTCTTATGGCAGGTGGGGTACAAACCAGACAACGGGAGGGGGTGGGAGGAAATAAGCAACATGGACTATGGAAGGGAAGAAGCAACATGGACAACGGAAAGGTGGGGGTTTGTGCGAGAAGCAACATTGACAACGGGAGGGTGGAGGTGGAAAGGGAGAAGCAACACTGATAAAGGGGGGTGAGAAGTACGAAGCAACATGACAATAAGAAGAAAGAAAAAAGATGAAGCGACATGAGGGAAAGAAGAAAAAAGAAAAATACTACTTCAATCACAGCGTGAGCAGTGGAAGGACAATAATCAAGAGGAAACAATCAGTACTTGGTCCATGCTCCACACAAACGAATTGGAAGTGAAGCCGGCATATGCTGGCCAATTGTGAGGCAGCAAGTAAAAGACAATAAAGCCAATGAATAGTAAGCAACGTGTGGTCTCCAAGCATCTTGTAGAAAACAATGTATCTCGCAAGCACCAGCACATGCACCGTCGCAGGAAAGACTTAAAAACCAGACCCACCTAGTACCACGCAGCCTTCACTTTAGGCGCTATAAGAAATCCTTCAGGCAGACTGACTTGGAGGAGTCATTTAGATGATCTACATGTCAGTTATTTCAAAAACCTTGCCCGAGCAGTCCACAGAGTCCAACTAGAGACTAATACACTTGAGAGAGTTGATAATCCTTTATTCAGTTTGGCTACATAAAGGTTAAATATATTAAAAAATATCAAAGAGATTAAAAAATTCCTAAATATTAACCAAGTAGTTTAAATTGAAGGTAAATACTATTCAGCAGTAGCAGTAGCCTTTTATCAAACATGTCTGTGAGAAAGTTCAGAAGTACTGGAGTAAGGTTGGTTACTTTGACAAAGGCATGCCAGATCTCTGTGGGGTATTGTTTTCTTCTCAATTCATGGCTTTTGATACCCACGAAAGGGGCTGGATGAGTAAAAATACTAAGGGAGGTATGCCCAACTGCCAGAACTGCTGGCTTTGGAGCGGAGGAAGGTAAATACTATTCAGCAGTAGCAGTAGCCTTTTATCAAACATGTCTGTGAGAAAGTTCAGAAGTACTGGAGTAAGGTTGGTTACTTTGACAAAGGCATGCCAGATCTCTGTGGGGTATTGTTTTCTTCTCAATTCATGGCTTTTGATACCCACGAAAGGGGCTGGATGAGTAAAAATACTAAGGGAGGTATGCCCAACTGCCAGAACTGCTGGCTTTGGAGCGGAGGAACCAGATTTGAATACCGGCATTGGCTCAACATCTTGTTTCTAGACAACTCACTTCCTCTCACATGACAAAAGAAATACAAATATGACTTTTGCAGTGTAATCTGGTGCTCATGTAAAGCATTCTAAATAATTCCCTTAAGACAAATTTGTGCTATTTAAAAAAAGTAAGACCTTTGATTAGAGAAAGGGTCTCAGTAGAATGTTGCCCTCCTTGAATTATTGATAGTTCTGTGATGCTTCAAAATGCGGACAGTGAGTGAGGATTTGGCAATAATGAAAAAATTCCCCAAATATTGTAAAGGAAAGTTTCAATTCTATTAAAGACTTGGAGGCCAGGATTAGGCTTCACTCTCTTCACTTTATTTGCACCAGCAGCCATTTAGGATTCAAAGAATAACAAACTACATTTCCCATATATCCTTGAGAAATGACAGCAAAATTTTAATAATGCTGTTTCCAATCATGGCGCGAGCCCGGCAACGACTTCCCATGAGTACGCTCTACCCTCCTCTTTCTTCCTGCGACACAGCCAGTTGGTTTTCAGATTACTGTTGTTTACTTGAGTCCATTCCTGTAAAATAAAGGAAGGCGTCATAACATCCAGCCGTTTCCAAAGTCGCAAAGTTTGAATGGAATTATATCAATCCAATCAGTAGAACATTGCCAATAAGGATAAGCATTAATCCATCGACCTGGTAAAGGAGTTACTTATGAGTCTATGCAGCTGAGTCGGGCGGAAAAACAGGGAGGGCTAATCCTGGCCTCCAAGTCCTTAATAAAATTGAAACTTTCCTTTATGATAGGTTAGAAATGTTTCATTCTATGTCATGACCAGTGGCTCAGATAAGGCTAGTTTAAAGGGTGTCCACCATCAAGGACCCCAGACCAGCTACAGGCTTAAAGTAGAACCTCTTAGAGTTGGAGTTCGGAGACAGTCCTTGGCTTGTAGGAGGTCCTCCAACTGCACTCCCAGGCAGAATGCCTTGGAGGCCATTGCCCACCAGACCAAATGTGCTCTGAAGTGGGAAGTGTCTATTCGTACCTCCTGCATGGCCCAGCTAACCCATCCGGCAATAGTTGGAGAAGAAACTGCCTTGTGTGGCTTCGCGAGGGCGATGAATAACTGCTTGACACCATGTGGGCGCAACTCGTTAGTCTTAACCTCGTATGACTTTAGCGCCCGTACCACACACAGTTTGGGGACATCCAGAAAGTCTGGATACAACACTGATCTGGAGTTATACTTTGTCCTACTGGAGATATGGAAAGTAACCCCCTTTGGCGGTAAATATTCTCCCTCACAGGTCTAGGGCTCACACATCCGAGACCCCGCGGCATGATATCAGTCATAGGAGTGTAGCCAGTTTCACTGACAATTGCTTCTGAGAGAGGTACTTGTTGGAAGGCCATGACATAAAAACGGTTAAGGACCCTATTCATGTTCCAAAGAATGGAGTACATGGGCTCAGGGGGCACCGATAACCTAATCCCCCACAGGAGCCTACATACCAGGGGATGTTTCCCTACTTGACGACTGTTGACTGGAACACGTCCAACGGAAATGGTCGACCTGAAAGTGTTGATCAACCTATATGCTAGGCCTTCCATGGACAGAGATACCAAAAAGTTCAGTACATGGACAGCATCAGCCCCTACCGGATCCACCTGTTGTCGATGGCACCAACCCCGCCATCTTGACCAGGTGGATCGGTATCTCTTGTTAGTGCTCGGAGCCCAAGATCTAGCGAGTAATGCAGCAGCCTCTGACGAAAGTCCTTGCACTTTCCAGCGTTCCCTGAAATCCGCGATGCCATAAGATGAAGGGCACCCTCAAGTAAGTGATGATGAGGGTTCCTGTGGGTATCCCGCAGAAGATCCTGAAACTGGGGTAGATGGAGTTGAAAATCCCAAGAAAATTCCATCAGAACCAGAAACCAAGCTTGAGATTGCCAGACTGAGGTAATCACCACCAGATCCTCATGCTGCCTCCAGACCTGAATGGATAACCTTGTAATCATGGCAAAGGGTGCCCCTTCTCTCTGCTCCAGTACTGAAGAAGCGCATCCACTGTCACTGTTCCTGGGTCCGGCCTCCAACTGCAGTACCTCTCCAGTTGATTATTGAGACGTGAGGCAAAAAGATCGATTGGAAACGGGAATAACGGACACTGGAGTTCCTGAAAAAACATCGAATGTAACTAGGCATCCTGCCAGTGGCGAGAGTACCAATCCGCCACATGATTGGAGGCCCCAGGAGGGTGCTCTGACCTTAAAGAGATCTGGTTGCTCAAGCTATATTCCTAAAGATTGCAGGCCAGATCCAACAAGGCTTTTGACCTCATCCCGCCTAGGTGATTGATGTAACGGACTGCCACCACATTGTCCATCTTGATCAGGACACAGCATTGCGCTCTGTCCTTGCTCCAGCCTTTCACCGCAAAAGAAACCGCCATCAGTTCCAGGTGGTTTATATGGAGAAATCTTTCGCCTAAGACCCACTTTTCTCCTGTAGAAATGTCCCCACATCGAGCCCCCAGCCCGCACCGCTGGCATCGGACTCGATTACCATGTTCGGCTGAGAACCGAAAATGGCTCGACCGTTCCATCCCTCCATGTGGGATATCCACCAGCGCAGTTCGGTCTCCACCTCCTCTGATAGGGACACGGTCTTAGAATATGTGAGACCCTTGTGAAGAAGTAGGCTCTTCAAGCGTTGTAACGCCCGGTAATGCAGAAGGCCCGGGAAGATGGCCTGTTTTGAGAAGGCCCACCACTTGTGCCAGGTGACACATCGAGATCGAGGTCCTGGCCAGAATCCTTTGGAGCTTGTGTCTGATCCAGTAGAGTTTGCACAAAGAAAGGTTAAAGTAGCCTCAGGAGAGTCCACCATGAACCCCAGGAATTGGACCTACTAGAAGGAATGAGCAAGGACTTTGACTTGTTGATCTTGAATCCTAGGGATTCCAGAAGGTCAACTGCCAACTGCAACTGAGATACTAGACGGAGGGTTCACTGATTCATACTATTAGCCGGACTCCTAATGATGTCAAGTGCTGCACTACGGGCTTTATTACCTCGGTGAAGCACCACAGAGCGGAGGATAGATTGAAAGGGAGGGAGGTAAATTCGAAGAGCTGAGACCTCCACTGGAACTGCAGAAAACGTCTGTGAGGGCGAAATATTGGGATAGAGAGATAAGCACCCGTGAGGTACAGGCGCGCCATCCAGTTGTGCCTCTGAAGAAGATCCCGGAGGAGGTGGACTCCCTCCATCTTGAAGTGGGAAAAAATCAACCACTGGTTGAACTCTCGGTGGTCCCCATCCCGCTTCACCAGAAAGACATTGCTTAGAAAACCTCGGGGATGACGGGAAGTTGGCACAATCGTCCTTTTGCTTAAGAGATCGGATATTTCTCCATCTATCAACTCCATCTGACTCTAGGAAAAAGCATAGGACTGGGGTGGGAGACATGGACGGGACAGTCTTAAAACTCTATTTGGAAACCGCCTAATGTCTGTAGGATCCAAGCGTCCGTGGTCAAGGCAGCCCAATTGTGTGAAAAATACTGCAGCCTGCCCCCAAAGGTGATACCCTGTGAATTCTAAACTCTCACCTTGTTGGGTATTGTTTGAGCCGCTGTTACTTCCTCGACCTCCACGCCTTCTTTGATATGACCATGTGGGATAGAAAGTTCCAAACTTAGCTGGGTCCTGCCTCTGTCCTCTGCGGGACTCCCTGCTCTTGTGGGGAGCTTGTTGGTAGGTTTGGCCAGTCGAACGCCCCCTGCCACGACCTGCGCCGCCAATAACACAGGGTGTAAAGATACCTTTTATGGGCACCTGAGCCTTGTCTAGGGAGTTGAAAGTATTGACAAATGTGCCTAACTCCTTCATAAAGGGGTCCCCCAAGAGGTTGCCCTCCGCGATGGGTCCAGCCTCGGCGGCGGCGACCTCGCCCAGCTTTGGATCGATTTTATTCGGCAGAGATTGACGCCTCCCCGTGGAAATTGCGATGTTCGCATTTCCCAAGAAAATAATCGCCCTCTGGGCTCAACTAGATAGTGCCTCCAGGAATAGCACACAGCAGTTGATTTGGCGTCCTCTGCCATGTCAAGAATCTTGGCTAGAGGGCACGCCATATCCAGGAGTTTATCTTGGCAGGAACGACGAGAGCGTTCAATTTCCATTTTTGGATCATAAACGAACTTGGCCAAGAAGGTGACCATCTTTGCGTCTATTTCCGGCATGAGGTAGACTTTCCCCTCCAAGTCTGGGCTAGGGTACTCCACCAAGAGGCAGTTCCTTACCTCCTTTTCAAATGGTTTCTGCAGCCTAGCGGCAATGTATCATGCCACTTTTGGAGCAAGGGTCCATTCCGCCAATCTAGGGTGGAACAGATCATCAGGGTTTAGCTAGTCGGACTGGGCCCAGGCACCGTCGCTGGGCCAGTCACCCCCAGCCTGCCAGATTCCTCGTCCCCATCTGAGGTCTGGGCGGAGTCAACCGGGTCCCCCCGCAAGAGGAGTGCCAGAGTCCCTGGAGGGCTCCCCCAGGTCTGCCTATGCATTGGAGGGGTAGAGGGAGCTTGGGAGTCCATAAAGGCCTTCTTAAGGCGTGCAAAAGCATCCGCATCAATCCCCGCCTCTTCCGCATGCTTACGCATAGGTTTTGAGGTAGAGGTGGAAGACAGCCCAGGAGGTAAAGGGTTTTGAGCCCCAGAGTGGTCTTCCCTCTGATCGACGGGTTTCAGGCACTGAGCCTGGAGTTGAAGTATCGTCTTCTTCAAGGGCGTCACTATCTGCGAAACCGCCTTAAATATTGAGGCGTCCATAACCTGACAAAAATTATTGTCAATAGGGTGGTAATCCACCTCCCCTTCCTCCTCATTGTAATCATCAAATTGCTCCATAGCACACAGCTCAGCCCTGAGGGTTGCTGATATCTGGGGAGATAACAGTAATTTGGGTGGTGCCCTGAAGTGGCAAACCGGGGTGGCATGGTGAGCTAAAGATTGATGGATTAAACCCAGATCTTAGTGACTGGGGGGTGAATTAATGTCATGACTGGTAATTCATCCTGAGAGCAACTTGAAGCAACGTGAAGCTGGCTTCTAACAGTAAGGCAAGAATAACTGAAGAGGTTTAAGTAACAAGCAGTTACACAAAAACACGAAGGAGGAAAAGAAAACTCAAAAGAATTGCACGTAAAGTAAGTGGGCCAGGTGAGCAAACTAGTCGGCAGCCGAATAACCTACAAGCTATGGATGCTGCCAGGCATACACTAGAAGGCATAGCTAATATATATTGGGAGAACCGCTTAGACCCTGAAGTGCAGGGTCAGCAACCTAGCAGTCAATGAGGGCCATCTTAGATTGAAAATTAACCATTCAGGAAAGAGAAGCCATAAAAAGGTGGTGTCCATTTGAATCGGGCAGTACTCTAACCATGCACAAGGCTGAGCATGTGACAGGAGAGAATGTGGCACTATGGCCAGAGCAGCTGACTTCAGAAGTGGGAAACCAGGTTAAAGTCTTGACGTCTGCTCAACATCCTGTGATTCTGGACAATTCAGTTAATATCCTCATACCTTAAAAATGAAGTTGGCCTTGTGTAATGTAACTACTGCTCATGTAAAGTGTTACGATACCTTTGGGGCGAGTTTGTGCTATTAAAAAATGCACACAAAAAATAGGAAAACAATCTTCGTTGCTGTACTGGTGACCATCACTGCCATTCCCCCAAAAAAATGGAGACCCCTTTCACCTTTTGGTGAATATTGAGAAGCAGGCTGCAACTTGCTGCTAACTCTGGAGTCCCCAGGAACCCCCAGTAAATACTAAAGCCATTTGGCATTGTAGATAAGAGAAGTGGTAAAGAAAGTGTTGTGTTAATGGTCTCTTGGATTAGGGCATGATTACTTGAATATTTACAAGGGACAAAGGAAAGAGCAAAGAAGGAGAAATGAGGGGTATGTCCACTTCCTCTTATAAGTACTTTAAATAACCATTTGGACGGACACGTAGTTGTGGACTAGGATTTTTCGACTGAGTATAGTGCTTGAGAGAACAAAAAATCTTCTGGATTTTTAAGAACTCTCACCCACCAACCTAGTTGGTGGCACGCTTCCTCATTGGGTTCCCAGCTAAATGTGCTCAAAAAGTGGTGCTGGTTAAAAGTGTTTCTAGGATGCCCAATCTGGTACTGATTTATTCAGAGGGTCCTAGGACACATTAAAAACCAAGATGAGATATTGTGCAGATAAAATTTCTCCTCTATATCTCTTAAGTACTGATCTACATGTTTCCGCCTATCATAAATTGGTAAGTCTTTCTTCAGGACCAAAAAGCAGTGATGTGGCTTCGAAAATTGGAACTAGCCACATTTGTGTTAGTGATATACAGCACACGTGCTAAGGTGTGCTGTGCGAGTAGTGGAGGAGCCGTAATAACGGACCCACCGTTGGAAAAATCTGCAAGATAAAAGAGTGACATACAACCTGAAGAACAAACCGAACAAATAAAAATGACATGCTGTTAAGCATTGTTTCTCAGTCCTTTAATAAGTTTCATGCTCACAGAAATTCTCTCTTGCACTTGCGTGTTCAGAAAACATTCAGCTTGGTGGCAAATAACGTGACATTCATACATACACATATTTAAAATAACCCAATGTCATGCATGGTGAGGTGTCAGCATGCAGGTTCATTGGTGTATTGTGCTGCTTGTATGGTCACAAGTATGCATCTTAGTGGCAAGTAAATAAATAAATAAATAATACCTCTCTTTTTGAATGCATAAATGAATAACAGATAGCTCAATAAATAAGAGTCAAGATTCGAGGTAGTAGGAGTTTTGCAGGTTTAATACAGCATAAGGACAGGAACAAGACAACCTGCACAGGAATAGGATGGCAGGGCCCGGCAGCTGCCGGGACAGGATCTGGGATGAGCGCGCTAACTTTTAATAACAATACACGATCATATATACTAAAACAGTTGCATTACAGTACATAGGATAGGCGGAGCAGTGGGTGTGATCAATAGCAGTCGCGAAAGATAAGGGTGAAAGTAGGTGTAACAGAGGCGTGTACATAGACATGTGATGCAAACGTAACAGAATATGTCATAAATGGGGCGGAAACATGGAGGGGGCTACCTAAGGAGCCGGGACCTCTAACCTGGTGGTGCTCGCAAACTGACAATGACGTGTTACTAGGAGAAGCTGGGGGCTATGAACTCTGTGCTAGGAGAAGAGACTGAAGTCTGGAAAGTCAGGGCGACATGTACCTAAGCAGTATCTAGTATCTGATGTTTTGAGAACATGTTGATATGAACTAAGAGTCAGGAGGGGAGAGGCTAACGGACTCTAAGACTGGAGCATGCATTATTCTACATGTTGTGCGTGATGAAGAATATTAAATGACCATTAAATGCAGTATTTCTCTTACATGGAGACGTAAAGGCTAGACAATGACGGAAACTATTGATGCAGTTCAGTAGCTTAGGAATGCAGAGAAGGAGGACTGAACTGATAACTGGAATCATAACATACTCTTGGCAGACTCAGAGGCAGAGCCAGGCTGAGCCGGGCACTGCAAGGCAGGAAGTAAGTGAAGGGTCGAGGATACAGGTGGGGGCTGTATCGCTCCTCAGCGAGGCTCAGGAGACAGGAGCTGAATCTGGTGTCCGGGCCCTTTTGAGGCCTAGAAACGGGGACTTTACAATGAAATAACGTGCACACTGAGAAACGTGGCAACGTGACTTTACATAGGCCTGATATTCGTAGTATTCACGAGAACTGGAAACTGACATACTAGAGGTGGACACAACTGTAATTGCGTCTTTAATCGAACATGGGGAATACATAGGCATATTAATCATGCACAGATAACATATGTTGGATGACGCGTAGGGACACAGAACATGGCAAAATTTACTTTTCCACATTCCCTCCTTGTCACTACGTTTCCATCAGGAAACATCAATATTCATGATACCATCTATCATTTCATACAGTATCATTTGCTCGTCTCGAATTTTCTTGGAACGGGATTTAGAACGGGACTTGGGACTAGGAATACAAGAGGTAGCACAAATGCCGCAAATCGCAGGGCCACATTGTATACAGAGGCAGCAGCTGAATATGATCGCTACTGCAATACCTAGAATGGACATGACTTTCCATCCCCAAGCGGAAATTATATTCCAGAACCAACCGGACCATGTCCAGGTGCCTGGGTCTTGGTGTAACAGATGGGCAATTTTATGGAGTCTGGTTATAGCTGAATAAACAGACGGCGCGTTATTAGGAATGAAAATGCAGCAACTAGATCCGATGACTCTACAGGCCCCGCCCCTATCGGCCAATATGACGTCAAGGACGAGACGATTCTGTAAAACGACAAATCTCATAGCAGATTGCTCTTCGGTTAAGTTACCTAGAGCAGAGGCAGTCTCATTTACTACAGCTTCAAGGGTTCTGGTTAATCTACGAATTAGCTTACTATTCTGGATAGGTCCTATAAAGAAAAAGAAACCTCTATTGAAATCTGTATACTGTTCTAGAGCAGTTTCAGTATAATCGACAATGGGGGACTCGATCTCCCTTCTATGCCTAATGTGTACTAGATGTGTGTTTCTATGATAATCAGATGGAGCTAGGAAAACAGGTGGCAGTAGGAAGGCAATGTAACAGGTTCCCTCCCAATCGAGGGGCAGACGAACATATGCAGTTTGACCACAAATAAAATAAGAATGACGTGAAGCCTTGAAAATAGATTTCCTACTGTCACTATACTTGACAATAGTAGTACAATCACTATGTCCTACATGTACGGAACCATAATTTCGGACACATAATTCGCCTTTGACTGGTAGTACTGAAATAGCAGGTAAGTCTGGAGTGGAATCAGACTGAACATTCAGGACCATGAAATTCGAAGAATAATTACCTAAATTGTAAACTTCGTTTTCTAGATCTAACCCTGTTCTGTGGGGAAGACCTTGCTTGTCTGGGAAACATGTACTGTTAAGAAAAGACATATCTGTTGAGGATGACGTTAACGTGGACCATGCTCCACACGAACCATTATGTGAAAATGGATAAGGAAAGAGTGGCAGAACTCCCTTCGGTGTCTGGAAAGGGGGGAGTCGACCACACACCCAACAATTAGTGGCATTGCTGGTCTGGTGTGAATAATGTAACATGCGGATGAAAGAATTATTACGCATAGCGAGGCGGTAAGAGAGTTCATGAGGAGGCAGATCACTAAACGTGTGCTCTACTGTAGCATTAGAAGACTTATTTACATGAGAAACTGGGAAATACAGGTAAAATGCATAACTGGTGCAGGAAATCATAATACTGAGAAATAATATGAAACATAGAAAAACGATACATCGGATTGAGTTTTGACTAACTCTCTCACTATGGGGGTCTATTTTATACATGTCAGAAACCGGTCTAACCGTTTCACCTAGGGGAGGACTTAGACAATCAAACTGGCTGACTTATTTTACTAGACCTTAACTTGAGTTTATACTCCTGTTGCGGAGTTTTCTCTAACAGGGAGGGTGCAGTATCATTGTTCTTTGCGGGACAGTCCTTAAGAATAGAACTTTGGCAGTCCTTTGAATCCTCGGAAATGTTCTTTGAGACAGGTGCCAGTCCATTAAATCTTTTAATATGCGAAAGATGCACCCAGCCTTTGCGTCCCTCCAACTTCACGGCTGTACGGGTGGCCAGGAGGACCTGTCGGGGCTCCTTCCAGCGAGGCTCCAGCGGACTTGAGCGGTCGAAATTTCGCACTAGGACCATGGATCCTGGAACGATTTCATGCGGTGCCACCTCGGTATTGTCTGGAAATGCGGCAGCAACCTGTGAACGACAAGAGTTGAGGGCAGACATCAAGGAAGCTAGGTAATCTGTCAGCATATTACTTGAAACATCGGTAATACTTCGGGGTCTAGGTGTACCCCACATGTTAGGGGGGCGGCCGAAAACGACCTCATACGGGGACAGACCTGATCTGGAATGTGCGACCATGCGCATATAAAACAGAGCAATTGGCAGGGCTACTAGCCAGTCTACACCTTTCTCTTGACAAACTTTTGCAATTCGAATTTTCAGGGTCTGGTTATGTCTCTCTACGAGACCGGCTGCTTCTGGATGGCGTACACAATGGAACTTCCACTGGTACCCTAACAACAGGGAAACGTGTTTCATCAATTCAGATGAGAATGGCTGGCCGTTGTCAGAATATACGACCCTAGGGAGTCCATAACGGGGGAAGAACTCACGAACCAACTGCTTGGCAGTGGTCGCGGCTGTGTAATCTGGAACTGGATATGCTTCTGTCCACCTGGACAAAGCGCATACAACTACAAGGACATACTTGAAACCTCGACATCGCTCCATCTGAATGTAATCCATCTGGAGGACTTCAAAAGGGTGGTCAGGGGGCTGGAATCCACCTTGTTCCACCGGGACACTTTTACCTGGATTGAACTGGCAACATATCATACAGGTACGGACTTTCTGCTTGGCTGCAGCTCGTAAATGCTTGTTGAACCAAATGTTCTGGATACTGTCTAACATAGCTTTTTCTCCTAAATGTGCTGGACTATGTGCGGTATTGATAATGACTTGAACCATAGAGTCGGGGAGAAACCATGTGGCTCTACCCTTCGTCAACCATCCCTGATCTGTCTGGACCCCTCCTTGTTCGGACCATTTCTTGATTTCATCGGGAGTAGCATGTAACTGGATATCTATGACATCTTGAGTAGGGTCCTTAACTGTCATACAGGTAGTTGGATCTGGAGTGTGTGTCGGTGTCTTATTTACTGGAATGTCAGGAGTCTGAGCTGTAAGCTTGGCTGTGCGATCTGCTAGATCATTACCCTGGGAAATAATGTCAGTAACTTTCGTATGTGCTTTGCACTTCATGATAGCAATGGATGTCGGTAAGTGTATGGCATCTAACAGAGCCTGAATAAGGAGACCATGCTGAATCTTGGTTCCATGAGAAGTCATGAAACCTCTCTCTTGCCAGAGCACTCCGAAGTCGTGTACAACTCCAAATGCATAACGTGAATCTGTGTAAACATTAACTTTCAGGTTCTTGGCGTGTATGCAGGCTTGTGTTAGAGCAACTAGCTCCGCTGCTTGAGCAGACAGAGTGTCAATACGGTGTGTTTCAATAACTTCAGTGTCGGTAGTCACTGCATACGCGGCTACTAGTTCTCCTGTACTTGTTCTCATACATGAACCATCCACATAAAGTGTCAGGTCGGGATCTGGTAATGGAATATCTGTCAGATCTTGTCTTGGTTTAGTCATGATGTTAACTACTTCCACACAATCGTGTGTGGCAGAATTCGAAGTAACTGACGGTAACAGTGTAGCAGGATTTAAAACGTTGCAGCGTCTGATTTCTATGTGTGGCTGGAACAGTGTCAATTCATAACCTGTTAAACTTGCAATTGTCAAGTGCTGAGTTTGTGTTTGGTTTAAAAGAACTTCCACGGAGTGTGGGACTTGTACTGTCAAGGAATGTCCTAATACTATGGAATCACTTTGTCTGATAGCTAGTGCTGTGGCTGCAACTGACTTGAGGCACGCAGGCAGAGCCTGGGCTACAGGATCTAATGTGCTCGAAAAATAAGCACAGGGCTTGTACTGTCCTGCTTGATCTTGTGTGAGGACAGATAATGCTGTACCTTCGCGTTCAGTGGCGAAAAGTGTAAAAGGCTTACTGTAGTTCGGTGTTGCTAGAACTGGAGCTTGACATAGGGCTTTCTTTAACTCATTGAAACTAAGTGTATGTTCAGATGTCCAAGGGAGGACAGTCGATACGGCTGCCTCCTGTGTCGTTAACTGTATCAGTGGTTTAGCTAGGAATGCATACTGAGGAATCCATTGTCTGCAATAAGAAGTAAGGCCAATAAAAGCACGTACCTCCTTCTGGGTCCTTGGCTGAGGAAGACTCGCTATTAACTGGATACGGTCGGGTGTCAACTGCCTACCCCTCTTGGACAGTAAGTGTCCTAAGTAGACCACTTGCTGGACACAGAATTGAAGCTTAGAAGGGGACACCTTGTGTCCCATCTCGGCTAGGAAATACAGGACTGTAAGTGATGCTCGCTCGCAAGCACGTTCAGAACGGGCTGTGATCAGTAGATCATCGACATACTGGAGCAGGGCAGTGTCAGTTGGCATGTGAATGTTGTCTAGTTGCCTCTTGAGTGCTTGACTGTAAATACTAGGACTTTCTGTGAAACCTTGAGGAGCTCGTGTAAACATATAGCTCCTTCCATTTAAACAAAATCCGAAAAGAAACTGGCTGTCTGGATGAATGGGGACACTGAAAAATGCGTTCTTGAGGTCTATGACTGAAAAAAATGAGGCTTCGGAATCAATGGCTGTCAATAGGGAAGAGATATCTGGGACAACTGGGTACTGCGGAATAATACATTTATTAAGTTCTCGGAGATCAATCACTAATCGATATACTGGAGGTGCATTTGGATCAGTACGTTTCATGACTGGAATGATCGGAGAATTGCATACATTGGAGTCAGTTTCTACAACTACTCCTTGAGCCATGAGCTCGTCAATAATTTTGGATAAGGCTGCTACAGCCTCTGGTGGCAATCTGTACTGTCTGATTCGTGGCAGGACTACACCTGGCTTGAGAGTCACACGATGGGGTGTGATTTGCATAAAGCCAACATCAGTTGGACCTTGCGCCCATAGATGCTGTGGAACATTAGACAGTCTAGGATCAAAATCTCGTAATACATAGTGACCCTTGAAGTCACGTAGGAACAATCGTATTCCTTCTGGGGAACAGCATATAACTGCACCTAACTCTTTCAGTGTCTTAATGCCTAATAGGTTTTCTGGACATGACTTAGTAAGTAACAGATCAGTAGTGCGGGACAATGGACCTACTTCTAGAGTAACTGGCTTTGATATTTCATTTACGATAGGTTTTCCTGAAAATCCAAGGGAAACATTTCTTGAGCCTGAGAGCGGAGCCCCTGGAACTTCGGCGTGACTAATAGTGGTTCTACTTGCCCCTGTATCAATCAAAAACTTTCTGTCTTTCCCTAATACTTGACTATGAACATAGGGACCTTCTTGATCTACAGGTATCTCGATGAGAGGCAAGTCTACCTCCCTCTCTAGGCTGTTTCATGAATATGGCTGATACTCTGGATACTCAGACTGTGCATACTGGTACATCTGCTGTGTAACATGCTGTGTTGCAGCGATAGGCTGCGGTGCTGTAACTGTCTGAGGTGCATTCTGTGGCTGAGAAGTCTGTGAAACTTGTTCTTGTCTAGGCGGACGTGGTCTTTCTTTAGTCTTACCGGTAGCTATGTTGTGTTTCAGAACTGCACACTCGTTTATAAAATGACCTGGCTGTTTACAATAATTGCAGTTCCCTTTAACGGGAGCTGCAGGATGACTGGCTTGATTTGGTCCCCTCTTCTGACTGTCTTGAGGAACGGATTGTGCAACTAGTACTTTCATTTTCGTGTCTTTCATACGTTTCCTTTCGTGATCTTGCTCTTCTCTGATTCTATTCTGGTGGTATTGAAGCATCTGTAACATCTGGGACGGGGTATTAGCTTGCCAGGTACTTTCGACTTTCAAAACTCGGTTTTTAACTTGTGGACTTGAATTCTCGACTAATTTAGTAACAAAAAGATGAGGGTATGATTCACTACTGGTCTTGAGGCCACTGTTGATGCTAAAACATTTCTCAAATCTAGAATAATAATCACTAATATCTTCGTCTTGTTTCTGTTTACAGGCTGAGATTGCATCCCAGTCTTCCTTTCTAGTTGTCAATAATCTGGGCAAAACTTGTATTAACAATTCTGGTAATTCTTTACATTTATCTCCAAGACCGGTACCTGGTACTCGTGCCTTGTCTTCGGCTTCTAGAACTGCCCAATCGATCTTTTTCTCTCCCACCTCCCATTCTTTTTCTTTAAGTTTCTCATATACCCCTGCGGGCAACAGGACTTTTAACATTTTAATAATATCTGGATACGTGTATTCTCCCATACGGAGCATGTCTTTTAATTCTCGGTGGAACCCTGCTGGATCTTTATCATGACAGGGAATTAACTTTTTCATCTCTAAGAGTTCCATCTTTGTAATCGGGGTGTAAACAAACACTCGTTGCATTTCACCACCTGCTGTCTTAACTGGATGTACTTCTCGTAACGGATTCTGTCTGTCTATGTAAAAGGGTTTACTTTCTGGGGGTGAGACATGAACAAAATGTGGGTTCAAGAACGTTCTGTATTTGTGACGCTGTTCTAGAATGACACTAATTAAATCGGTACCTAAACCTTTCCACTTATACTGGAGTAACTCGTTCAGGACATCATGTAACGGACCTGGATCAGAATGTTGACCCTCATACAGTGTAATGAGGTGCTGGATCATATACATACCCGCCAGTCGTTGCTCGGCTGGGGGCAATTTCAGAAACATTTGTGCCACTATTTCGTCTGGAAAAGTGGTAGAATCAGTAATCCATCGGACTGCTGATCGGACTAGTTCTTGTTCATGCATAGTACTTAACTCGCTATAACCGATTCGTAATTTCAGAATGTGATCGGTAGCTTGGAATACTTGTTCTAGAGAACCTTGTTCTGGTGCTGGATGGTGGAAAGTTTTCTTGTAGTCTAGACGTGAATGTCGGTCTGGAAATCTAGATTTTCCTACATACGCTATTCTGTCGGGATTCTCGTCCTCTACCTCTTCTGTAGAAGAGTCATTTTCTTTCTCGCTTACTTGTGCTGCTTTGCGTTGTTCGTGTATCCTTATTATTTCTTTACGAATCTTCTTGTACATACTCTCTATACTACCGATGGTCTTATGCTTACCCTCGGCTATATTATCACTCCACCTTGTCAGGACTTTCATTTCGGCTTGATCTTTGGTCGGATAATCTTGTTCCCTTATTAGACAATTAATCAGAAATTTTAATAGCATGAGCTGAATATCAACTTTCCTTTGAGACATGACGTCACTAATACTTTCTGGATCATCCCCTGTACGGATGAAACGATATATTCTGTCTAGATCTTCTTTCATATCTGGTAGGGTGACTAGATACTCGGTCACCTTTCTCACGCGTAATGAATATAAAACCATACTATCCTCGCCTGGGACTGGATCATAGCCACATTCGGTAAGGGCTTTTCTTATTTCTGCAACAGACTGATACCTGGGCGTACGCTGTGACGCTTGTGCATGTAATTCGGCTAACGTTAAACGCTTGTGTGGCGGCGGGGTTTGAGGAGGACCTCCTCCTGCGGCCCCTAAACTAGAATTGTCAACTGATGCTCTTCGTGCTGGCAGAGTGGGAAATGGAAATGTAGGCTGGACTTGTATGGCGGGCTGGACCGGGGGTACCGTAACAGGTACTCCGGTGTCTGGAGGAGCGGGAAGTGCCTGATTTACAGGGACTGGCGGAGCAGGAACAGGATTTGCATATTCCGGGACGGTGTCGTCCAAATAGGACGAAATGAAAATATCAGCTGCGGTCGGTTTGTGACGTAGCTTGGTCGGAACTAGTGGTGGCGGGAAATTACTGGATGCCTCTGGGGTCGCTTTTGGCAAGCCCTCGGCAAGAAGAGGATACATACCCTTAACAAGAGCATGCCTCTGTCTGTCTGACTGTTCGGTTTTAACTCGTTCACCAATCTCGATTAGTTCCCTTTCCTGTGCTCGTTCCAAGGATTCTCTACTTAATTCTGACTTTCTGATTTCTTTTTCAGTTCTTTTATGAGATTCTTTGCGCCATAACTCGATGGCATCTTTCTGTGACTGTCTGGCTTTCTTTTTCCATAATGCTTCTTCTACTCTCATGATGCACTCGGCATCCCATGTGCCTGATACAGGCCATCTATACTTTTCTTCTAACACCTTGGTATACTCTACCCATAAATCTAGATACAATATGGCGCTTATGCCATGCTTTTGATACATAAAATGACCTGGACTGTCCCTAGGCGGGACAGGAACTGCTGCTTCTAGCAGACCTTTTCTGGTTTTTAACTGACGCAGTTTTGAAAAGAGTGGCATGACTGAACTATAATCTGGACACAATACAATACACAATGAACACGAGAATCACTTCGCACTCATACCACGACATT
Organism: Lissotriton helveticus; assembly: GCF_964261635.1. NCBI lineage: Eukaryota > Metazoa > Chordata > Amphibia > Caudata > Salamandridae > Lissotriton > Lissotriton helveticus. The sequence goes on from NC_136064.1 coordinate 23,422,615, forward strand.
AAAATACATGAATAACATTCAGAATAACAGTTCGAACAGAATACTACCTGGAATACGGGAAACAGAATACATGACTTTTCTCGAGAACAGAACTGACTAGAACAGAAACTAGATGCACTGCTGAAACAGTACGAAACTTACCGGTCTCATACAGAGACACGTCAGGACCCGCATCCACCGAAGTGGACACTTCGTTTGTGGGTCTGTGTACCACCAACCCACGGACCAGAGTCAATTAGATTGACCCTGTCTAGATACTACCCCAGCAACGGTACTCACCGGGCAGCAAGAACGGAAGGCCTCGGACTGGACTGGACTGCTTTGACGCCGGACGGACGAACTTCGGACTTCTGTTACGGGTGGGCCTCCGGATACCTCGGACCTTGGACTCTCGGCTTGGGCTCTGGTCGGGACTCGCCGCGTTCCTCCACCGCCTCGTCTGGATGCTGGACCACCACCTCCGTCTCCTCCGTGGGCCTGAGGGATACTTGAAGCAGAAATATCTGCACGTGCACGGTATGGTTCCGTCACGGCTGCAGAGGGTCAGGGGGCCGGCGTGGCTTCACCGGCGCGTGGGGAAAGGGCAAGTCCCTGTTCGGGCGCCATTATGTGGTAAATAAATAAATAATACCTCTCTTTTTGAATGCATAAATGAATAACAGATAGCTCAATAAATAAGAGTCAAGATTCGAGGTAGTAGGAGTTTTGCAGGTTTAATACAGCATAAGGACAGGAACAAGACAACCTGCACAGGAATAGGATGGCAGGGCCCGGCAGCTGCCGGGACAGGATCTGGGATGAGCGCGCTAACTTTTAATAACAATACACGATCATATATACTAAAACAGTTGCATTACAGTACATAGGATAGGCGGAGCAGTGGGTGTGATCAATAGCAGTCGCGAAAGATAAGGGTGAAAGTAGGTGTAACAGAGGCGTGTACATAGACATGTGATGCAAACGTAACAGAATATGTCATAAATGGGGCGGAAACATGGAGGGGGCTACCTAAGGAGCCGGGACCTCTAACCTGGTGGTGCGCGCAAACTGACAATGACGTGTTACTAGGAGAAGCTGGGGGCTATGAACTCTGTGCTAGGAGCAGAGACTGAAGTCTGGAAAGTCAGGGCGACATGTACCTAAGCAGTATCTAGTATCTGATGTTTTGAGAACATGTTGATATGAACTAAGAGTCAGGAGGGGAGAGGCTAACGGACTCTAAGACTGGAGCATGCATTATTCTACATGTTGTGCGTGATGAAGAATATTAAATGACCATTAAATGCAGTATTTCTCTTACATGGAGACGTAAAGGCTAGACAATGACGGAAACTATTGATGCAGTTCAGTAGCTTAGGAATGCAGAGAAGGAGGACTGAACTGATAACTGGAATCATAACATACTCTTGGCAGACTCAGAGGCAGAGCCAGGCTGAGCCGGGCACTGCAAGGCAGGAAGTAAGTGAAGGGTCGAGGATACAGGTGGGGGCTGTATCGCTCCTCAGCGAGGCTCAGGAGACAGGAGCTGAATCTGGTGTCCGGGCCCTTTTGAGGCCTAGAAACGGGGACTTTACAATGAAATAACATGCACACTGAGAAACGTGGCAACGTGACTTTACATAGGCCTGATATTCGTAGTATTCACGAGAACTGGAAACTGACATACTAGAGGTGGACACAACTGTAATTGCGTCTTTAATCGAACATGGGGAATACATAGGCATATTAATCATGCACAGATAACATATGTTGGATGACGCGTAGGGACACAGAACATGGCAAAATTTACTTTTCCACACATTGGTGTATTGTGCTGCTTGTATGGTCACAAGTATGCATCTTAGTGGCAAGAGATTGCCATTGTACTCAGTATATCATAGTTACCACCAGCGTTCAGTGAAGTGAAATAGTATCACTGCATGCTGAACATGACTTTTTCCACCTACAATTCTTTAGAGGGGCCAGAGAGAACTAACACCGTGCCTTTAGTCCATGTATCTCATTCCTAATATTCATCCCTCTTTTAGTTCTTGCTGGCTGTGCGTGAGCAGTGATAGGTAAATGGTGATGGCATTGGGAGAGGGAGAGAATATCGAAGAGCCATGAGGGGGAGGGTGTAGGTCATCATATTTGGGAATGTCTTATGACTTCTGGGTTGTGCCACTGGGTAATATTTTCAGGTGGAGAGGGTGATGGATGAGAGTTTATTTTTTGTGAGTGTTTGGGTGGGGATGATTAGCTATGAACAGATGTGTTTGCAAGTTTCTGGCATTATGTAAGTGAATGGTGTAGTGAGATATACGAAAAGCAATGCAAGGGTTTTTTTTCAGTGGCCAGTGTGATATGAGAAAAGAGAATGATAATGAAAGTGAGCAATTTGAGTGGCCAGAATAGACTGATATCAATCACTAAGGAGTGAGTGGGTGTCTCATCAGTGGGTGTTTGAAACTGGTGTGAAAAGATGGAGTTCATTAGTTTAGGGAGAAACTCAAGAGCCTCTGTGCGAAGGGAATGATGATGCATTGTTAAGATTACGGACTGTGAGAAACTAAGGAAAATGGATGTTTGCCAGTGGCTGCTGTTGTTTGGTGTGACTGGTGTTGTGTTGTTGTAGTGAATGAAAAGAGTGAACAAGTAGCACTTACTGCTGTCTGTGGGTAGAGAGTGTCAGGAAGTAATAGGGTAACTACCTCTTGGCAAGTGGTAGTAAGAGTGGTGCTGAAAGTCACTGTATTAGGATGAGCGAGTGGCAAGCATATAGCATAAGTGGTTGTAGGTGAATAGCTATTGCTCATGATTGAGGGTAGCAATGCCAGTGATGAGTAAGCAGTGAGATTGCTATGTAAGTATGTGTCAGTGAGCAATGCAGCAAACAGTGCACTAAACGACAGCATGCAAATGATATATTACTTTTCCTGACAATTTTATTAAGAATAGCTCTAAACTGTAAGTGAAGTGGATGACAAAGTGTGGGCGATTACCTAGACAGCTTATAAAATGAGAAGGTAGGACAATAGATGGTATATAAGTGAAGGGTGGGTAGAGGAGTTCCCCAATAAAGGATGAAAGATGAAAAGCGAATGTGAAGATCGCGAGCAAAGCCCAGACGTGTAGAGGTGCCTGGTGTAGATGGTGGGGGGATGAAGTACATTTTCAGTATAGTGTGAGAAAATAGAAAGCAGATGTGAAGAGTGGAGGTGAACATGATGACACGAGAGGGCGTGGGCTGTGGAGTTGGGATGCATATGGTGGAAAGAGGATGCAGGACCTGCACACACGATACGGTGAACAGGTGGGAAGAACTGATGTTGAGTGAAGAGTTTGGACATTGGACAGTGGATGAACAGAGTGGATCATGCATTTGCAGAGTGAAAAGATGATGTGGAGAATGAAGAAGGGAGTGCTGTGGGGAGAGAAAATAAAAGTTTGGGAGAGCATGTTAAGGCTACAGTGAGAACATGGAGGGTGGCAAGTCCACCTAGAGAGTATTTTTGGAGGGTGTAAATAATGGAGTGTGAGAGCACATAAACAAGGTGGCAAAGACAAGTGGAGGTTTGAGAGAGAATGTATAAGTTGTAGGGTACATTTGGAGAGTGATGTGCAGGGTGGGGATCAGGTGTAAAGTATGGATAAATAGGTTGAGGAACAGATGCTAAGATTGGCTGTAGCGTGCAAGTTGAGTGTGGAAGCCTTGTGTAGAGGATACAGTCAGGTGTTCAGAGCAGATGTATAGGTTGCAGACCAAATGTACAGGGCGAAGAGTGTGAGTGCAACACATGTGGAATATATACAAGAGGTATATAAGGTGAAGAAAAAGTGTACTTAGTGGAGAGTGGATATATAAGATGTATTGTCCACATGGAGGATGGAGAATGCATTTATAACATCAACAGCACAAGTGGAGAGCAGAGAGTGGATGTTCGGGCCCAAGAGATGATGTGGAGGGTGGAGACCAAATTTAAAGGACAAATGTGTTTGGTGAAAAACATATATGGAGGGTGTAGAGTGTATGTAGGAGGCAGACAGAGACAGTGAATATGGGTAAACAATGTAGACAGTAGATATTGAAAGTGATCAGAGGGTTTACAGGGCCACTGGTGGATCTAATGCACTGAGACAGGATGTCTGCAGATACAGGATGGTGCGTTTGCACAGAATAGACATGGAAAGGATATTTACATGATGCAAAGTGGAAGTGGGACTTGGAGAGAGGAGAACACATGTACAATGTGGGTATAGAGAGGATGTAAAGGACGTGCAATCGGAAAAAGAGGACATATTGGATGTAGATGGTAAAAAATGGAGCCGGGACTTAAGGTGGATGCGGCGCGCTTTGAAGGAATACATAGGGTGGAGTAAAGATGTGAAGGGTGAGTACAAAGAGTTGTCAAAGAAATTGTAGAGTGGAGAATACCTAAGGACTGTGGCATAGCAAGAGTTCCATGGGCCCCAAAGTGACAACAGAAACAGAGCCATATTCAGAGTGCAGAGGGCCCCTCATATCCCTGGATGTATTGACACTCTATCTGCTGCACTGCTGATTGCTATGCCGCTGCACAAGGACAGTGCACATGGAGGGTGCAGAAGCACCTGCAGTTTCAAGACAACACACAGGGAATCACAAAGGGAGGGTTGGGAAGCAGATGAACAGAATGGAGAGCATGGGTGTACACTGCATGTAGTTGGTGGAGAACATATGGTGAGTGCAGACAGTGGAAATAGGATGAACTGGATGAAGAGCAAATGTTATTTGTGGTGTTGGAATTGGAGTGCAGATATGGACAATGGATTCAGAGCATAGAGGGTGGATAAGGTATGTAACATTTACAACATTGTGTTTACCATAATAGCTTTACAAAGCAGGTAAGTATTTTCTTTTGAAATGACATAATCTGTATTTCACCTAAAAACAAGCATTGGTACAGCCAATAATTCTCTTCTACATGAGGTATTGGCTTTGTCAATCTTTCAGCCATGTTATATGGCATGGCTGCTGCACAACATGGCTGAACGTTTTAACAATAAATATATTTTGAAAAATCCCCCAAAAAATCGCTATGATGCGACCAGCACAACAAAGTGAGGAGAAAGGGTGGGGGCAATTAACACAGATAACAAAAGAATGGAGGATGGATATTAACAAAAATCCGGGCATTGGAGGGGGAGAAATATGCAAGTTAGTATGCTGAAATAGGCATACTTTAGTATAGTGCTTCAACACAAAGAAACAAGCATTGGCAAAGCCAAGTTGTCTCAAATATACAAGAGGTATTAGCTTTGCCAATGTGTTTAAGCCATGTTGTACACCAGCGTGGCTAGTGTTCATCATGACTAAATGTTTGTGGAGTTGAGTGGCAGAGTGGCATAGAGTGTTGTAGAGTGGAATGGAGTGTCATGGAGTGGCGTAGGTTGGACTACAGGGGTAAAGAGTGGAGGAGAATGGAATGACATAGGGACATAGAGAGGAGTGGTGTAGTTTGTTTTAGAGTGGAGTGGGAGAGTGGAATGGCATAGAGAGTCGGAAACTGGAGTGTTGTGGAGTAGAGTATGGTAGAGTGTCTTGTCGTAGAGTGGAGTGTTGTAGAGTAGAGTAGCATAGAGTGGAGTGTTGTAGAGTGCACTGCAGCATAGTAGAGTGGTCAAGAGTGTATTGGAATTGAGTAGAGGGGCATAGAGCGGCATAGAGTACAGTGGCACGACGTGTAGTACAGTTGTGTATAGTAGTGCAGAATAGAGTGCAGTGGTGTAGAGTGGTGCAAGAGTGGCATAGAGTAGATTGGGAATGTGTTGAGTGGAGCTTGGTAGAGTAGGACCGAGTGGAGTAGCACAGAGTGTTGTGAAGTGGAGTTGCATAGAGTGGAGTCGCACACAGTGGAGTAAAGTAGAGCGGACTGGCATACATTCTTGTAGAATAGAGTGGCGTAGGGTGTAGCTGTACAGAATAGAAGTAAAAGGAGATAAGGGTTTTTTAGAGTTCACAGAATATATAGATAAAAAGGGGATTAAGGAAAAATATATGTGTATATACATATATGGGTGTGTATACATATATTGTTGTGTAGTTCCTACATAGGATCTGTACGTTTAGAAAATATAAACTAAGGGATTGGTGTCCAGACTAATTCCAGACAACCCCAAAGGATAGGTTAGTCTTTAGACCAGCTAGCTCACAGTGCCACCATAAGCCCCCTAACCTTACCAAAGAGTGAATAGTTTCTGACAACTATCGAACAAGATAACCCTTGATCCTTCAGGGATCGTGTTAACAGGGAAGTATTTTTCACTATGTAAATCGTGCACACTTAGTCTCAGAGAGAAATACAGAACAAATGATAGGGACGTTTTCAATTTGCATTTATTAAACCAGCGTCATTCTAATATGAAAAATGTTTGCTGAGACAATAATTAGACGGAAACAGATATATAAGATTACAAGCACAGACAGAGTAAATAATAAGTAGAATTCTACCATGGTGCTAAAAAAGTTATTATATGCAGGCATATCGATACATGGCAGTAATCAAGCTTAGTCCTACGATGCAAACCCTACCTAGTTGTACTTAGCATGTATGTGGGTGTAAAGCCAAGAATCCCTTAGGAAAGAGCCAACCCCATTACCTGATGGGAGAGAACGAAGGAGCCCGAATTGGTTTTTAGTTGCACACCCCGCAAGCGTGCTGGAGCTTCTGCAGGCCGGGACCGTCTAGTGCCAACGTGAAGCTTCTCTTCTGCCTATCTCGTGTTGGTATGGGTCTTTTATACAATAAAGATAGCCTTGGGTTCCTTACATAATCGATGTGTTGGGAGTAAGATTATGCAAATGAGCCCAGAACAATACCTGCGATTATGCAAAGTAGTTCTTTTGCTCTAGGATGAAGATGACCATGACATTTACACATAATATGTTCATGCTGTTATGTAGGTCATGTGCTGGGACTTAACTAAGAATCCTTATGCATAATAAATGAGGCTAGCTTCCAAGAAACTGATCAACATTTATTCAGTACATAACTGGGTAAAATGTCAGTGCTAGAACCGTAATGCAGAACAAGGTTGGGCAAATGTAGGTAAAAGGTTGTGTAGCTACCTAGGCATTGATCGGGGTACATAATAATATGTATATTTTTATTCAGACTTTTACATGTGTCAATAAATATAAATAAAAAATGCAATAAATGAAAATCTAAGGCGAATTTAGCAGGTCCTCACCCCAAACACAAAAACATCATATATATTCAAATATGGGTTGTGTGTGTGGGGTTGTATGTGTGTATCTATATATATATTCACTGAAAAAAACATAGGTTTCACACCAGTTATAGTTAGCTGAACATTTTACTCATACAAAACCATTGAAATTCCCACGCTAGTTGGACTCACTATAACTCGCGCACCCGCAATCCACTGCTGATGATGTCACATATTACATCATTCATGACATGGTCAGTGACATCACTGATGACATCACTGATGACATCTCAAATGACATCACTGATGACATCTCAAATGACAACACTGATGACATCACTGATGACATCATCCATGTGATAATACGATGCACCTCCTCACACTCTAATCTAACCTTTGATACACCCAGTGTTAAATACAAACTACCATTCCTGAAATTATTGACACACCAATACCAGTAACTACATACGCACTCACTGATTCCTAGGTCTACACACTTATCCACTCATTCACCCATACAATCACTCATACATACAGACACTCATCAATACAGCACTATCATATGCACTCATACACCTATACAGAGACTCACACACTACCACTCATTCATGGAGTTACTCACACACCTAGTCAGTCATGTAAAGAATCAATCACACTCCCATTTCTTCATCTATACAGTTATACAGACAACACCTCAAATATACAAACATATACTAACACATACTAACTCTCTTATACAATCACTGATACAAGTACACATTGATCCATACAGCCACTCACACAATCACTGGCTCTCATGTATAGTCATTTATATATGCCAACTCTCAGATGCACTGTGTTTTACATATGTACTTACTTGGACATATAGCACTGAGATATCCATTCACTCACCAACACAGCCATGCAAACAGTCAACCGCCCATACAACTGTTTCCACATGCGCTCTTGAACCCATATACCTGGTGAAACAACTGCTCACACATCTATGCAAAGAGACACACACCTCCCAGCCACCCACACACACACACACTCAGACTCACATACAAATACTTTGGCAACCAATCAATAACCCATATAGCCACTCATATAGCTATTGATCAACACATGCAGCAGCTTACACAACAACAGACATACTGATGCACACATTCACACAGTTTAGTCACTAACCCATGCATTCAGTAAGACACATTTAATCACTCACTCATACAGTCACACACCAACTAAATTCTTCATCCAGACACTCTTACACCCACTCATTCTTGAATATATAAAACATATTTAAACTTTACAGAAACACACAGTCACTGGATGATGTCATCAGTGATGTCATTTGAGATGTCATCAGTGATGTCACTGACCATGTCATGAATGATGTAATATGTGACATCATCAGCAGTGGATTGCGGGCACACGAGGTATAGTGAGTCCAACTAACGTTATAACGTGGGAATTTCAATGGTTTTGTATGAGTAAAATGTTCAGTTAACTATATCTGGTGTGAAACCTATGGTTTTTTCAGTGAATTTCAAAGGTTTTTTAAATGTTAATTCCTAACTATAACGAGTGTCAAACCTATGGTTTTTTAAGTGAATTATTACGTTTTTTAATAGCTAATTTTTATAGCTATTAATTATTATATTTTTTTCTAATTATTCCAATATTCTATATTTTTATAATACTATTTTTGGAATGTATTTTTCCTGGTTTTTTTTATATTTAAACCCTGGAGCGCTCATGGAGCGTGTACCGGTAAGCGCAGCCGTACACGTAGCGTGAGCGCTATTCCCGCGATCGAAAAAAAAATATATGTATGTATTTAAAGTAAATAATAATGCAAGACATTCAGTGGCATACTGTAGGAGAGTAGGGTCTGCTATCCTATGGTCACCCCAATTTTTACTTTTTGCTTCACTGGTTTTCGACTTAATGTGGCTGTGGGCCTGCTAATCAGACCCACAGCCTGCTGTTCTCTCTCAAAATTCACAGACTTGTACTATAGGTACATAACCAATTTGGTACTGGACACCTTGTCAGCCCCTATACAGTGCACTATAGGTGCCATGGGCATAGGTGCATCCAAGACCTACCAGGGCTGCAGCATATCTTTTGCCACCCCTGGCTGGTACTTAAATCGACACAACTGGCTGTTCACACAGCTGGGGCAAGGTGGTGTAATCAACCCTTGCTTAGATATAGTATACCTATGTCTAAACCTATATCTGGACACATATATACCTATAAGTCACTCCTATGGCAGGCCTTTACAATCCTGGAAGCAGAGTGCTTGGTTTTATGTGAGATGGTGCTCTAGCATGAGCTGAGCCTGTCTGCAGTGTTCGGAACCATTTCCTTACCGCTGTTCCAGTGATACTGCCATACCTTATACTCTTAAGTGCATTATAATCCTCGCGGTTATTGCTAACTTTGGTTTGGCTTTATCAAAACATGTCGTGTTTGGTGTCATACATTTTGGAATACTACCCCCTCGCTAGTTCTGGCGACGGGGGTAGCATTCCACCCATCTAGAGGGAGAAGACATGTTACTTTACGGAAAACGCGGTTAATCCTAACCAGAGCCCAAGCATCACAAAATGGATGCTGCTGTCACAGACACATGTCTGACCTCCTGCTGCTGGCCGAAACCTGGCAGAGGATGCCTGGACAAAGAGTTTCCTGTCACAGGGAGGTGTCACACCACCCCAGACAGGAGATAGTGGGTTGTAGCAGGGAGGGTTGAATGAAACTAGACACTGCATGGGGCACACAAGGTGTCACTGGGCAGATTCCAGTCAAACCGGTTCTGGGGCTCTCCAGCCCCAGTCTTGGCGGCAAATTGGACAAAGGAAAGGGGTGTAACCACCCCCTTCCTGGGGCCCACCCATAGGAGGGACCTAGCAGGTAATCCAGCCCCCAGATTTGTAATATAGATGGGAGCAGTGCCAATGCACATCAGATTATCCTGACTGAAACTTTGAAATGAAACTCTAGACCCTTCGACATCCCACTCAACGTGGAAGACTGAAGAATCTCCCTTGTGGTCAAGGAGTGACCACCCTGTGCAAACAGGCACCATCCAGCACCTCAATGTTTGCTTTGTTACAGTTCCCTCCGGAACTCGAGCAACAGAGATCAACAAGAGCCAGCTATCCTGCCTTCCAACAGCCCGATCCACAGTCCATGCAGAGCTGGGACCCGTGGAGGCGACCTGAAGCGTGGGAGCGGCCATCTTGAATAAACAACGGAGCGCTGACCGTGCAGCACCCGAGGGTTCCTCGAAGCTGTGCATTGGAGTCTGAGAAGCTCCAGCCCAGATCAGCTTTTGCATCGAAGCTCACCCCTCCACACTCGACGAGTGCTGCGTGGGGCCCTTTTGCACTTTCCTGCTCGACGCGTTGGTCCGGTCGCTTGCCCCTTGGCTAGTGGCCCCAGAACTGACGAACCTACAAATCTACACAGCTGATCTGGTTGCTCCAGATTGGCACTCGCTCCCCTGAAAAGGAGCACCCGCTCAGACCTTGCTGGTCCGAGTGTTAAGCCTTCTTTGAATCCTGCATGGGTTGCCGTTGCCAAGGCTTGTTGACTCCGATCGTGAAGCCGACACCGCCAACAGCGAGAGCCTTTGTGGGACAGCTCATGATTCACTCCAGGACATCCTCGGTGACCCAGAGTCCACGTGGCAGCGGAGACAAGGCAGCCAACATCGACCTGACTGCGCCCGACATTGCCTGGTTCCTTCCTGGTTCCTTCCTGGTCACTGGCTAGTGACCCAGACTCTGTCCCCTCTGCTTTCGGGTACCCTTCAACTTCAATCCACCCTTGGATCGCACCGGACACTTCTCTTCTGGACGCCTGCAGCATCTTCATCCTCAGGCACCATCGAACAGCGTGACGAAACCCGACACAGGTTGGCACCTGTGCACCTGCGTCCTGTGGGTGAGGTAACTTACTAGCGCCAGTGTTCCCACACTGGTACACACCTCTAGTGCCTAAGTCTAAAGTTTGGTAGTCCTAGTCCAGTCGGAAGACTCTTTTATCTGTAAAACGATAACTTTTACGCACCATTGACTTTACATTGGTGAAAGACCTGCTTCCCGCACTGCACCCGAATCCCGCGGGCTACTCCCACCCTAACTGCTGTTAGTGCATCATAGTCCCAGCGATTCCCAATGCCCTAGGCCTTACCCCAGATCGATTAGTGATTGTTATACCACTTTTTTGATATATGGTTTGAGTGGCCACCGGCCTCATCCAAAAACGTGCAACTTGTGTATGTTTAACTGTGCTTTTATTTAAACGCTTGTGCTTCATTGCTCATAAAGAGTAGTGGGGATTATTCTAAGAATAAATACATATATTTTGATAATATATAACTTGTGTGGTGTCCTTTCATTTGATATTACAGGATTGTATATGGTAAAACAGCTGGCATCACATGTCCTTTGGTGTTAAGCCTTTAAGGCTGCTTAGTCCATGCTACCCCTAGGATAGCTTGCTATAAGGTTGACTTACAACCACCACCATAAGGGATTGTTTGGACTGATACAGGGTGCCCACAGAACTGTGGACATCATATACCAGGCCAACTTCTCACATTGGTGGCAGCGGTGGGATTTGAGCTTGCTGTTGTTTTACCTTTGCAATCTTTTTATCAAATTGAAAGATCACATTAAGTACCATAGGTACATATAAATAAAAGCTTAGCATATTTGAGTTCTACTGAACTTAGTGGTTGTAGGTAGAAGGGCTTAGCACACCCTGACTACAACTCACTAGTAAGGGACAGTAGGAAAACACTGAGTGTAGGTAGGTGCATCACTTACACCACACTAGAGTCATGTCTGGCACAGGTGAACCTACAGGGTCTCTACCTGTGAAGGTTGACCTTCCACAGGCAACCTCCAGCTATGACAAATTCAGCTACAAATACTTGAGTGCCTTATGCACTGTAAGGAAGCTGAGAAAGGGTCACAACCTTACTATTCCTATCATGATAGCCATCTTGGAAAAGGATGACTTAGAGAGAGCTAAGGTAGTTCCCTCAGGATCAGGAGAAGGAGTAGATCCCCCAGAGACTGAGAACACCTCCCCAGAAGTAGAAAATGTGGAGGCAGACCCAGAATCTAATGGTGAAGATTCAGATGTGGATCAAGGGGATAACCAGGTCCCAGTGGCAAGGCTTAGCCATGCCAACTTGCACCTACATGGAAATGGAGAGGGCCAGCACCTCCCCAGAGTACATAACAGGATTCTCCCAGGCAGTAGGAGAGAGAGAAGCCCTTCCAGGGATTCTCACATTTCTAGTGCCTCAAGGGAATCACAGAGAGGAATGACTTCCCCTCAAAGAAGAGAGCATAAAGCCAGGATGAGAGCAGTTAATCTCCATGTAGAGAGAGAGGAATTAGCCCTGGCCCAAGCTAGACTTGCTCTTGCAAGAGAGCAGAGATTGAGTGGGGAGACTCCCACTGGTGGCAGCATTATTCCCAGGGATAAGGACAGGTCCTATGACAATAGAAACCTGAGTAAGATTGTGCCCCCCTACAAATATGGGGATGATATCCACAAATGGATAACTGCTCTTGAGAGGGCCTGCATGGTACAGCAGGTCCCTGAGGATCAGTGGGCATCAATATTGTGGCTCTCCTTTTCTGAGAAAGGGAGAGATAAGCTCCTCACAGTTAGACCTGAGGATGCTAAAAACTACTCTGGCTTGAAGAGCGCTCTTATTGATGGGTTTGGCCTAACCACTGAGCAATACAGGTTGCTGTTCAGAGACACCCAAAAAGCACAGACTCAGGACTGGACTGATTTAGTTGATTGTGCCACTAAGGCCCTGGAGGGTTGGTTGCAGGGAAGTAAAGTTTCAGACTATACAGGATTGTACAATCTTATAATGAGAGAGCAGATCCTTAATAACTGACAAAACCAGCTATTGCATCAACACCTTGTAGACTCTGATCTGACCTCTCCCCAAGAATTGGGAAAGAAGGCAGACAAATGGGTCAGAACAAGAGTTAAGCAGAAACCCCAGAACCAAGGAGGTGATCAGAAGAAAGCAGATCAGAAGGGTGGTAATCAGAAAGATAACGACCAGAAGTCTTCTACAGGCCCCCAAACTAATAATAAGGAGGGTGGTTCCCAAAATGGAAAGAAGAAGAAGAATGATGGCCCAAAGAAACCTTGGTGCAACTTTTGCAAGTCCACTTCCCATTGGGGGAGTGAATGCACTAAGAGAAATCCAGTTGCTACTACTGCAGTCCCTAAGACACCTGCACCCCCTAGTACAGTTAGCAGTGGTAGTACACAACCCAAGGCTATAGTAGGGTTAACCCTTGGTACTGAGATGGAGACTGGCTTAGTCAGGATCCCTACTCAGGCAGTTCTGATCTGTGAGGGGGACATAGCTATGTCCTCTACTATGAGTCCTAGTAACCTGGGCAAGTACAGGCAGACGCCTTTAATTAATGAGAAACTGGCTCAGGCCTACAGGGACACTTGTGCCAGTGTCACTATGGTGACACCTAACTTTGTGGACCCCAAACAGATGATACTAGGTGAGAATTACCTAGTGACCAATGCTAGCAACACCACTACTACACATAGTGTGGCTGTTGTTAATTTCTCCTGGGGAGGGGTAACTGGCCTCAAAAGAGTTGTTAGTGCAGACCTCCCAGTTGACTGTTTGTTGGGCAATGATCTGGAGGAATCATTATGGTCAGAAGTGGAGTACAGGACTCATGCAGAAAGGCTAGGGATTTCAGCACATGTGCTGGCTGTAACCAGGTCCCAGGCCAAGAAGTGCCTACCTGAACCTGTGGTGGATCTTGAAACTATAGACCAACCACAACCCAAGAGAAGGAGCAAGAGGGTCAAGGCAGAGCCTTCCCACTTGCCCCAGGTTGAGGATCAGGCCTCACAGGAGGGTGATTCTGTGATCCAAGAGGAGACTGTCTCTGAAGAGCTTGAACCTGATCAGGTTGAGTTTCTGGGGACAGGGGGACCCTCAAGGGCAGACCTGGGGCAGGCTCAGTTGACTTCCCCTTCACTTGAACCCCTCAGACAGCAAGCTGCTGCTGAGGCTGCAGGGAATGCTCAAGGTACCCAATCAGTGTATTGGGATGATGGGCTCCTTTATTCAGAGGCTAGAGACCCCAAGCCTGGTGCAACCAGGAGGTTGGTCATACCTTTGCAATTTAGGGGCTTCCTTCTAACCTTGGCCCATGATATTCCCCTTGCAGGACACTTAGGCCAGAACAAGACTTGGGACAGGCTTGTCCCTCACTTTCACTGGCCTCATATGTCAGAGGATACCAAGGAGTTTTGTCGCTCCTGTGTCACCTGCCAAGCCAGTGGCCAATCAGGTGGCACAACAAAGGCCCCCTTTTTACCACTACCTGTGGTGGGGGTACCCTTTGAGAGAGTTGGGATTGACATTGTTGGACCAATGGATCCCCAAACAGCATCTGGGCACAGATTTATACTGGTGGTAGTGGATCATGCCACCAGGTACCCAGAGGCAATTCCCCTGAGGACCACAACAGCTCCTGTTGTGGCAAGGGCCCTACTTGGAGTTTTCTCCAGAGTGGGCTTTCCAAAGGAGGTACTTTCAGACAGAGGTACAAACTTTCTGTCTGGATACTTAAAGACAATGTGGAAGGAGTGTGGAGTGAACTACAAGTTCACCACACCCTATCACCCACAGTGCAATGGGCTTGTTGAAAGGTTCAACAAGACCCTCAAGGGAATGATAAAAGGATTATCTGAAAAGCTCAGGCGTAGATGGGATATCCTTTTACTCTGCTTACTCTTTGCTTACAGAGAGGTCCCACTGAAGGGGGTTGGCTACAGCCCTTTTGACCTTTTGTTTGGCCACCCTGGGATGGGTCCATTGTGTCTTGTAAGGGAAGGATGGGAGTTACCTCTCAAAAAGCCCAAACTTGATATTGTGGACTATGTAAATATTCCAATATCCCGGCACTCAAATGTAACAGTTTAAATTACTTATATTTTTACCATAGAGGACTAAATTTACGCACAATTCCTGAACATTCAGCCACAAATAACAATTTTGGTTCGTAAGAGTCAAATAGATTTAATTAACACATATTAGAAACGTCATCAGAAATTGATGTACAAAACAGACACAAAATGACACAAATTATATCTAGTCAAGAGAGGGTGATAGACACAATATACAGGACAAATGGAATAAATATGTCCTCCTCTTCTTGATCCTCAAGCAACAACAGCCGACACGTGTTTCGTCACATCATGTGACTTCCTCAAGGCTGCAAAGACAATAGTTTACTGTGTTTAAAAATTCCTTATCAAATATATCACATTTAAACTTTCTTTTTCACAGATAGACACATTCTGTCCCTGTTTGCAGGAAGGTAGCAGAAAAAAGACCAGAAGTGCATAGGTCGAAAAAAGGTGTGTAAAGAGGACTACATGTGCAATTACATTTGGTTACACCCTTTGTGTGACAAAAAACAGGGCAAAGGTTGAAAAAAGTTTTTCTTGTTTTGTCAAATTCACTAGATAAAGGGAAGTGCAAGTACCCGTCACCAAAAAGCTTTATTTCGAACTGAAAGGAGGCTAACCTTCTAAATGTTTGTAGTGCAAATTTGTTAGCGTCTATGTCCGTAGTCTTCTTTCGAATAAAAGAGATTGGATCTGCCCGTTTGGCGAATAACCTATATGGTAAATATAAGTTATAGATATGGTATTAACTCATTTGATTTGTCATGGGTATAACCTATTGTGATGGTCAAAATTGGTAACACTCACTTCGTCTATATACTTTGTAGCTCCTCTTTAATTAGATTCATACGTCCAGACCACTTTCCATGTCTTAGTAACCTCCGTTACAGGGAACCATAGTGATATATGCGTTCTATGATTCAAATGAGAATATGATAATAATACACGATCTATTATCGAAAAAGAAAATTGGAGCATTATCGTTGTTTCTCTTTTTATATCACTTTCCCCTGGTAAATGGGAAGTCACTTGTTTCTAAAAGCACCACGGAGTCATCATAAAATATCCTCAACTCAAGTCTAAATATTCCAATATTTTATAATCTTCTCAAATAGTTGGCCTAAAAAATAGGGAAATAAGTATAGTCATACAAGTGATAATAATCCATGGTATGATTTAAAATAACAATTTATTTGGGATTTATCAAGCAATATCAATTCCACCTTAATTTTCCTTTCTTTCTTTTGGTAGACTGAGAATACGGCCTGTAACTAATTTTTTTCCCCCGTAATGGGCGTATATGTTCCTAAAAAAACTGATTATATTTGAAAGTATTAGTAATTTTAAAATAACATATGTATATACCAATGATAAGTTTGTTAAAGAACTATTATTTTAGATGATTGCATATTTGAATAGAGTGTACATCGAGTACTCACATATACGCTTATTTCCGTTTTTAACGACGTAGATGATGGGCTCTGATATGCCTAAGATTTAAAAAGTCAGACATTTAGAAAAAAAGTGGTTATTTTACCCGTTATATTGATTCGTCAGAGTATATATTTATACTCCACAAACAAGAAGTGTCATATGTCAATTAGTATAACTTGGGCACTCTGAAGAAAGAGTGTTTAAGCTTAGAGTGCTCGTAGAGGAAATAGGGATAACATATGCACTGGTCATATGAAAGACCCCCCGTATTATAAGAAATATCAAAATTTGAGTTTAAGCAGTTGGCGGTAAATCTTCCTAAACAAAGGAGATGGTATTTCGTAACACTATCTCAGTTTAAGCGGACTTGTTATTAGTTCAGATGTTAATATGCCTGGTCTCGCGTCATTGGACTCATAGTGACAGACGTCTGAGTCAACGGCATTACATATAAAAGACACAACTCATCGTATCAGCTTTCTCGACGGTTTTTACACCAGAGTTAGTAAGTCACTTACCGCGTGTAAGAACGTCCTCTCTATACGTGTCACCATATACGCAGCTTTCCAATACTAACCGCTCCATTTTATGTGTTGATCATACCGGCAGGGAACCCAGCAAGCCGGAAGTGAGCACAAAATTAAAAAAAACGGATATCCGGTCTGCCGTAGTGAGTAAGCCACCAGTCTGTGAACAGGGCATCCATCTTGAACTTCTTCAGATTCAATTAAACAATGCTTGTCTCTACTCATAGGTATATCATGTGAATGTCTGACAGGACACTAAATAAAATAAAAATATAATATAACGTAGTCTAACATTTGTATGCCAAATTTCTACCTCGTCCCGTTATATTGGGATCGGGTTTTCCTAATTATTTGTTACATCATACTATCAAAGAACGCGACGGTATTGATTAGACCACAAATATTTATGATTTATACGACCTATGTATTCGTCTGCTGATCGTATGTTTAGGTCGAAAAAAGCGAATAGCAGCTGTGGTTGTAAACCGATCGGAAGGGTACCAATCTAGGGGTATTCTGCCGCCATGTTGGACATGAGTGTTTTTAGGATTCCGTATGTAAAACCCTTAGTCGTTGTACATATATACATGTACAGACAAAAAAAACACCTTAAAGTATTCGTGAAAAAGTACTCAAATTAATCTCAATTAAAGGAGGATCATCCGTTTCCCTTTATCAAAGTGAAGAATTAAATGACAAGAAAGGAAAGTCATTTATCAACTCCATACTATGAAACTCGAGAAACAAATCTCTGTAATGGTTTCCATATTAGATATTCAATGTAGTAAGACATTTGAGAGAGAGGAGAGTGAACAGATATAGTGACATCATCCAGAAAGGGGAGAGAGATTTAAAAATATGTGAAAAAGCAACTGGGGTACATTTTGGCACACATATACCACATGATTAAGTATCTGTTGTGGTGTTACAATTCTATCTAAGAAACTTAGAGTTGACAATCTTGTCAGCCTCAAAACTTATTCAACGTAACACATATATACAACATGACTTTGTCTCAGTTTATGTGTCTCTTTTTCATCAGAGAAACTAGGGATTAACAATCTTAACAGCTTTGAGACATTTATTATTTGAGATTCTTACATGTAATCAACATTATGTTGTCATATATATCTACATTCCCGCATTACATGTTATTAGAATCTGACATCATGAGATCAAATCCTGTGAAGATGTCATTATTGTCCGGATGTTGATACTACGACTTCAGAAACACATGCATCTCTTTGTCAAAATTAATTCCCATCTCCACCGCCCTAAGTTTGACGATCCACTGTGTTTCTGTGCGTCTCAATGTCAAAACCCTATCTCCACCCCTGGGTCCACAATTGACTTGTGTAATTCCATAAAATCTGATGCCTCTTAGTTGTTCTAGCGTGTGTGTCTTATTGAAGTGTAACTCTAGGGGATAGCTGCCATTGTTGTTGCGTATCGCTCTCATGTGTTCTTGTATCCTATCTTTTAAGGAGCGAACGGTACTGCCAATATAGATTAAACCACAACAACAAATAATGCAGTAAACAACATAGTTGGTATTACAGTTGATAAACTGCTTGATAGTGTGTTTGACTCCAGTGTTGTATTGGAATTCTTTTAATTTATCTGCCGCGAATTGGCACACACAGCATGTTGTGCATTTATAAAAACCCCTTGGTTTGGGTGGTAACCAAATTGTTTGTCTCTGTTTGGGGGGTAGGTAACTTGGGCACAGAATCTCTCTTAGGGTGGTACCTCGTTGATATGATATCATGGGATGTGGTGTAACATATTTTTCTAAGGTCTTATCCATATTCAAGAGATGCCAATGTTTTTTGAAGATTCTATGCACATGGTGACTGTGAGTGTTATATCCGGTTATTACAGCAATTTTGCGTTCTTTGGATTTTATTGGCATCTTGTTAGAGTTGATCAAAGCTGATCGTGATTTCTTCAGAATTTTGGACTTAGCATTCTGCAGTACTTCACCTGGATAACCCCTCTTTTTGAATCTCTGTTCCAGCTGTGTTAATTCTTTCTGAAAGACTTCTTCCTCACTACAGTTAAGTTTCAACCTGGTCATTTCTCCCAATGGTACAGAGTTGACCTGGGACCTAGGGTGTGCACTATTGGCATGTAGGACAGAATTACAAGCCGTAGGCTTCCGAAAAAGTCTTGTCGCTATTTTGTTGGCTTTGTGGTACAGGATCACATCCAGAAATTCTATTTCTGTTTTACTGCTCTTAAAAGTAAATCGGAGATTATAACTGTTGTCATTAAGATTACTGAGACATCTTAATGACAACAGTTATAATCTCCAATTTACTTTTAAGAGCAGTAAAACAGAAATAGAATTTCTGGATGTGATCCTGTACCACAAAGCCAACAAAATAGCTACAAGACTTTTTCGGAACCCTACGGCTTGTAATTCTGTCCTACATGCCAATAGTGCACACCCTAGGTCCCAGGTCAACTCTATACCATTGGGAGAAATGACCAGGTTGAAACGTAACTGTAGTGAGGAAGAAGTCTTTCAGAAAGAATTAACACAGCTGGAACAGAGATTCAAAAAGAGGGGTTATCCAGGTGAAGTACTGCAGAATGCTAAGTCCAAAATTCTGAAGAAATCACGATCAGCTTTGATCAACTCTAACAAGATGCCAATAAAATCCAAAGAACGCAAAATTGCTGTAATAACCGGATATAACACTCACAGTCACCATGTGCATAGAATCTTCAAAAAACATTGGCATCTCTTGAATATGGATAAGACCTTAGAAAAATATGTTACACCACATCCCATGATATCATATCGACGAGGTACCACCCTAAGAGAGATTCTGTGCCCAAGTTACCTACCCCCCAAACAGAGACAAACAATTTAGTTACCACCCAAACCAATGGGTTTTTATAAATGCACAACATGCTGTGTGTGCCAATTCGCGGCAGATAAAATAAAAGAATTCCAATACAACACTGGAGTCAAACACACTATCAAGCAGTTTATCAACTGTAATACCAACTATGTTGTTTACTGCATTATTTGTTGTTGTGGTTTAATCTATATTGGCAGTACCGTTCGCTCCTTAAAAGATAGGATACAAGAACACATGAGAGCGATACGCAACAACAATGGCAGCTATCCCCTAGCGGTACACTTCAATAAGACACACACGCTAGAACAACTAAGAGGCATCAGATTTCATGGAATTACACAAGTCAATTGTGGACCCAGGGGTGGAGATAGGGTTTTGACATTGAGACGCACAGAAACACAGTGGATCGTCAAACTTAGCGCGGTGGAGATGGGAATTAATTTTGACAAAGAGATGCATGTGTTTCTGAAGTCGTAGTATCAACATCCGGACAATAATGACATCTTCACAGGATTTGATCTCATGATGTCAGATTCTAATAACATGTAATGCGGGAATGTAGATATATATGACAACATAATGTTGATTACATGTAAGAATCTCAAATAATAAATGTCTCAAAGCTGTTAAGATTGTTAATCCCTAGTTTCTCTAATGAAAAAGAGACACATAAACTGAGACAAAGTCATGTTGTATATATGTGTTACGTTGAATAAGTTTTGAGGCTGACAAGATTGTCAACTCTAAGTTTCTTAGATAGAATTTTAACACCACAACAGATACTTAATCATGTGTTATATGTGTGCCAAAATGTACCCCAGTTGCTTTTTCACATATTTTTAAATCTCTCTCCCCTTTCTGGATGATGTCACTATATCTGTTCACTCTCCTCTCTCTCAAATGTCTTACTACATTGAATATCTAATATGGAAACCATTACAGAGATGTGTATCTCCAGTTTCATAATATGGAGTTCATAAATGACTTTCCTTTCTTGTCATTTAATTCTTCACTTTGATAAAGGGAAACGGATGATCCTCCTTTAATTGAGATTAATTCGAGTACTTTTTCACGAATACTTTAAGGTGTTTTTTTTGTCTGTACATGTATATATGTACAACGACTAAGGGTTTTACATACGGAATCCTGAAAACACTCATGTCCAACATGGCGGCAGAATACGCCTAGATTGGTACCCTTTAGATCGGTTTACAACCACAGCTGCTATTCGCTTTTTTCGACCTAAACATACAATCAGAAGGCGAATACATAGGTCGTATAAATCATAAATATTTGTGGTCTAATCAATACCGTCGCGTTCTTTGATAGTATGATGTAACAAATAATTAGGAAAACCCGATCCCAATATAACGGGACGAGGTAGAAATTTGGCATACAAATGTTAGACTACGTTATATTATATTTTTATTTTATTTAGTGTCCTGTCAAACATTCACATGATATACCTATGAGTAGAGACAAGCATTGTTTAATTGAATATGAGGAAGTTCAAGATGGATGCCCTGTTCACAGACTGGTGGCTTACTCACTATGGCAGACCGGATATCCGTTTTTTTTAATTTTGTGCTCACTTCCGGCTTGCTGGGTACCCTGCCGGTATGATCAACACATAAAATGGAGCGGTTAGTATTGGAAAGCTGCGTATATGGTGACACGTATAGAGAGGACGTTCTTACACGCGGTAAGTGACTTACTAACTCTGGTGTAAAAACCGTCGAGAAAGCTGATACGATGAGTTGTGTCTTTTATATGTAATGCCGTTGACTCAGACGTCTGTCACTATGAGTCCAATGACGCGAGACCAGGCATATTAACATCTGAACTAATAACAAGTCCGCTTAAACTGAGATAGTGTTACGAAATACCATCTCCTTTGTTTAGGAAGATTTACCGCCAACTGCTTAAACTCAAATTTTGATATGTCTTATAATACGGGGGGTCTTTCATATGACCAGTGCATATGTTATCCCTATTTCCTCTACGAGCACTCTAAGCTTAAACACTCTTTCTTCAGAGTGCCCAAGTTATACTAATTGACATAGGACACTTCTTGTTTGTGGAGTATAAATATATACTCTGACGAATCAATATAACGGGTAAAATAACCACTTTTTTTCTAAATGTCTGACTTTTTAAATCTTAGGCATATCAGAGCCCATCATCTACGTCGTTAAAAAACGGAAATAAGCGTATAATATGTGAGTACTCGATGTACACTCTATTCAAATATGCAATCATCTAAAATAATAGTTCTTTAACAAACTTATCATTGGTATATACATATGTTATTTTAAAATTACTAATACTTTCAAATATAATCAGTTTTTTTAGGAACATATACGCCCATTACGGGGGAAAAAAATGAGTTACAGGCCGTAATCTCAGTCTACCAAAAGAAAGAAAGGAAAATTAAGGAGGAATTGATATTGCTTGATAAATCCCAAATAAATTGTTATTTTAAATCATACCATGGATTATTATCACTTGTATGACTATACTTATTTCCCTATTTTTTAGGCCAACTATTTGAGAAGATTATAAAATATTGGAATATTTAGACTTGAGTTGAGGATATTTTATGATGACTCCGTGGTGCTTTTAGAAACAAGTGAGTTCCCATTTACCAGGGAAAAGTGAAATAAAAAGTGAAACAACGATAATGCTATAATTTTCTTTTTCGATAATAGATAGTGTATTATTATCATATTCTCATTTGAATCATAGAACGCATATATCACTATGGTTCCCTGTAACGGAGGTTACTAAGACATGGAAAGTGGTCTGGACGTATGAATCTAATTAAAAAGGAGCTACAAAGTATATAGACGAAGTGAGTGTTACCAATTTTGACCATCACAATAGGTTATACCCATGACAAATCAAATGAGTTAATACCATATCTATAACTTATATTTACCATATAGGTTATTCGCCAAACGGGCAGATCCAATCTCTTTTATTCGAAAGAAGACTACGGACATAGACGCTAACAAATTTGCACTACAAACATTTAGAAGGTTAGCCTCCTTTCAGTTCGAAATAAAGCTTTTTGGTGACGGGTACTTGCACTTCCCTTTATCTAGTGAATTTGACAAAACAAGAAAAACTTTTTTCAACCTTTGCCCTGTTTTTTGTCACACAAAGGGTGTAACCAAATGTAATTGCACATGTAGTCCTCTTTACACACCTTTTTTCGACCTATGCACTTCTGGTCTTTTTTCTGCTACCTTCCTGCAAACAGGGACAGAATGTGTCTATCTGTGAAAAAGAAAGTTTAAATATGATATATTTTATAAGGAATTTTTAAACACAGTAAACTATTGTCTTTGCAGCCTTGAGGAAGTCACATGATGTGACGAAACACGTGTCGGCTGTTGTTGCTTGAGGATCAAGAAGAGGAGGACATATTTATTCCATTTGTCCTGTATATTGTGTCTATCACCCTCTCTTGACTAGATATAATTTGTGTCATTTTGTGTCTGTTTTGTACATCAATTTCTGATGACGTTTCTAATATGTGTTAATTAAATCTATTTGACTCTTACGAACCAAAATTGTTATTTGTGGCTGAATGTTCAGGAATTGTGCGTAAATTTAGTCCTCTATGGTAAAAATATAAGTAATTTAAACTGTTAAATTTGAGTGCCGGGATATTGGATTATTTATTTTGAGGTACCTGGGGATTTTCTTTGATATCCCTGTGTATATGTACACCTAGGTAGTAGTGTGTTTTTTGTCCCGAGAGGCACCATCACTAAATGCACTAATGTTTATGACCAATACTTTGTCAATCCCTTAATGTATGACCGAATCTGAGTATACTGTTAAATGAGGTGCGCCTCAGTTGCATTACTGCCAGTGAAATAACATAAAAAGTTATTGTGGACTATGTACTTGGTCTCCGCTCCAGGATGGCTGAATACATGGAGAAAGCATCCAAAAACCTGGTGGCCAGCCAAGAATTACAGAAAGCTTGGCATGACCAAAAGGCTGTTCTGACTGAGTACCAGCCAGGACAGAAGGTGTGGGTGTTGGAGCCAGTCGCCCCAGCAGCACTCCAGGACAAATGGTCTGGACGCTACACCATAATGGAAAAGAAGGGGGAAGTCACCTACATGGTAAACTTTGAAACCCCTAGGAACCCCCACAGGGTGATCCATGTGAACAGACTGAAAGCATTTGTTGACAGGGAAAGCATGGGCTTGCTCATGGCTACAGATGGGAAACAGGAGGAAGAGAGTGACCCTCTCCCAGACCTGCTTTCCCAAAACCCGGATGATGGCTCAGTTGATGGAGTAGCCTTGGCAGGCAACCTCACTGACCAGCAACAGATGGACTGCAGACAATTTTTGCAAGCCCATAGACATATGTTTTCACTCACATCCAGTCAGACTACCTGGTGCACCCATGTGGTGGACACTGGTGTTAGTCTACCTGTGAAGAACAAAATTTACAGGCAACCTGACCATGTCAGAGATTGTATCAAGGCTGAGGTGCAGAACATGTTAGAACTTGGAGTGATTGAGCCATCAGAGAGCCCCTGGGCCAGCCCAGTAGTCCTTGTGCCAAAACCTCATACCCAAGATGGAAAGAGAGAAATGAGATTTTGTGTGGACTATAGAGGTCTCAATGCTGTCACTAGGACAGATGCTCATCCCATTCCAAGAGCAGATGAGCTCATTGACAAATTGGCTTCTACCAAGTTTCTGAGCACGTTTGATCTGACAGCTGGCTATTGGCAAATCAGGTTAGCTGAGGAGTCAAAGGCCAAGACAGCATTCTCTACCCCCAGTGGACATTATCAGTTTGTGGTGATGCCCTTTGATTTGAAGAATGCACCTGCCACCTTCCAAAGGTTGGTGAATCAAGTCCTTTCTGGGTTGGATGACTTTTGTGCAGCATATCTAGATGATATTGCTGTCTTTAGCTCTACCTGGCAGGATCACCTGATCCACCTGAAGAAGGTTCTGGAGGCCCTGCAAAAGGCAGGCCTGACTATCAAGGCTACCAAGTGCCAGATAGGGCAGAGCAAGGTTGTGTACTTGGGCCACCTAGTAGGTGGGGGTCAAGTTCAACCATTGGAGAGCAAGATCCAGGCCATACAGGACTAGGTTCCTCCAACCACCCAGACACAAGTCAGAGCCTTCTTGGGCCTGACTGGGTATTACAGAAAATTTGTAAAGAATTATGGGTCCATTGTGACACCATTAAATGACTTGACATCCAAGAAGATGCCCAAAAAGGTTCAGTGGACAGTTAGCTGTCAAAGGGCATTTGATGACCTGAAGAAGGCCATGTGCTCTGCACCAATCCTTAAGAGTCCTGACTACTCCAAACAGTTCATTGTTCAAACAGATGCTTCTGAGTTGGGGGTGGGAGCTGTGCTTTCACAACTCAATGTAGATGGTCAAGACCAGCCCATTGCTTTTATTAGCAGAAGGCTGACCCCTAGAGAGAAACGTTGGTCAGCCATTGAGAGGGAGGCCTTTGCTGTGGTTTGGGCCCTGAAGAAGCTGAGGCCATACTTGTTTGGTACTCACTTCCTAATTCAGACAGACCATAAGCCCCTCTTGTGGCTTAATCAGATGAAGGGTGAAAACCCCAAACTACTCAGGTGGTCCATTTCCCTACAGGGGATGAACTTTACAGTGGAGCACCGCCCAGGGACTGACCATGGTAATGCAGATGGTCTCTCCAGGTACTTCCACTTAAAACATGAAGACTTATCTGGTCAAGGTTAAGTTTAATGTCCCTGCGTTTGGAGGGGGGTTATGTAGGAGAGTAGGGTCTGCTATCCTATGGTCACCCCAATTTTTGCTTTTTGCTTCACTGGTTTTCGACTTAATGTGGCTGTGGGCCTGCTAATCAGACCCACAGCCTGCTGTTCTCTCTCTAAATTCACAGACATGTACCATAGGTACATAACCAATTTGGTACTGGACACCTTGTCAGCCCCTATACAGTGCACTATAGGTGCCATGGGCATAGGTGCATCCAAGGCCTACCAGGGGCTGCAGCATATCTTTTGCCACCCCTGGCTGGTACTTAAATCGACACAACTGGCTGTTCACACAGCTGGGGCAAGGTGGTGCAATCACCCCGTGCTTAGATATAGTATACCTATGTCTAAACCTATATCTGGACACATATATACCTATAAGTCACTCCTATGGCAGGCCTTTACAATCCTGGAGGCAGAGTGCTTGGTTTTATGTGAGATGGAGCTCTAGCATGAGCTGAGCCTGTCTGCAGTGTTCGGAACCATTTCCTTACTGCTGTTCCAGTGATACTGCCATACCATATACTCTTAAGTGCATTATAATCCTCGCGGTTATTGCTAACTTTGGTTTGGCTTTATCAAAACATGTCGTGTTTGGTGTCATACATTTTGGAATACTACCCCCTCGCCAGTTCTGGCGACGGGGGTAGCATTCCACCCTTCTAGAGGGAGAAGACATGTTACTTTACTGAAAACGTGGTTAATCCTAACCAGAGCCCCAGCATCACAAAATGGATGCTGCTGCCACAGACACATGTCTGACCTCCAGCTGCTGGCCGAAACCTGGCAGAGGACGCCTGGACAAAGAGTTTCCTGTCACAGGGAGGTGTCACACCACCCCAGACAGGAGATAGTGGATTGTAGCAGGGAGGGTTGAAAGAAACTAGACACTGCCTGGGGCACACAAGGTGTCACTGGGCAGATTCCAGTCAAACCGGTTCTGGGGCTATCCAGCACCAGTCTTGGCGGAAAACTGGACAAAGGAAAGGGGTGTAACCACCCCCTTCCTGGGTCCCACCCATAGGAGGGACCTAGCAGGTAATCCAGCCCCCAGATTTCGAATATAGGTGGGAGCAGTGCCAATGCACATCAGATTATCCTGACTGAAACTTTGAAACGAAACTCTGGACCCTTCGACATCCCACTTGACGTGGAAGACTGAAGAATCTCCCTTGTGATCAAGGAGTGACCACCCTGTGCAAACAGGCACCATCCAGCACCTCGACATTTGCTTTGTTGCAGTTCCTGCTGGAACTCGAGCAACAGAGATCAACAAGAGCCAGCTTTCCTGCCTTCTAACATCCCGATCCACAGTCCATTCAGAGCTGGGACCCGTGGAGGCGACCTGAAGCATGGGAGTGGCCATCTTAAATAAACAACGAAGCGCTGACAGTGCAGCAGCCGAGGCTCCCTCGAAGCTGTGCATTAGAGTCTGAAAAGCTCCAGCCCCGAGCAGCTTGTGCACCGAAGCTCACCCCTCCACACTCGACGAGTGCTGCGTGTGGCCCTTTTGCACTTTCCTGCTCGACGCGTTGGTCCGGTCGCTTGCCCCTTGGCTAGTGGCCCCAGAACCGATGAACCTACAAATTTACACAGCTGATCTGGTTGCTCCAGATTGGCACGAGCTCCCCTGAAAAGGAGCACCCACTCAGACCTTGCTGGTCCGAGTGTTAAGCCTTCTTCGAATCCTGCGTGGGTTGCCTTTGCCAAGGCTTGTTGACTCCGATCGTAAAGCCGACACCGCCAACAGCGCGAGCCTTTGTGGCACAGCTCGTGATTTACTCCAGGACATCCTCGGTGACCCAGAGTCCACGTGGCAGCGGAGACAAGGCACCCAACATCGACCTGACTGCGCCCGACATTGCCTGGTTCCTTCCTGGTTCCTTCCTGGTCACTGGCTAGTGACCCAGACTCTGTCCCCTCTGCTTTCAGGTACCCTTCAACTTCGATCCACCCTTGGATCGCACCGGACACTTCTCTTCTGGACGCCTGCAGCATCTTCATCCTCAGGCACCATCGAACTGCGTGAAGAAACCCGACACAGGTTGGCACCTGTGCACCCGCGTCCTGTGGGTGAGGTAACTTACTAGTGCCGGTGTTCCCACACTGGTACACACCTCTAGTGCCTAAGTCTAAAGTTTGGTAGTCCTAGTCCAGTTGGAAGACTCTTTTATCTGTAAAACGATAACTTTTACGCACCATTGACTTTACATTGGTGAAAGCCGTGCTTCCCGCACTGCACCCAAATCCCGCGGGCTACTCCCGCCCTAACTGCTGTTAGTGCATCACAGTCCCAGCGATTCCCAAGGCCCTAGGCCTTACCCCAGATCGATTAGTGATTGTTTTACCACTTTTTTGATATATGGTTTGAGTGGCCAACGGCCTCATCCAAAAACGTGCAACTTGTCTATGTTTAACTGTGCTTTTATTTAAACGCTTGTGCTTTATTGCTCATAAAGAGATGTGGGGATTATTCTAAGAATAAATACATATATTTTGATAATATATAACTTATGTGGTGTCCTTTCATTTGATATTACAGGATTGTATATGGTAAAACAGCTGGCTTCACATGTCCTTTGGAGTTAAGCCTTTAAGGCTGCTTAGTCCATGACTTACAACCACCACCATAAGGTATTGTTTGGACTGATACAGGGTGCCCACAGAACTGTGGACATCATATACCAGGCCAACTTCTCACACATACTCACAAAAGTAGTATTTTTCATGTTTAATCACCGTATTTTGACTTTTAAACACATTTCCTAAAATCGAGCAACACGTCATTCATTAGTGCCGCGTAAGCGCCCCCGGAAGCGCCTCCGTAAGTGCCTACGTACATGCCGCGTAAGCGCCCCCAGAAGCGCCCCGGAGTGTGCAGCGTAAGCACGCGTCAAGCCATGTGACCTTAAAACAACACTTTTGATTGGTTAATAACAGTTTTTTACACAACTATGGAAAGTCTCCACCCATTTCCCTCACTACCTCTTTGCAATTGCTGAGAGAACACCTCTTCTCCATTCTTCTTGAAAATACTTCTTTTTTTGGAAAGATGTCTGGTTCCAGGGAGCCCTCTTCAGACTCTGATCTGGAATTCATACCAGAGGACACCCCCCAGAGAAAAGTGAAAGAGCACTTAATTTGGAAGTTCTTTAGTTTCCCAGAGGGGCAAAAAAAAGTTAATGCAGCAAAAGTGACCTGCAAGATATGTGACACAACTTTGTCACGTGGGGATCCCACCTGCAAATATAGTTTTGGGAATGCCAACTTGATCCGGCATGTACAGAGGAGGCACCCAAATAATTTCGCAAGGGAGAGCACCAGGGACCTGGCACGCAATCCCCCAAGAGATGGCCCCTCCACTTCCACCGGAGCATCAACATCATTGGTGAGAGGAAGACCAGCAGTCATGATACCAAATAATCAGCCTGTTTTTGCAGACATTACAATTCGTTGTAAGCAGTGTGACGAACTGCTTTGTTATGGGGAGCAGAGCATTCAGCTAATTGTTAGAAAAAGAGAAGAACACCGCTGCGCCCCTCAGCCCTAATTTTCACCCTGTTTTTTTTGCTCCTGTTGAGCAGTTTTGCATTCCCTAGTTTTGTTTTTGTTCTGAAAAAAATACCCCCAAAAATGTAAAACGTTCTGAATTTTTTTTTTTTAAATTAAAAATTAAAAAAGAAGAAAAAAACAGTTCTTTTTAGAACTACCTCCAATTCTCCAAAAAGAGCTATATTCCTTACATATTCTCAAGGAGTGAGTGTAGTGGAGTACAGTGAGAGAGGAAAGGAAAATGAGTGAGGGAGCGAAGGAAGGGACGAGAGGGAAGGGAAGTGAAGCAGGGGGACTGAAAGAAGATGAGTGTGGGAGGTGAGTGAGGGGAAGGGGAGTGAACATGGGGAATGAGGATAAGTGAGGAAAGCGGACTAAGGGAATGGGGTGAGGAAGGCTAAGAGAAGAGCAGTGAGGTTGAGGAAAGAGGGGTGATAGAGGGTGGATAAAGGCAAGTGAGCGTGAGATAAGGGGAGTGAGGGAGTGAGGAGACAGAGGGAGTGAAAGAAAGAGTGAGAGAAGGGGACTGAGTGAGGGAGGATAGAAAGGTAAGTGAGGGAGTGTAGGTGAGTTAAAGGTAGTGAGCATGAGGGAAGGGGACAGAGAGTGAGGGGAAGGAGGTAGTGAAGCTAAAAGAGAGGGAGTGAGGGAAGGAGAATGAGGATGTGACAGGACAGAGGGAGTGAGAGAAGGAGTGAGTGAAGTGGAGTAAGGTGAGTGAGGCAAGGGGAATGAGTGAGTGAGTGAAGGAAGGGAATAGAGGGGAAGAGGACTGAAGCATAGGTACTGAGAGAAGGAGAGTGGGGGATGAAAGTAAAGGGAAGGGGATAGGCATGGGGACTGAGGGGCAGTGAATGAACCGGAGTAAGAGAATGTAGTGAAGGAGGGTGAGAGAACGGCAGACAGCGTGAGTAAAGAAGGGTGAAAGAGGGTAGATAAAAGTGAGTGAGGGTAAGACAAGGGGAGTGAGGGAGTGAGGGAATAGAGGGAGTGAAGAAAAGAGTGACAGAAAGGGACTGAGTGAGGGAGCAAAGAAAGATAAGTGGGGGAGTGTGGCTGAGTTATAGGGAGTGAGCGTGACAGAAGAGGAGTGAGAGAGTGAGAGGACGGAGAGAGTGAGGCTCAGAGAGAGAGAGTGAGAGAAGGGGAGTGAGGATGTGAGAGGACAGTGGGAGTGAGAGAAGGAGTGAGTGAAGTGGAGTAAGGTGAGTTAGGGAAGGGGAATGAGTGAGGGAGCGAAGGAAGGGAAGAGAGGGGAAGGGAGTGAAGCAGGGGGACTGAAAGAAGGTGAGTGTGGGAGGTGAGTAAGGTGAAGGGGAGTGAACATGGAGAATGAGGATAAGTAAGGAAAGAGGAGTAAGGGAACGGGGTGAGGAAGGATAAGAGAAGAGCAGTGAGGTTGAGGAAAGAGGGGTGATAGAGGGTGGATAAATGCAAGTGAGTGTGAGATAAGGGGAGTGAGGGAGTGAGGAGACAGAGAGAGTGAAGGAAAGAGTGAGAGAAGGGGAATTACTGAGGGAGCAAAGGAAGGAAAGAAGGGGAAGGGGAGTGAGTGACAGGGAAGGGGGAGTGAGTGAGGGTGTAATCACGACAATGAGTGATGGAAGGTGAGTGAGGGTGAGTGAAGGGGCGTGAGAGAGTGAGGGGACAGAGGGAGTGAGGGTATCAGAGATGGAATGAGGGAAGAGGAGTGAGGAAGTGAGAGGAGAGAGGGAGTGAGGGAAGGAGTGAGTAAAGTTGAGTAAGGTGACTGAGGGAAGGGGAATGACTGAGCGAGCAAAGGAAGGAAAGAAGGGGAGTGAAGTAGAGGGACTGGAAAAAGGTGAGTGCGTGAGGAGAGAAAGGGGAAGGGGAGTTAAGGATGGGGAATGAGGATAAGTGAGGAAACTGGAGTAAGGGAACAGGGGTGAGGGAGGGTGAGAGAAGGGCAGTGAGGTAGAGAAAAGAGGGATGATAGAGGGTGGATAAAGGCAAGTGAGCGTAAGACAAGGGGACTGAGGGAGTGAGGACATAAAGGTAGTGAAGGAAAGAGTGAGAGAAAAGAGCTGAGTGAGGGAGCAAAGAAAGGTAAGTGAGGGAGTGTGGGTGAGTTATAGGGAGTGAGCGTGACGGAAGAGGAGTGAGAGAGTGAAAGGACGGAGAGAGTGAGACTAAGAGAGAGGGAGTGAGGGAAGGGGAGTGAGGAAGTGAGAGGACAGAGGGAGTGAGAGAAGGAGTGAGTGAAATGGAGTAAGGTAAATAAGGGAAGGGGAATGAGTGAAGGAGCGAAGGAAGGGAAGAGAGGGGAAGGGAAGTAAAGCAGGGGGTCTGAAAGAAGGTGAGTGTGGGAGTGGAGTGAGAGAAAGGTGAGTAAACATGGGGAATGCGAATAAATGAGGGAAGCGGAGTAACGGAACGGGGGTGTGGGTGGGTGAGAGAAGAGTAGTGACGTTAAGGAAAAGAGTGATGAGAAACTAAATGTTGTTTGTCAAACTTACCTTATAAGTAATGTAAACTTAATTAGATATTTCTACTAAATTTAATATCTGTGGAAGAGGAAAAAAAAAGTTATAATTTTTATAATATATATTTCAAAATGCAGAGACAAGGCAGGAGATTAAAAGTCATAAAAGGGTACTAAGAGATTAAGTAGGAGTGAAGGACACAGAAAGGGAAACAAAGGAATGGTGAAGGACAGAGAGAGGGAATAAGAAATAGAGGGAGAGCAAATTACTAAGAGGATAATGAGGCGGATAGATTCAGTGACAGAGAGGAAGAGAGGGAGAGAGAAATGAACTGAAGGTGAGTAAGATACTAAAGGAATGTGAGTTAGGAAAACTAAAAGAGGAAAGGGAAGTAAGGAAAGGGGAGTGCGTGACAGGGAAGGGGGAGTGAGTGAGGGTGCATTCACGACAATGAGAGATGGAAGGTGAGTGAGGGTGAGTGTAGGGGCGTAAGAGAGTGAGGGGACAATGGGAGTGAGGGTAACAAAGAGGGAGTGAGGGAAGAGGAGTGACGAAGTGAGAGAACAGAGGGAGTGAGGGAAGGAGTGAGTAAAGTGGAGTAAGGTGAGTGAGTGAAGGGGAATGACTGAGGGAGCAAAGGGGAAGGGTATTGAAGCAGAGGGACTGGGAAAAGGTGACTGCGAGAGAAGAGGGAGGGTAAGGGGAGTTAAGGATGGGGAATGAGGATAAGTGAGGGAAGTGGAGTAAGGAAACGGGGGTGAGGGAAGGTGAGAGAAGGGCAGTGAGGTTGAGGAAAGAAGAGTGATAGAGGGTGGATAAAGTCAAGTGAGCCTGAGACAAGGGGAGTGAGGACATAGAGGTAGTGAAGGAAGGAGTGAGAGAAGGAGACTAAGTGAGGGAACATAGAAAGGTAAATGAGGGAGTGTTGGTGAGTTAAAGGGAGTGAGTGTGAGGGAAGGGGGAGTGAAAAAGTGAGGGGATGGAGGGAGTGAGGGTAAGAGTGAGAGAGTGAGGGAAGGGGAGTGAGGATGTGAGAGGACAGAGGGAGTGAGGGAAGGAGTGAGTGAAGTGGAGTAAGGTGAGTGAGAGAAGGGGAATTATTGAGGAAGCAAAGGAAGGAAAGATGGGGAAGGAGAGTGAAGTAGAGTGACTGAGAGTTGGAAAGTGGTGGAGGGGAGAGAATGAAAGGGGAGTAAAGGAATGGGGAAAGGGGGTAGTGAGAGAAGTAGAGTAAGGGAACGGGGGTGAAGGAGACTGATAGAAGGGCAGTGAGGGTGAGTAAAGAGGGGTGATAGAGGGTGGAAAAAGGTGATGAGCGTGAGATAAGGGGAGTATAATATATATTTCACAATACAAAATACAAAATAACTCGTACAACATGGTATATGGTTTATTTTTGCTGTTCTCAGAATATACTGAATTTCACTTTAAACAGTGAGTTCAATACTACTCATCATATGACAGCGGGAAAAAAAAACACAATCAAAAAGATTGTGTTTAAGAAAACCCATACAACATTCCAATAAATAATGTAAAACTTAGAAAAAACATATCTTAACTCATTTGTGATCCACTTACTTTTCCACGAGGCCAAATAGTATATGGAAAGTCCTTTTCTTTGGAAATTACTCAATAGTAAACTTAAACTTCCATTTACCCGACTTTCTGAAAGAAAAGCTCAAACATATTTTACATCATGTAACAATACTTATATTTTCACCTCTGGCTCACTCATGATCAACATTTCCTATAATACTGATATCACTCACTATGTGATACACTTACACTACCTCTATGACAACTACAAGTTTTTTATTATCTTGATCACTCTCACTCACAAAGTAATTTTGAACAGCAGACTAAGTTTTATTAACTGCTCCAATCTTCATAGGCCAATTACCTTTCCTAAAACTTCGGTTGTAAGAACACTAGGTAAGAATTTGGTAAGTCAAAAGGCAAACGTTGTTTGAAAGTCAATTGAGTATCATTACAATTAGTCCAGCCTTTTTCACATTTTAAATAAGCTGTGTAATGTCCTGATGTTGTCAAAGGACCATCATGGAAAATAATTGCTGGAGTTGCAAAGGTTCTTCCTGAAATTGATAATTAAGAAGCCACAACATTTTTAATTAAAGTTGTCAATTTAGTTCCATCAGTTCTACACCGTTAGAACATTAAAATTACATACTGTCCATATCTTTGTATAAATAATGTTGATAGCATTGCAGATTTACATTGAGTACAGACCATGTTTTGATTTGCTTCTCTAACTAGATTATTAAAAGACACTGATTTGCAGTCTGGTAAAGTCAAATATATAAATCTTTCAGTGTCTATTGTAGTACTACTTGAAAAGGAACAATTGCCGCAGTTATGCTGCCATTTATAAGAAAGGCCAAAAAGATTTTCTACATCTATACCTTCATCTTGCAATACAACAAGCATGTACATTAGAAATTCCTGACAATCTTGCTGAATATTCTGTGAAAATTGATTTAGACCACAAGATATGTCTAAAATATTTCGAATTTCAGAAACACTTTGTATTTTTGTTCTATCACTGCTACAACAAAATCTTTGATCACGATTTTCAACAATCTGTTCTTGTACAGTTTGGAGAAAAAAAAACCATTAACCACTGCATTAGCATAGCAGTTGACACCAGAACTGTTTTCAAACTGAAATGCAACATAATCTTTAACTGAATCCTTTTCCTTTCTGCTTACAACTGTTAGCAGTTCATCTACTTTTTTTCCTTTTGCTACAACTTCACTACAATTTTTCTCATTTCTTCTTTTTTGGCCTATCACACGCTTTTCAAATAGAGAATATTGAGGTAAATTTGGAGCATACTCTATTCTTAACCTATTATATTCTTTTACACAATTTAGATCTGCACTAATCTTTGTCTCATCAAAATCAATCAAGTACAAACCAGATAAAGTTCTGACTCGAGATAAAGCAACATATGCCATACCCTCCTTGAACACAGAACTTCCAATATTCACCAAAGCTCTATCTACACTTCAACCTTGAGATTTATGAATAGTCACCGCATATGCCAAAGAAACAGGCAGTTTTCGGCGGACATATACATTTTTCACAAGCAAAAATCGAGTAGAAAAACAACTGATTTGTTGTACTTCTTCAATTCCATCAAATTTAATTTTTAAACATTCAATTCCATCTCTATTTCGGTAATTCACAAAATCAACAACATTACCCATTGCTTCATTTACTAAACCTCTTTCCACATATAAATTCCGTCCTAAAATTATACGACAATTTAAACATGCATACAGAGTCTTTTCCAAACCAGCAGTTTTAGATATTGTCTTCTCTAAAGAATCCAATTTTGATTTCAACTTCTCTGACAAAATAATAGTTGCTCCTTCATGCTCTATTTTATCAATAGCTTCCAGTTTCACAATCTCTTGATTTTCTAACTTTTACATTTTGTTGTTGAAGATTGAACATTCTTGCAGAGTTGGCATCAAGCATATCACAGATTTGTTTTCAGGAATTTTCTTAAAAATATTCTCTGGGAGAATATTTTCATTTGGAAACACATTTGAAATTACTCGTGCATGTAAAGCTTCTTTGCCACGCTCACTTACTTTTCCAATTCTTACATATTGTCGAATATTTTTATAATCTTCATCCTTTGACTGTCGCATATTTTGAAGCAGTTCTGCATATTTGAAATTTAACCATATGTTAACATTTCCAATGCTTCCTAGGCACTTCCTGGTATCTTCATGCGTATGCATTTTAAACACTGGTTGTCCTTTCACTGGAGTTAGCTGCAGTAGATCTCCAAAAACAATGATGTGTTTGCCTCCAAATAACACATCATACTCTGTTTTAAGAATTTCTTGCATTCTTAAATGCACAAAAACAAGCATTACATTTGATACCATGCTTACCTCATCAATGATAAGAAGTTTCATTTTCTTCAAGACTCGGGAAACTTCACAACAAGCTTCTCCAGATAGCTTGTGGTATTGTAATTTATTATCATGCTCTACTGGCAGCATCAATAAACGATGTAAAGTAATCCCTTTAATGTTATGTGCAGCCAACCCAGTTGGAGCAGTAACAACACAAGACAGCGATGACTCCGTTCTTTTATGCAGATAAGTTGCAATTGCTTTAATCAGAAAACTTTTTCCAGTTACTGCTTCTCCACTCACGTACAGTTGGACAGGCATAAATGACGTACATGAGCACTCTTTTTTCTCATGATATAAACCATGCTCAATCTGTTCTGTGACTTTGTCATATATTTGTTTCTGCTCAACGTTTAGTTCTTTTTCCAAATCTTCTAAGTTAACTACATCCTCCTGAGCTTGTTCCATGGCTCTTTCCACTTCATCCATGGCAGTGGCAGCTTCATTTTGGATAATTGGTCCTCCTAGTGGATCCTGACTCAATGAAGCAGAACTCTGACTGTCTTGAGAACTGTCTCTAGCAATCTCTGCTGCAATTGTAGCTTCTTGCTGTATTTCCTCGTTCAACATTTGCAGATAGTTTGAAAAAACAGGACATTCTATAGTATCCTTGGTTCCATTGAAGGAATCTTCATAACTGAGAAAATCTCCAAGTAGTTCCTCTTTTGTACGCCAAGGCTTAAAGAGTTGCAAAAGAGCTAAATAGTAAAATTCCCTTTTGTCAGGAGATTCGCAACTCAATTTCCGATGGTTAATCAAATGGCCTTTTCTTTGTTTCACCAGGCATCCTTCACATCCAATTACAGCATATACTCCTTTATTGATATCTTCTGTGATGATCTTCTTAAAAGTATAGCTTTGCAGAACTTCATAGAGATAAATGTTCTCAAGATGACTACTTCTATTTGGATAGTATGTATCCAACATGTTTGTCTTCAAAATAAATGTACTGTTTGGTTCTTTCTCCGCCAAATACTCAATTTCTTGTACAGATTTCAAAACTAGGTTTCGTGTTGCAACAAGATCTAGACTCACCCAAATGATTGTTCTAGATTTGGCATATAGACTTGCTGATGATAACCGATCAGAACATTCATATGCTCCAATTTCTCGATGAGACAACATCTTCAGACTGTAACTGTAAAACTTCTTACTTAGACTCTTTTTCAAGTGAATTTTCCTCCCACATTTCCTTCAGTTCCGTCTTTTCTGATTTTGTGATGTAAGACGTCACAAATTGAGCCACAGCAATTGAGTTGTCAGCAACATTTTGAATATCCATGTTAGCATTCCAGATGGACAAAATGACTGGGTTGTAGTCATTTATATATTTCGACTCTTCATTTCTTCTTAAGTTGTATGTATTTTTCGGTGATTTTCTTGTCACAGTATGTCGCAGAGAAGACATAAAATTGTTCACTCTTCCTTTCGATGTTACTGGACGTGGAAATGCAAAACGACATTTTGTGTAGAACTTGTCCTTGGATTTGTATTTTCGACAACAGTATTTTCCACAACGATGGGTTTGAAAGCGTAAAACTTGATGTCTTAAATTGTTGTTTTCTTCTGTACTTTTCGGAGCAGCACATGTAGAATACTGTTCAATAAAACTCATCACTGTCTCATCTGAATCTGTTCTGAATTTGGGTGCATCTTTGATCCATAACAGCATATGTATGTGAGGAGCACCACTTGCTTGATACTCTTTCTCCAAAAGAAATCCAAAACCTCTCCAAGCGGAGTTTTTTTTTGTTTGTGATAAAAGACATCATAGCTTCAAACCTATGATTGAAATACCTGCATACATTAACTGGATCCAAAGAGCACAGTTCTCCAGGTGTCTTGTATACTATATTTTCAATGTTTGCATTTGCCTCTCGTAGAAATTGAAGTAAGTCTTCCCAAGCATACTCAGCACAGCTAAGAGTGAGGAACCATGTAGGAGTTCCTAAGTTTCTTAGCATACATTTCAATTCCCCATGACGATGGTACCAATACTCGTTAGTACAACGCTGACATGCCATGAGATTAATTAGATGAGATTCCAAAATACTATCTTGCAGTTTGACTTTATCCATAAAGTCCCTTGCCGCAACATTTTGCAGATGTACTCCACTTTTCAGTATATGGTTCACTGCATAAGAAAGTCCATATAAGTCACTCTCAAACAGTAGATGAAACAAATTTGGAATACATTGATGAAACCTTGGATCTTCTGCATATAATCTTAAAGTCCGGTATTCAGATGCAGGAATTTGAACAGGTCGGTCGTCATATCATCCACCTTGACCTGTTGGAAATAACTGAGAAAAACAACGAGCTTCCAAACTTTCTTCCCATACACTAATGGGACTTCCTTTTGTTTCTTTCATTTGAAACAAGTCAATAGCATTCCCCATTACTTCTTTGGAATGCAAAGGATGAACACTATAATGTTCATAAATTTCTTCACTTCTAGAGACATCAACTTTTTTAATTTGCCCAGCTGATAAATCTCTGTCCTCTTCTACAGTTGTTTCCTCTTCTCCAACATATACATTTTTGTAGTAGTGATTGTTTTTTACCAAATACAACGTTGCCTTTTTGACTTTCCTAACATCCACTAATTCTTGCCAGATTTTCTTACTCCTTGTCGGAACACCATTAACTAGAATAACCAGGGGTTCCTCTTCTACTTTTTCTACACCAATTGTATCAATATTTTTCTTAAAATCTAGAGGCAAATAAACAACTCTTCCCTTTAATCCTCTCTGTAAATCTGAAGGAGGCAATTTCCCTGTCTTAGGCTCCAAGCGAACAATAGCCTGAAAAGGAGGCACACATTGAATCAGAATAGACTCATAGGTATTTAAATCCATCAATTCAGAAGGAATGTCTACCAACTTCAGATTATTATGAACAGCTCTAGCAGGCATTCTGTTTTCATTTAATTTATTATAACAATATTTACAAATACGTTGATCAGACCCCAAATCAAAACAATTTTCTACCAACAAATAAGTTTCAAAATCCTTCCACTCATTATTATTTACCATTTCACTTTTTACA
This sequence comes from Lissotriton helveticus, assembly GCF_964261635.1. Lineage (NCBI taxonomy): Eukaryota > Metazoa > Chordata > Amphibia > Caudata > Salamandridae > Lissotriton > Lissotriton helveticus. The sequence continues at coordinate 23,461,408 of NC_136064.1, forward strand.
TATAAATCAACTAACCTAGTCTGATTCTTATAATGAGCTCGTCGACAACACACACAAGAAAAATTAGGCCTTTCACTTGAATTGACCTTAAACTTTGTAATTTCATGGTCAAATTTTTCTGTACTTGAAATCTGTACATTCTCTTCCACATTACCTTCTATTACTGTATCAGTTTCTGCACGGCCCTCTTTTTCACCAAAATAACAAAACTCAATTTCTTCACAAATGTTCTTGACATCTAATTCAGATCCATGCAAAAGAGCACTGTTTAACTGTTTCAGTTTAAGTGCGGGACTTTTTGCATAATACAACCTTCTCACTAATTTCCTCACTTTATTATGATGCACTGCTAACATCCTAAAATGGTGAAAAACACTCTGACATACTTTTCTTGAAAGACAAGCCAGTGAATGCCCATGCAAACCTGTTTTTTCTCTCACTCTGCATGGATCTAACTCTTGCAACATCTTCATCTTTTGTTTTAGACTTTTCTTACTATATGTCCGGAAGATATTGAGAAACAAATCAATTGAATCCTGTCGCACACTACAAATACTACTACAATTCCAAGTATACACTGGAGCCTTAGGACATCTACCTAAAACTTCATCAGCGAACACCTCTTCAGCATTTCTAGATACAATTTTTTCTTTTTCAACTGGACAACCGTCCTTCACCTCATATGCTCGACCACTGGTGTCAACTGCATGCACCAAATCATTATCCTGAAAGTACTCTCTTCAATAAAAAATGGCTCACAACTTGAACTATGCTTCCATTCTCCAGAAAAAAACATCACAAAAATTAGTCCGATTAATTACTCTTTCCCACTTACATCTTGATTTCAAAACAATGATTACCTTATCTAGTGTACGAATTCTATTGATTACTAAACTGAATAATTTCTTTTTCACTTCAAATGCCTGATTCACAATCTTCACTATACTTTTTTTCTTGTAAAAAGCAGTCTTCTTCTTAAAAATATTAAAAAATTTTAATAAATGTAAAACAATTCTGTTATAAAACATTTGTCTACGAATATCAATAAATTGATTTTTTTGTCAAATTTCTATAGAAAATATCATCTCCTTTTACAGGTCTAACATTTTTTGGAGAGCTCTTCTTTTTCTTTGTATTTACTGATGTTTTTTTTCTTTGAGACAACATCCATATGTATTTTGAATTGTCTTAATTTTCTAAAAAACTCCTTTGTTTGCTTACCAGGAGCATTCTTTTTTTTACTGAAGATTGTGTTTTGGATGAATCTTCTAAATTGTGTTTTCTTGGCCAATAAACCATGTTTGTAACATTTTCTTCTTCTTTCCTTCGTCAGCATATTCTTTTACCTTTCTATAGATGATAACAATCTGTGGTAAAGAATAAATAACATATTATAGACCACTACTAACATACTACATAGAAATTACAATAAGTGAACCATATAAATACTAGTTTACAACATAAGTAAGTTTATAGCACAGCAACTGTATCACAGCAACAGTGCAGTACAGTTTCATTATTAATCTCACTCTCTGCCTGCACCATCTCACTCTTTGCGTGTCTCATCTCACTCTATGTCTGTCTCATCTGACTATGTGCCTGTGTCTCACCTCACTCTGTGCCTGTGTCCCATCTCACTCTGTGCCTGCCCCATCTCTCTCTTTGTGTGTGTTATTTCTCTCTTTGCGTGTCTCATCTCACTCTGTGCCTGTGTCTCATCTCACTCTGTGCCTGTGTGAAATAAGGACACTCAGTGTGATCCTTGTCCAAAATGAGTGAGATGAGACACAGACACAGAGTGAGAAGAGACACAGGCACAAAGTACCCTTTAAGCCTCACTAATCTCACTCTGTGCCAGGCGGTCACAACAAGTACCCAAACCGATAAAAAGAAACTTTGGGATACTTTGTGGAAGGTAGTCAAGAAAGAAGAATGCAAATGGTGGGAGGCCACGGCTTTACAACATTACGTGGACTGTAACCGAGTACCTAGGGGTTTACGCATCTTTATCACCCCAACGCTACAACAACCAGATCCGGAATTGATTCATGAATGGATGGAGAATAACCACATATGTTCCCTAAATATGCTGAAAATTCTCATTAAATTTGCGGAAAAAGGAAAGTACAAAATTGACTGAGGAAAGCGAGGTCATCATAAATCAATTTAAGGAATTATACACGCAAGATGAATTTGATATCGAAATTGAGAAAATGAACAAAAAACTTGAAAAAATCAAAGAAGAAATTAAAATGAAAAAACTGAGCAAGTTCGAAAGAGATGAAATTGATTATAAAAATGGACAAATCCTCACCTTCGGTAAAAAATGTGATAAATTGATAAATGACAAGAGTGAATTTAAACCCACAGCAAAGGCAAGCGAACAACCAAGTACTTCAACTGGCAACATTGAAACTGATTGAATTTCGCCAATTACAGCACAAATACTACAAAGTGACAATGAAGAAATATCTGGAGGTGCGATGGATGACTCAGAAAGAGTAAAAGCCCAAGTTTTAAAAGAGTTCACACTAATGGCCAGAGACCGTGCAAACGCACAGGTTATAAGTGGCAGCCCGGCAAGAGGTCGTGGAAAAGGAGGAAGAGGAGGCAACAGGCAAAACTATTTGAATCTAACAGACAGCCCGGTGGGAACACGAACCATAGCCGATTTGCCAAGAAGCAGTAAACACCATGACAGTGGTAAACCTTTCGGATTTCACTTTAAGTAAAGATCAATTTGATGTTTTGTCCTTAGGTTTGTCTTTCTGCCCTACCTCAGGTTTCAGTTATACGGACTCAAGAATTGACTTATTTCATTTTATAAGAAAATTAAAACTAAAAAAGTGGTTCAGCACTCAACCGAATAGACAGACATCGCCCATGGCAAACAATAACCAATCCAACTTGCAAATAGGAGCTGTCACTTTGTTACAGACTGTACATGAATTGGCTGGGGTAGAAGGGTTTACCGACGACCCATACGCTAATGTGCTAAATACTGATCTTGTGTTGAATGAGCGAGGGTATACTGGCTTCAAACCCAAGTCAGTTTTTTTACCTCAGATTAATTGTGATGCCATAAATTGTTTTGAAAGAGGTGTCATTGCGGAGTTTAAAGCACTCAACAAACGAAAATCGCATGACCAACACAACTTAAAACTTACACAAAGAATTGCCTTAAAAGAGCTAGAGGCAAACAAACGTTTTGTCATTAAACAAAGTGACAAAGGAGGAAACGTAGTCATATGGCCTCTCAATATGTATCGACAGGAAGGCTTGGACCAATTGTCTGACAATAAAAGATATCGGACATCGTCAAAAAATGAGTATGACCAGGCTATGACTTTGATTTCCAATCAACTAGCAGGGTGGAAGTCGAAAGGCCTTTTAAGTAAGGATGAATACTAATTTTTTAATTGTAAATATCCCAAGTTACCGGTGTTATACTTGCTCCCTAAACTCCATAAAAATGCCACTAAACCACCAGGGAGACCGATAGTATCCTCATGTGTTAGTGCTCTTAAAAATACTTCCAAGTATGTTGATTTTTTCATGCAACCCTTTGTTCAAGCCATTCCTTCGTTTGTAAAAGATACTGGTGATATTTTGACATATCGATCAAATCACATGGAATGAAGACTATCTACTGATAGGTCTAGATGTATGCAGCTTATACACATGTATTCCCCAAGAGTTAGGAATCCAAGCTTGTCGTACATTTTTTAGACAAAGACCGCTCTCTTCATTTTTTCACACTGAAATGTTACTAGACATGGTTCAACTGTGTCTAGTTAACAATTTTTTCCTGTTCGATAAAGTCATTTACCAACAGATACAGGGGACGGCGATGGGAACCTGCTTCGCCCCCAGCTTTGCAGGTCTTTACCTCGGCTGGTGGGAGGAGCAAGTTGTGTACAAATACCAACAGTACATAGACCACGCCATTCTCGGGCTCAGGTACATAGACAATATTTTCTGTATATGGAAAGGTACAGAAAAACAGGCACAAGAATTTTTGTCAACCCTCAACACCAATGATTTAAATCTCAAGTTTACATATCAGGTGAACAAATCCTCCCTGGAATTTCTCGATCTTAAACTAGAGATCATAAATAACAAAATCTGTAGTTCTTTGTATCGGAAAACGACAGCAGGCAATAGTTTGCTACACGCAAACAGCTGTCATCCTAAAAGTTTAATACGCAGTATCCCCTATGGGGAATTCTTGCGTGCATGCAGGAATTGTAGCACAGATCACCAATATGAATTTGAAAAATTGATCATGACAGAAAGATTTTTAGCAAGGGGATATAGTGCTAAACTTGTCAGAGAATCAAATAACAAAATTGACATTCTCAAACGCAACGATCTCGTCTGTTCTAAAAAAAACTAATGATGAGTTTGAAACTAATGCACCGATCAGATTCATTACCAAGTATAACACTCATTCTTGGCAAGTCAGAAAAAGTTTGAAGAAATTTTAGGGGGTGCTTAAAACTGATGAGGATCTTAGGGAACATGTGGGACAATTTCCATCCTTAACTTTTCGCAAACCCAGATCTTTACGTGACCATTTATGCAGTAATGTAATCCAAAGTCACAAAAGACTGAATGATGTTAAAGAGTTTTACATTTGCAATCAGTGCAAAGCCTGTAAATACAGCAGCAATTCAAAATCCATTAGGTTCAACAATCAAGAAGAGCCATTCAGCATAGAAAAACATACTAGTTGCAATACCGAATTTGCCATATACACACTCAAATGCCCATGTGAGAAGTACTACATCGGTAGTACTATTCACAAGGGCAAAAAAAGAGTGCTTGAACACTTGCGAGCCATTAACAAGAATGATAAAAACTATCCTGTGGCTAGACATTTCCCAGAGTTCCACAAAAGCAATCCCAATTTGGTCAAATTTGCAGTATTTGATTGCATTCTTCCTAATATCTGAGGAGGAAATAGACTAGCAGAATTAAGATGCTTGGAATCTAAGTTCATTATTAGAATGAATACCATGGCCCCGAATGGACTTAATAGGGACGAAGAATTGTCTGCTCATCTATATATGTAGTTTTCCAATAGCTGTATTGAAAGTTGAATATCCGTATTGATGTTGTTGTTTTTTAGATCATATGTTATCACTGTAATTTTTGTACACTTAGTCACCGTAATGGTTTTTAACTCAATTTTTCGTCTCTGATTTTTTACGGATATGAGGAATGTGTACAAGTCCTTAGAATGAGATGTGCCCATTGAATACTCTGCTTATTAACAGAACTGTCAGACAAGATTGCCCACTTGGGCGTTATTATGTTGTAAATTCAGTGTGACTTGGTCCTATGAGTACACCACCAGACCCTATCCCACTTGGGCCGCATGATTTTTGACATATAGTTTTGAAACATGAGGGTTTTTTTTATATGATGTTCTGTACTAGGCTTTATTGACTTTATTATTATTGCTCATCAATGTGGAAACCTAATGAACAATTTGTCTTATCAAATAAACAACTTTCTCCTTTCAGCAAGCCATTTAGTACTTGAACAGGTGGCGCAAGAGACTAAACAGCCTGAGAGGCATATTTTTCTTTGCCCGATATGGGTTCGCGCCTTCACTATTTGCCGAAATATCATCATGTTTCAATTTCAATTTTATTTTGTAAGCACATTTTGTTTATCCTGCAATGTCATATGCAATGATTCAGAACGGCACTGGCATCCTGTTTTGGCTCCGTTTTTATGTGCCGCTTTCAGGTGTTGTTTTAAGTTGCAACACAAAGTTATTTACAATTAAGTTTATGTCACTCGGTGGTTTGTACTTTGAAATTCATGAATTATCACATAACTATCAGGATTATTATGTCCTTGAGGCTTATGTTTAGTTTTTATGTAACCTTTATTGAGACGAATACGTAGACAATTCCCTGTGGGAAAGTATGTTGTCTATGTCCATGAGCACGTGATTATACACTTTATTAGTTTTCACTTTAACACTGTTTGTTGCCCGTGAAGAAGGAGTGATTGAAACTCCGAAACGCGTAGGACATCGTGCCTGAATAAACTTGCACTGAATACTTGTGGCCGCGGTTCCATTGTTTTTACTCGCTTTATATGAAAGGAGTTTTACATTGGTAACGGTGTGTGGATAATACAGGGGGTGGCTACCCCAGCCGCGAGCCCGCCGATTTGGAGGCTTGGGATCAGCCAAACTTTGGTGAGAATATATATATATATATATATATATATATATATATATATATATATATAAGAAGTCACCTGATGGGAAGTGGTCATGGCAAACATTTTTAAATCAACTGACCCCCAAGTAAATGAAAGGCCACAGAAACAGGCACTGATGAAGCTATTTGAAAGCAGAAACGCGTCTGCCGAGCGTTTCTTTGGACTTTGCACACAGAGCGTTTTAATTTTAATAAAGCCTTTTCCAGTTCATCCCGGAGCTGTGTCGCACTCTTTTCTCACCTGAAGGGAGCCTAGTCTGCATATTTTGCCAGCCTGCAGGTGCTGGCTAGCGAGACGCCCTCTCGGTCTGGAGCTACGTGTCATACCTGCAACGTTTGGTCAGAGCATTGTCTGCAACACGTCGCCCCCCCGGCGCTAAAAATTTCCACACGGAAGTAACCGGCGCATGGGGAGAGAGGAGGCAATACCGAATTGCCTGAGAAGGGAGACTGGAAGGGGCGTAGAACCCCGCAAGCAGCAACGGTGGTGTTGGAAAACTGCCAGCCTGGACTGGGACATCACTTGGTGTGCTGAGAGACCCCGTCACTGAATGGCCTTTCTCAAAGGACTTCAACACCCACAATGCAACAGCTTGAAGGGAGGAGCACGAGGTGCTCAGCAGTCCCTAAATCGGAGGAGGGGCAAGAAATCACCTGATGGGAAGTGGTCATAGCAAACATTTTTAAATCAACTGACCCCCAAGTAAATGAAAAGCCACAGAAACAGGCACTGATGAAGCTATTTGAAAGCAGAAACGCGTCTGCCGAGCGTTTCTTTGGACTTTGCACACAGCGCGTTTTAATTTTAATAAAGCCTTTTCCAGTTCATCCCGAAGCTGTGTCGCACTCTTTTCTCACCTGAAGGGAGCCTAGTCTGCATGTTTTGCCAGCCTGCAGGTGCTGGCTAGCGAGACGCCCTCTCGGTCTGGAGCTACGTGTCATACCTGCAACGTTTGGTCGGAGCATTGTCTGCAACACGTCGCCCCCCGGCGCTAAAAATTTCCACACGGAGGTAACCGGCGCATGGGGAGAGAGGAGGCAATACCAAATTGCCTGATAAGGGAGACTGGAAGGGGCTTAGAACCCCGCAAGCAGCAACGGTGGTGTTGGAAAACTGCCAGCCTGGACTGGGACATCACTTGGTGTGCTGAGAGACCCCGTCACTGAATGAGCTTTCTCAAAGGACTTCAACACCCAGAATGCAACAGCTTGAAGGGAGGAGCGCGAGGTGCTCAGCAGTCCCTAAAGCGGAGGAGGGGCAAGAAATCACCTGATGGGAAGTGGTCATAGCAAACATTTTTAAATCAACTGACCCCCAAGTAAATGAAAAGCCACAGAAACAGGCACTGATGAAGCTATTTGAAAGCAGAAACGCGTCTGCCGAGCGTTTCTTTGGACTTTGCACACAGAGTGTTTTAATTGTAATAAAGCCTTTTCCAGTTCATCCCGGAGCTGTGTCACACTCTTTTCTCACCTGAAGGGAGCCTAGTCTGCATATATATATATATATATATATATATATATATATATATATATATATATATATATATATATATATATATATATATATATATTACCTACTGGCGGTCGCCAGTAGGTATATATAGTTAGGATTTTTTCTCTATGGGTTTTTTGAAAATTCTATGTCTAATAACTTTGGCGTTTGTGGACGGAATTGGCTGAAATTTTCAGGAAAATGGCACATTTTGTTTCTGAGCAGCCCTTGAAAATTTGGGGGGGGTTCGTCCAGTGGGGGCCGAGAAAAAAGGGGGGTCCCAAAACGTGTTTTTAACATTGAGTTTTCCATAGGGCGGTTGGCCTCACTTTTAGCCCGAACGGCTGAATGGATTTGCACGAAACTTGGCAAAATTGTAGGGACTGGTAGCCCGATGTGCCTTTTGTAGGTCTCAATATATGTGCTCCAGTGGATTTTGAGAAATTAACGTTTAAAAAAAGATATATATCTGTAACAGCGGACCGGGCAGCGCTCTGGTTCGCGGACTTTTCGCGCAACGGAGCTTTGTGAAGCGAAGCTGATTGGTTCTCCGGCGTCTGTCAACATTCCAAACAGTCCGTAGCGGCCGCCATCTTGTCTCTCGGTAGGATCGAGAGACAAGAGGAGGTCAAAACAAAGGGGGAAATAACTATAAGGGGGCATAGTAGATCCTCGCTGACCCCCTAGGTTTGATGTGGAGGTTTTAAAAGGGCCCCGCGGGGCAAAAAAAAAAAATAATAATAATAATTGAACGGCTGAATGGATTTGCACGAAACTTGGCAAAATATTAGGGACTGGTAGCCCGATGTGCCTTTGCTAGGTCTCAATATATGTGCTCCAGTGGATTTTGAGAAATTAACGTTCAAAAAAAGATATATATCTGTAACAGCGCTCCGCTTCGCGTAACGGAGGTTTGCGAAGCTGATTGGTCATTCTGTCACTGGGCTATAGTTGGGCTACATCTGGCTGATATTTGGGCTACATTTGTTTTTTTGTGTGTCTGGCGGCCATCTTTGGGCTACATTGGGCTACATTGGGCTTCATTGGGCTACATTCGGCTAATTAGCAAATAGCTCATCGCAAACTAGGAATGGTAAAGAATCGCTATTTATTCCTTAAAGTTCGCTATTTAGGAAATGCAAAAAACTTTGATGATATATATGGCGGTTCATCTCTAACAAGATAAGAAGCATAGGGATACATTTATGATGACTGGCGCATCACCAGGGATGTGTTAGTCATTCTGTGCCGCTGTTCCGTCACCTATGGTGTGCTGCATTTAAAATGCGGCGCATCATGGGGCAAAAACAGCACAGATGCGTGATGTATCTGTGCCGTAAAGGTGGCGCATTGCTGGAGTTGTATCGCAAGTGTGATGAAGCTCCAGCAAGGGTCGGGGGTACCCCTGTCGCAGGGTTTCTGTTCTCACACAGAACTGTGGACAGAGGATTGGAACCTCGGCGAATGCATTGCTGGAGTTGTATCGCAAGTGTGATGAAGCTCCAGCAAGGGTCGGGGGTGCCCCTGTCGCAGGGTTTCTGTTCTCACACAGAACTGTGGACAGAGGATTGGAACCTCGGCGAATTAGGGTGTCCCAAAACTCACGTTAGTAATCAAAAACTCCTTAGCAAGCTAGGTACAGTGTCACATTGGATATAACAAACTCTCAATGTTTAGACAATCCAGAATATGAACTTATAGTACCTCAGGATACGTGGAACTCATGAACAGTCGGTCGTTATAGATTTCTTAGAAACCAGAACATGGAGTTAAGAAGAACAGATGTGTATTTGAAATGTTTATTTACTAATGCCGTCTTCTCAGGCGTAGTACCTTAGATAATAAAAGTACACATATTATCAGTAGCAAAATTACCAGCATAGTTACTAGTACATAAAAAGTGAATGGTGATAGTATGTTAACATGCTGTAAATGAATAAGAGTTAGCAACACTTATAAGCAGCCGCGGGCCGTGGAGGGAGTTACGGTGAGGCAGGGAGGCGGGGAGGGGGAGAAGCAGGGTGGAGAATACAAGTACACATATTATCAGTAGCAAAATTACCAGCATAGTTACTAGTACATAAAAAGCGAATGGTGACAGTATGTTAACATGCTGTAAATGAATAAGAGTTAGCAACACTTATAAGCAGCCGCGGGCCGTGGAGGGAGTTACGGTGGGGCAGGGAGGCGGGGAGGGGGAGGGGCAAGGTAGAGAGGGCTCCACCCTGCTTCTCCCCCTCCCCGCCTCCCTGCCCCATCGTAACTCCCTCCACGGCCCGCGGCTGCTTATATCTCACCCTCCCTAATACACATATTATATTATTTGCTAAGAAGGTCTCTTTGTGTTGGTTTAGGGCGTGCCCATACTTTAGTGTCTTAGATTTGAAGGAATCACATCAGCATACACCAGCTCTCTCTTCATGTGAACCGCATCAACTGTTGTGTATGTGTGTTCGGCAAAGCAATATAAAACCCGCCTCATGCCCAGAATTGGCAGAAGTTGCACTTATGTTATGAGTATGAAGTCGTGGAGATCAGACCTCATAACAATTCTGTATCGTGTTGTTCTTGAAACTTTAGCACTCGCTGTACAGATATAGTTTAACAAGTAAAGCAGATAGTAGACCAATAACATATTATTCTCATGTAAACCACGATGAACTACTAGGTGGAAAGCTAAAGCAACAACTAAGTGTCGTGTGCAGAAGTTGCAAAAAAGGAAAAATGGCGTTTAAACCGGTAATGAGCCCATGCTAACTTAACACGGTGTAAAGATATCCAGGACCTAGATGACACCTCCTCATGATCCGGAAACGAACTGAATAAGATAATAGAAGTGCCATCTCATGAGAGCAGATTGCAAGTTTATATGTGGACGGTCCGCAAGGTAAAGCATTAAAAACTAGGAAAATTTAATGCTAAAGAAAAATAAAACAGCCAAGTACTTTATCGAGTCTTAAGCCAATAGGCAAGGTAAATAATAAAAACTTGACAAATAAGTCAATGAATTGTCAATGAAATGCTAGTACTCAGCATATCAAACATGAAAAAGGTCTATGACATAACTGTGTATGCAAAATAAGCTGCAACAGCCTCCAATAGGAAGTCACCGTCTTCATCCGAAAACAGTTCAGCCATCCAATTTAAAAGCGGAAAAGAACATACGTGCTCTCCCAGCACCGGATCCTCTATCACCATCAGAGGACAGCTCGGTGGGTTTTCAAGAAAGCTCTGTTCCAAGAAAGACTGTGCTGCCGCCAGTAAATTCCAGGGACCAAGTAGTCCATGCATCAATGCCACAGCCATAATCCTTTCGCCAGGACAAACCAACTCGTGAGTAATGATAGGAGTCATCAGCTGATTAAAGTCGACGTCAGGAGAAACCGGTCCGCAGAGACACAAATCAATGGCCCAATCGAAATCACAGGTCAGGCAGTGAAATACAGGCTGGACACAGGTGAAGTAGGAGAACCGAAAAGATAATCCATATGCCGTGCTTAATATCGCCAACGGCATTGTGCCATAATATTCTAGCATGCGATTGCGGAACAGTGTCAGCAGCTGCAGGGTCGGAGGTTGCATAGGAGGGACATCCATATTTAAAAATGTAAAAAAGCACAAGAGCGTCCGCTGGTAATGCAAGTAAAAATGCCAATCCACGAACCAGAGTGCAGAAAATACAATGAAAGGAAGCAGGGATGACTCCAAAGATTTTCTCAAATGAAGTCACGAGACCACTGGTAACAACTTTAAAAAAGTGCGCCAGGGACTTTGTGGAGGATGCGTTAAAGATAGTCGGAAACATGTTGCTGAAATTGAAAGGCAAATCTTAATTGAAAAGGGTGTGCACCTCTGTACAGGTGTTCGCTATGTGAAGTACGAAAGTTTCACGGGCCGAACTCAAGGCCACCTCTCTCTGAGACAAAAGAGCTCTTATTCTTGCCATGCCGTTGAAACGTGTCCCAAGGTTGGTATTTGTGGCCAGATTGAAAACTCCCTATGTTCATGTGTGGGAGGAAATAGAACATTTCTGCAGCAAATAACCCGTTCACTTACTGTTACGATAAAAGGAATACTTTTAATTAACTCAGAACAATCTTCATTATTGAGCATCAAATAACTACCATTTTCCAACAACTTGAACGTGGGGATGATAGCAGGAACTGGCGTGCCTTGCAACACGCAAGCCATATTTGGTCGGTGTTTGTTGCATGAACCGTGTAACTGTATGTGCCTACACATTAGTGAATGATCTGGCGTCTCAGTGCATTCCTCTCCATTCAGATAAACTTCTTGATCATCTTTGAAACATCTGTATGTGTATGGAAGCGACCAGACCTCATGAAGAAAAGCACTACCTAAAGGTTCATAACGACCTATTGGTATATATTTCATACAATTTGAAAACTTATATAAAGCAAAAGGCAGCGTTATTAAACCGTGGATAAGGCATGTTGTCAAAAAACCCGCAATCCTCTGCTGATGATGTCACTGAGCATGTCATGAATGATGTAATATGTGACATCATCAGCAGTGGATTACGGGTAATAGTATCTCTAGTTTACTCCCCTATAGCTGTCTTTATTTTAACATAAGTGTGTGTTTCCCTCCCTTATACTTACTGTTTTTGGTTCGCTTCCAGTTCGCGTACCGGCGAGCGAACTAGGAAGCGAACTAAGAGAAATAGAGGTTGGCACAGTTCCAAATATTGTACCAATTTTTTAATAACGGGGAGGTAGTTCTGAAAAGAACTTTTTTTTTTATTTTTCTGAACATTTTTTTACTGTTTTTGAGTTTTTCGGAACAGTTTTATATTTTTTTGGGTTTTTCTTGGAGGGGGCAATGAAAACGATTCATTGTAAAGGGCTCAACAGGAGCAACAAAACAAAAAAAAGAAGTATTTATTATTTTGGGCGTTTCGGACAAACTTGCATATGATAGTCAATAGCTCTGTTGATCAGAGTGATGCTTCTTTCTCCGTAGGAAATGAATCCATCGCAAAATACGCAGGTGTGTTTTACTTCACCAAATCTTATTTGTATATTTGGCACCATCTCCCTGCCCTCTGGTCCCGTTACTTCCGGTACAACAGATCTTCTGGCCATAATAGGGAGATTATCTAGGTCGTTCCGAAACTGTGCAGCACTGTAGTTGTTAGGATGCCACCTAGTCATATGGCGATGCATTGTGTAGTTTCCGAAACTGTATTTTTTGTCGGTCCCTCTGGACAGTCTATCTTGACATATAAGGCAAGTTACGTATCTTGCATTTACTTTTTTCTGACCTTTGGGAATTTTAAAAAATTGCCAAATGAAGTTTTCTTTCCGGTGAGACGTCCTGGGCTGCTCAGGCAAAAACTGCCTCTCTTCGTGCTCGTCCTCCTGTTCCTCTTCTTCTTCTTCTTGTTGAATTATAACTTGAGCAGGTGGTCCACTCTTCCTTGGATGTGGTGGAGGTGGTGGGGAAGCACCAGCTGAAGCTACTAAAGAAGCCATTGCTCAGTGATCACAAAGGGTCTTTCTCTCACAATGATGAAAGTCAGAGTGAGGAAAGAAGGAGGGATTTTCATCATTTGGGAAAAACAAGAGTTCTCAACCAATCAAAAGTGTTCATTTTAGATTATATGACCTAGTCTTACATCATTAGGAAACCAAAAGTGAAATGAACCAATGAAAAGTGTTATTACCAAGTCACATGACTTGCTGTGTTTACGTTAAGCGCTTTGCAGGGCCTCCCGGTTTGCTTCCAGAAACCTGCGCTTTGCGACTCGCTTCGCGTACCAGTTCGCTAACGTAGTACGTCATATGACGTATCACGCGACAACGTGAAACGTCATGCGGACGGGAGGCGTCACGATGTTGTTTTGTAACGCGGCACTTGCGGTAAAGAAACGTTTACCGGCTCGCGGTCTATTTCGCGGCATCAAGGTCAGCTAACGGGAAGCTTCCCGATTTGCGAAGCGGGAACGAAGAAAAAAAATTTATTTAAAAAAAAAATTATTCATAAACATATAAAATATATTTTTGGATTTAAAGAAGAATACATTTTACAGCTACAGATATTAGCTGTTAAAAAACCAATGAAATTCACAGAAAAAACCATAGGTTATGGACCATATATAGTTAGGAATTAGCATTTACAAAACCTTGAAAATTCACTGAAAAAACCATAGGTTATAGACCATATATAGTTAGGAATTAGCATTTACAAAACCTTGAAAATTCACTGAAAAAACCATAGGTTATAGACCATATATAGTTAGGAATTAGCATTTAAAAAACCTTATTTTACTCACACAAAACCATTGAAATTCCATATATAGTTAGTTGCACTAACTATATATCGCGCACCCGCAATCCACTGCTGATCATGTCACATATTACATCATTCATGACATGGTCAGTGACATCACTGATGACATCACTGATGACATCTCAAATGACATCACTGATGACATCACTGATGACATCTCATTTGACATCATTCTTGTGCTAATACGATAAACCTCTTCAGACTCTAATATAACCTTAGATACACTCAGTGTATACAGACACTCACACACTGCCACTCATCCATGGAGTTACTCACACACCCAGTCAGTCATGCAAAGAAACAATCTCACCTCCATTTCTTCAACTATACAGTTAAACACACCTTACTTATTGAAACATATACTAACACATATTTACTCTCTTATACAAACCCTGATACAAGTTCACAATGATCGATACAACCACTCACTAATTCAGTGGCTCTCATGCACAGTTATTTATATATGCCAACTCTCACATGTACTGTGTTTTACATATGTACTTACTATGACATGTAGCATTGAGATATCCATTCACTCATCAATACACTCATGCACACAGTCAACTGCCCATGTAGCTGTTTCCACATGCACTCTTGAACTCATACACCTAGTGAATAAACTGCTCACACATCTATGCATAGAGTCTCACACCTTCCAGCCACCCCCACACAAACTCAATCTCCCATAGAAATACTTGGGCAACCAATTAATAACACATATAGCCTCTCGTATAGCTAATGATCAACACATGCAGCAGTTTACAGAACAACAGACATAATGATGCACAAATTAAGACAGTTTAGTCACTAACCCATGCATTCAGTGAGACACATTTAATCACTCACTCATACAGTCAGTCATGCACCTACTAAATCCTTCATCCAGACACTTATACATCCACTCAAGACATATTTTAACTTTACAGAAAAATACAGTCACTGGATGTTGTCATCAGTGATGTCATCAGTGATGTCATTTGAGATGTCATCAGTGATGTCATCAGTGATGTCACTGACCATGTCATGAATGATGTAATATGTGACATGATCAGCAGTGGATTGCGGGTGCGCGATATATAGTTAGTGCAACTAACTATATATGGAATTTCAATGGTTTTGTGTGAGTAAAATAAGGTTTTTTAAATGCTAATTCCTAACTATATATGGTCTATAACCTATGTTTTTTTCAGTGAATATATATATTCACTGAAAAAACCATAGGTTATAGACCATATATAGTTAGGAATTAGCATTTAAAAAACCTTATTTTACTCACACAAAACCATTGAAATTCCATATATAGTTAGTTGCACTAACTATATATCGCGCACCCGCAATCCACTGCTGATCATGTCACATATTACATCATTCATGACATGGTCAGTGACATCACTGATGACATCACTGATGACATCTCAAATGACATCACTGATGAGATCACTGATGACGTCATCCAGTGACTGTATAATTCTGTAAAGTTAAAATATGTCTTACATATTGAAGAATGAATGGATGTATAAGTGTCTTGATGAAGGATTTAGTAGGGGCATGGCTGACTGTATGAGTGACTGATTAAATGTGTCTCACTGAGTGCATGGGTTAGTGACTAAACTGTCTTAATTTGTGCATCATTATGTCTGTTGTTCTGTAAACTGCTGCATGTGTTGATCATTAGCTATATGATTAACTGTATGGGTTATTGATTGGTTGCCCAAGCATTTGTATGGGAGACTGAGTGTGTGTGTGGGTGGCTCGGAGGTGTATCACTCTCTGCATAGATGTGTGAGCAGTTGATTGACTGGATGTATGGGTTCAAAAGTGCATGTGGAAACAGCTGTATGGGCGGTTGACTGTGTGCATGAGTGTATTGGTGAGTGAATGGATATCTCAGTGCTACATGTCAAAGTAAGTACATATGTAAAACACAGTACATGTGAGAGTTACCATATATAAATAACTGTGCATAAGAGCCAGTGAATGTGTGAGTGGCTGTATGGATCATTGTGAACTTGTATCCAGGATTGTATAAGTGAGTAAATATGTTTTAGTATATGTTTGAATAAGTAAGGTGTGTATAACTGTATAGTTGAGGAAATGGAGGTGTGATTGATTCTTTGCATGACTGACTAAGTGTCTGAGTAACTCCATGGATGAGTGACAGTCTATGAGTGTCTGTTTACACTGAGTGTATCTAAGGTTATATTAGAGTCTGAAGAGGTTTATCGTATTATCACATGAATGATGTCATCAGTGATGTGATCAGTAATGTCAAATGAGATGTCATCAGTGATGTCATCAGTGATGTCATTTGAGATGTCATCAGTGATGTCATCAGTGATGTCATTTGAGATGTCATCAGTGATGTCATCAGTGATGTCATTTGAGATGTCATCAGTGATGTCATCAGTGATGTCACTGACCATGTCATGAATGATGTAATATGTGACATGATCAGCAGTGGATTGCGGGTGCGCGATATATAGTTAGTGCAACTAACTATATATGGAATTTCAATGGTTTTGTGTGAGTAAAATAAGGTTTTTTAAATGCTAATTCCTAACTATATATGGTCTATAACCTATGGTTTTTTCAGTGAATTTTCAAGGTTTTGTAAATGCTAATTCCTAACTATATATGGTCCATAACCTATGGTTTTTTCTGTGAATTTCATTGGTTTTTTAACAGCTAATATCTGTAGCTGTAAAATGTATTCTTCTTTAAATCCAAAAATATATTTTATATGTTTATGAATAATTTTTTTTTTAAATATTTTTTTTTCTTCGTTCCCGCTTCGCAAATCGGGAAGCTTCCCGTTAGCTGACCTTGATGCCGCGAAATAGACCGCGAGCCGGTAAACGTTTCTTTACCGCAAGTGCCGCGTTACAAAACAACATCGTGACGCCTCCCGTCCGCATGACGTTTCACGTTGTCGCGTGATACGTCATATGACGTACTACGTTAGCGAACTGGTACGCGAAGCGAGTCGCAAAGCGCAGGTTTCTGGAAGCAAACCGGGAGGCCCTGCAAAGCGCTTAACGTAAACACAGCAAGTCATGTGACTTGGTAATAACACTTTTCATTGGTTCATTTCACTTTTGGTTTCCTAATGATGTAAGACTAGGTCATATAATCTAAAATGAACACTTTTGATTGGTTGAGAACTCTTGTTTTTCCCAAATGATGAAAATCCCTCCTTCTTTCCTCACTCTGACTTTCATCATTGTGAGAGAAAGACCCTTTGTGATCACTGAGCAATGGCTTCTTTAGTAGCTTCAGCTGGTGCTTCCCCACCACCTCCACCACATCCAAGGAAGAGTGGACCACCTGCTCAAGTTATAATTCAACAAGAAGAAGAAGAAGAGGAACAGGAGGACGAGCACGAAGAGAGGCAGTTTTTGCCTGAGCAGCCCAGGACGTCTCACCGGAAAGAAAACTTCATTTGGCAATTTTTTAAAATTCCCAAAGGTCAGAAAAAAGTAAATGCAAGATACGTAACTTGCCTTATATGTCAAGATAGACTGTCCAGAGGGACCGACAAAAAATACAGTTTCGGAAACTACACAATGCATCGCCATATGACTAGGTGGCATCCTAACAACTACAGTGCTGCACAGTTTCGGAACGACCTAGATAATCTCCCTATTATGGCCAGAAGATCTGTTGTACCGGAAGTAACGGGACCAGAGGGCAGGGAGATGGTGCCAAATATACAAAGGAGATTTGGTGATGTAAAACACATCTGCGTATTTTGCGATGGATTCATTTCCTACGGAGAAAAAAGCATCACTCTGATCAACAGAGCTATTGACTATCATATGCAAGTTTGTACGAAACGCCCAAAATAATAAATACTTCTTTTTTTTGTTTTGTTGCTCCTGTTGAGCCCTTTACAATGAATCGTTTTCATTGCCCCCTCCAAGAAAAACCCAAAAAAATATAAAACTGTTCCGAAAAATTCAAAAACAGTAAAAAAATGTTCAGAAAAAAAAAAAAAAAAGTTCTTTTCAGAACTACCTCCCCGTTATTAAAAAATTGGTACAATATTTGGAACTGTGCCAACCTCTATTTCTCTTAGTTCACTTCCCAGTTCGCTCGCCGGTACGCGAACCGGAAGCGAACCAAAAACAGTAAGTATAAGGGAAGGAAACAGACACTTATGTTAAAAGAAAGACAGCTATAGGGGAGTAAACTAGAGATACTATTACCCGTAATCCACTGCTGATGATGTCACATATTACATCATTCATGACATGCTCAGTGACATCATCAGCAGAGGATTGCGGGTTTTTTGGCAACATGCCTTATCCACGGTTTAATAACGCTGCCTTTTGCTTTATATAAGTTTTCAAATTGTATGAAATATATACCAATAGGTCGTTATGAACCTTTAGGTAGTGCTTTTCTTCATGAGGTCTGGTCGCTTCCATACACATACAGATGTTTCAAAGATGATCAAGAAGTTTATCTGAATGGAGAGGAATGCACTGAGACGCCAGATCATTCACTAATGTGTAGGCACATACAGTTACACGGTTCATGCAACAAACACCGACCAAATATGGCTTGCGTGTTGCAAGGCACGCCAGTTCCTGCTATCATCCCCACGTTCAAGTTGTTGGAAAATGGTAGTTATTTGATGCTCAATAATGAAGATTGTTCTGAGTTAATTAAAAGTATTCCTTTTATCGTAACAGTAAGTGAACGGGTTATTTGCTGCAGAAATGTTCTATTTCCTCCCACACATGAACATAGGGAGTTTTCAATCTGGCCACAAATACCAACCTTGGGACACGTTTCAACGGCATGGCAAGAATAAGAGCTCTTTTGTCTCAGAGAGAGGTGGCCTTGAGTTCGGCCCGTGAAACTTTCGTACTTCACATAGCGAACACCCGTACAGAGGTGCACACCCTTTTCAATTAAGATTTGCCTTTCAATTTCAGCAACATGTTTCCGACTATCTTTAACGCATCCTCCACAAAGTCCCTGGCGCACTTTTTTAAAGTTGTTACCAGTGGTCTCGTGACTTCATTTGAGAAAATCTTTGGAGTCATCCCTGCTTCCTTTCATTCTATTTTCTCCACTCTGGTTCGTGGATTGGCATTTTTACTTGCATTACCAGCGGACGCTCTTGTGCTTTTTTACATTTTTAAATATGGATGTCCCTCCTATGCAACCTCCCACCCTGCAGCTGCTGACACTGTTCCGCAATCGCATGCTAGAATATTATGGCACAATGCCGTTGGCGATATTAAGCACGGCATATGGATTATCTTTTCGATTCTCCTACTTCACCTGTGTCCAGCCTGTATTTCACTGCCTGACCTGTGATTTCGATTGGGCCATTGATTTGTGTCTCTGCGGACCGGTTTCTCCTGACGTCGACTTTAATCAGCTGATGACTCCTATCATTACTCACGAGTTGGTTTGTCCTGGCGAAAGGATTATGGCTGTGGCATTGATGCATGGACTACTTGGTCCCTGGAATTTACTGGCGGCAGCACAGTCTTTCTTGGAACAGAGCTTTCTTGAAAACCCACCGAGCTGTCCTCTGATGGTGATAGAGGATCCGGTGCTGGGAGAGCACGTATGTTCTTTTCCGCTTTTAAATTGGATGGCTGAACTGTTTTCGGATGAAGACGGTGACTTCCTATTGGAGGCTGTTGCAGCTTATTTTGCATACACAGTTATGTCATAGACCTTTTTCATGTTTGATATGCTGAGTACTAGCATTTCATTGACAATTCATTGACTTATTTGTCAAGTTTTTATTATTTACCTTGCCTATTGGCTTAAGACTCGATAAAGTACTTGGCTGTTTTATTTTTCTTTAGCATTAAATTTTCCTAGTTTTTAATGCTTTACCTTGCGGACCGTCCACATATAAACTTGCAATCTGCTCTCATGAGATGGCACTTCTATTATCTTATTCAGTTCGTTTCCGGATCATGGGGAGGTGTCATCTAGGTCCTGGATATCTTTACACCGTGTTAAGTTAGCATGGGCTCATTACCGGTTTAAACGCCATTTTTCCTTTTTTGCAACTTCTGCACACGACACTTAGTTGTTGCTTTAGCTTTCCACCTAGTAGTTCATCGTGGTTTACATGAGAATAATATGTTATTGCTCTACTATCTGCTTTGCTTGTTAAACTATATCTGTACAGCGAGTGCTAAAGTTTCAAGAACAACACGATACAGAATTGTTATGAGGTCTGATCTCCACGACTTCATACTCATGACATAAGTGCAACTTCTGCCAATTCTGGGCATGAGGCGGGTTTTATATTGCTTTGCCGAACACACATACACAACAGTTGATGCGGTTCACATGAAGAGAGAGCTGGTGTATGCTGATGTGATTCCTTCAAATCTAAGACACTAAAGTATGGGCACGCCCTAAACCAACACAAAGAGACCTTCTTAGCAAATAATATAATATGTGTATTAGGGAGGGTGAGATATAAGCAGCCGCGGGCCGTGGAGGGAGTTACGATGGTGCAGGGAGGCGGGGAGGGGAAGAAGCAGGGTGGAGCCCTCTCTACCTTGCCCCTCCCCCTCCCCGCCTCCCTGCCCCACCGTAACTCCCTCCACGGCCCGCGGCTGCTTATAAGTGTTGCTAACTCTTATTCATTTACAGCATGTTAACATACTGTCACCATTCGCTTTTTATGTACTAGTAACTATGCTGGTAATTTTGCTACTGATAATATGTGTACTTGTATTCTCCACCCTGCCCCTCCCCCTCCCCGCCTCCCTGCCTCACCGTAACTCCCTCCACGGCCCGCGGCTGCTTATAAGTGTTGCTAACTCTTATTCATTTACAGCATGTTAACATACTATCACCATTCACTTTTTATGTACTAGTAACTATGCTGGTAATTTTGCTACTGATAATATGTGTACTTTTATTATCTAAGGTACTACGCCTGAGAAGACGGCATTAGTAAATAAACATTTCAAATACACATCTGTTCTTCTTAACTCCATGTTCTGGTTTCTAAGAAATCTATAACGACCGACTGTTCATGAGTTCCACGTATCCTGAGGTACTATAAGTTCATATTCTGGATTGTCTAAACATTGAGAGTTTGTTATATCCAATGTGACACTGTACCTAGCTTGCTAAGGAGTTTTTCATTACTAACGTGAGTTTTGGGACACCCTAATTCGCCGAGGTTCCAATCCTCTGTCCACAGTTCTGTGTGAGAACAGAAACCCTGCGACAGGGGCACCCCCAACCCTTGCTGGAGCTTCATCACACTTGCGATACAACTCCAGCAATGCATTCGCCGAGGTTCCAATCCTCTGTCCACAGTTCTGTGTGAGAACAGAAACCCTGCGACAATGGCACCCCCGACCCTTGCTGGAGCTTCATCACACTTGCGATACAACTCCAGCAATGCGCCACCTTTACGGCACAGATACATCACGCATCTGTGCTGTTTTTGCCCCATGATGCGCCGCATTGTAAATGCAGCACACCATAGGTGACGGAACAGCGGCACAGAATGACTAACACATCCCTGGTGATGCGCCAGTCATCATAAATGTATCCCTATGCTTCTTATCTTGTTAGAGATGAACCGCCATATGTATCATCAAAGTTTTTTGCATTTCCTAAATAGCGAACTTTAAGGAATAAATAGCGATTCTTTACCATTCCTAGTTTGCGATGAGCTATTTGCTAATTAGCCGAATGTAGCCCAATGAAGCCCAATGTAGCCCAATGTAGCCCAAAGATGGCCGCCAGACACACAAAAAAACAAATGTAGCCCAAATATCAGCCAGATGTAGCCCAACTATAGCCCAGTGACAGAATGACCAATCAGCTTCGCAAACCTCCGTTACGCGAAGCGGAGCGCTGTTACAGATATATATCTTTTTTTGAACGTTAATTTCTCAAAATCCACTGGAGCACATATATTGAGACCTAGCAAAGGCACATCGGGCTACCAGTCCCTAATATTTTGCCAAGTTTCGTGCAAATCCATTCAACCGTTCGATTATTATTATTATTATTATTTTTTGCCCCGCGGGGCCCTTTTAAAACCTCCACATCAAACCTAGGGGGTCAGCGAGGATCTACTATGCCCCCTTATAGTTATTTCCCCCTTTGTTTTGACCTCCTCTTGTCTCTCGATCCTACCGAGAGACAAGATGGCGGCCGCTACGGACTGTTTGGAATGTTGACAGACGCCGGAGAACCAATCAGCTTCGCTTCACAAAGCTCCGTTGCGCGACAAGTACGCGTCCTGGGCCGCTGCCCAGTCCGCTGTTACAGATATATATCTTTTTTTAAACGTTAATTTCTCAAAATCCACTGGAGCACATATATTGAGACCTACAAAAGGCACATCGGGCTACCAGTCCCTACAATTTTGCCAAGTTTCGTGCAAATCCATTCAGCCGTTCGGGCTAAAAGTGAGGCCAACCGCCCTATGGAAATTAACATGGGAAAAACGCGTTTTGGGACCCCCCTTTTTTCTCGGCCCCCCCTTGACGAACCCCCCCAAAATTTTCAGGGGCTGCTCAGAAACAAAATGTGCCATTTTCCTGAAAATTTCAGCCAATTCCGTCCACAAACGCCAAAGTTATTAGACATAGAATTTTCAAAAATCCCATAGAGAAAAAATCCTAACTATATATACCTACTGGCGACCGCCAGTAGGTAATATATATATATATTATAGTAGGTAATATATATATATATATATATTACCTACTGGCGGTCGCCAGTAGGTATATATAGTTAGGATTTTTTCTCTATGGGTTTTTTGAAAATTCTATGTCTAATAACTTTGGCGTTTGTGGACGGAATTGGCTGAAATTTTCAGGAAAATGGCACATTTTGTTTCTGAGCAGCCCCTGAAAATTTTGGGGGGGTTCGTCAAGGGGGGGTCGAGAAAAAAGGGGGGTCCCAAAACGTGTTTTTAACATTGAGTTTTCCATAGGGCGGTTGGCCTCACTTTTAGCCCGAACGGCTGAATGGATTTGCACGAAACTTGGCAAAATTGTAGGGACTGGTAGCCCGATGTGCCTTTTGTAGGTCTCAATATATGTGCTCCAGTGGATTTTGAGAAATTAACGTTTAAAAAAAGATATATATCTGTAACAGCGGACCGGGCAGCGTCCCAGGACGCGTACTTTTCGCGCAACGGAGCTTTGTGAAGCGAAGCTGATTGGTTCTCCGGCGTCTGTCAACATTCCAAACAGTCCGTAGCGGCCGCCATCTTGTCTCTCGGTAGGATCGAGAGACAAGAGGAGGCGAAAGCGAAGGGGCAAATGACCATAAGGGGGAATAGTAGATCCTCGCTGACCCCCTAGGTTTGATGTGGAGGTTTTAAAAGGGCCCCGCGGGGCAAAAAAAAAAATAATAATAATAATCGAACGGCTGAATGGATTTGCACGAAACTTGGTAAAATATTAGGGACTGGTAGCCCGATGTGCCTTTGCTAGGTCTCAATATATGTGCTCCAGTGGATTTTGAGAAATTAACGTTCAAAAAAAGATATATATCTGTAACAGCGCTCCGCTTCGCGTACTTTTCGCGTTACGGAGCTTTGCGAAGCCGATTGGTTCTCCGGCGTCTGTCAACATTCCAAACAGTCCGTAGCGGCCGCCATCTTGTCTCTCGGTAGGATTGAGAGACAAGAGGAGGTCAAAGCGAAGGGGGAAATGACCATAAGGGGGCATAGTAGATCCTTCCTGACCTCTTAGGTTTGATGTACCATTTTGCCAAGTTTGGTGTAATTCCGTTCAGCCATTCAGGCTGTAGACGTATGTAAATGTCCTATGGAAAATTGCATGGGGAAAACACATTTGAAAGTGTTGAAATTTAGAACCAATTAAAATGTTACTTTGGTTTTGTATTTGTGTGTGATGAAAGTTAATTGGTTATGTATATATGTCAAATGAGAGGAAACCACAGCCATTTTGTGATACTACTGTCTGAGGTACATTTGTGAGGAATTTTTGGTGGTGAATTTCTGGTGTTTGATTTACACAGTACTAACACTTTTCCTACTTTTTAAAAGGTGAGTTGTTAATTTGTAAGGGGAACTATGTTGTACACTTGAAGATAATTTGAAAAATGTTTTCTGTTATTTATTTGCAGTCCTTCTGTTATACTAAATACTTGATAAAGTTAGTTTTATATTATGTATTACTAAAAACGATAAATGAAAGTGATTATTTTTTTCTGCAATTTACAGCAAGCAATTTCAAATTAAAATGGCTCACAATGAAGAGACCGTGGCAATTTCTTTTGAATTGTCCACTACATTGATTGAAATTGAGAGCACCAATAATGAAATATTGTCACAAGGAGGACATGACTTGTATGATTCCATTAGATTGATTGAAATGGACAGCACCAAGAATGAAATATTGTCACAAGGAGATGACTTGAATGATTCCACTACGTTGATTGAAATTGAGAGCAGCAATAATGAAATATTGTCACAAGGAGGAGATGACTTGTATGATTCCATTAGATTGATTGAAATGGACAGCACCAATAATGAAATATTGTCACAAGGAGGAGATGACTTGAATGATTCCACTACATTGATTGAAATTGAGAGCACCAATAATGAAATATTGTCACGAGGAGATGACTTGAATGATTCCACTACATTGATTGAAATTGACAGCACCAATAATGAAATATTGTCAGAAGGAGGAGATGACTTGAATGATTTTTTTGATCAATCTCTTGATGGCGAATTTATCGAGTGTTTGGAGACCATAGAGTTACAAGAATCATTATTGCAGACTTTTCATGAGGACATTGCTGATGAGGACATGTTACTAGTTCTTTCAAATTTAGAAAATTCTGAAGAATAAATTTATATTTAGAAATCAAAAATTGTTTGAGACATTATTCATTTTTATTTTTAATTTATGAGGTTGTAGCGAAGTGATTGTAGTATAAAATGAGACTTATAGTATAGAGTGCAACATTTTTATGTTACATGGTAAGTTTACTCATATTTACTTCCCTTCTGCCACTATATTATCTCCAATGTGTATTTGACATCTCTTCTTCATCTCCGGCCTCCTTTCTCTCACTGTGTGTCTCCGATGCATCTTATCGCTGCTATTTTGTGTAATTACAGAAGAGAGTAAAATAAAATAGTTCGGAACGTGAAAAGGGGGCAAAGTAGAGTACTCCTCACCCCCTAGGCCTTTTTAGGCGGTCCCAAAAGGATCAGTTTCTGCTTTCCTGAGAGATTATGGTATGAGTTCCATATACCACAATAACTTGCATTACAACATGCAAGATATCTATCTCCTATTACCAACTTTTGGAGATATTCGCGCTAAGCGCGAATATCTCCAAAAAGTAACACCTGCCCTGAGCAGTTCTTAGCCATGTTATCCAATGGGAGGTGGATAACATGGCTAAGAGCATTAGCTCGGTAATGTATGAATATCGCTGAGTTTTTAGCGATATTCATGCATTGCGGCCGTTTATTATCGCATTTGTGATAAACCTTGATAATAGCAAGGTTTATCTTCGATAATTTCTGACGATGCTTAGCGGTAAAAAATTCGTTGGTAAGCATCGTTAGCGATAAATATCGCTTAACTTTGGTAATATGCCCCAACGTCTGTTAACGTTCGATTCGAAGGAAATGAGGAAGTGTTGAAAAACATTGTCTGCGCCATCTTGCCTTTTTTGAAATGCCACACTTTTGTCGTGCACGGCAGCCATTTTAGATGTCTTGACCAGACCCACTCTCTGCACGCTGTCGATTCGTAGCATGGCTCCTCACCCTCGCAAGCATCTTCCCCAGGCACTGGTCACCCCCGCTCTCTGTCTTATGCATGGGCAATAAACCTCCCCCCATCTGCGCTGCTCTTCCCTGAGAATCACACTGTGCCCGCCCGACACCTCCCTTTCGCCCTATTCACTACCGCACCCTCTGACACTCCTCTTCCTCTGTGTCCGATTGTCCAGGCTATCAGCTAGCCCTGCAGATGTAGTTTATGGCCCCAGCTGTAAAGAATCACCCCTCTTCAAAGGAGTTATAGTAGATCAAGGCCCACACCCGATGAGATCCGTCACACCACACGTGTTCCTACTATCTGAAAACTATCCTGTATTGTGATTGGGGAGGGGACCGAGCCTGAAGCGGAAGATTCCAGGAATGACTCTTTGTACATCAAAGTTTTTACAATTATGTGTCACATTAAAAATATATAGCACTCCAACAAAGTAGTAGGAATATAAAACTTTAATAACATATAAATATATACAACAAAACAAAAACAGTAAAAACATTTAAACAACGAAGAGACCGTGGCAATTTCTTTTGAATTATCCAATAGATTTATTGAAATTGACAGCACCAATAATGAAATATTCTTGTCAGTAGCGGTCTGTTGTGCGAATAGTTCCAAGGCAGCAGAACGCGCTGAAATCTAGATGGCACGAAAGTGATGTCTAGCAAGTTGCCGCCCAGCAAATAACGGCGTGGGGCGCCGCGGGGGTGAGTGAGTCCAGTAGGCACCACAGCTATTCTTACCGGCATTGCAGAATTACTGCTGGGGACAATGCCTGTGCTGTAGCAGGGTCACAGCAGAAACAAAAAGGATTCTGTTGAAGATGTTGTTGGTTTTCAATTTGAAAACAGTTCTGGTGTCAACTGCTATGCTAATGTAGTGGTTAATGTTTTGTTTTCTCTAGAAAATGTAAAAGAGGGGGAGGCAGTCCAAAGTTCCGTTAAAAGGGCAAAGGAAAGGATCGGTGGTTTGAACTATCAGTCAAAAAGGGGAGGGGGTGCAACAATTTTTCCTACCGGGTCACACTGTGCTTTCACCGGAAGTGAGGTCTGCAGGATTCTAGTAATTCAAAGTGAGGCTGGCGCCGACGTCCCGCGGATACAGTTTCGTCACTCCACGGGTGATCATGGCAGTCATTCCCCATCGGGGGTCGGAGACTCCCGCGGCTCCTCTAGAATCTTCAAGGTCGTGGAGGACTACGGTGGTGGAGTCAACCAGTGACCGGGCCATTTCTTTATGCTGGGCCCGCTCTTGCCAGGTCGACCGCCATTTTGAGAGTTCGGTAGCTACTGGCGATCGCGGGGTCAAATGAGCGGACGGGCTCCACCCTGCCGGGCGAGATGTTGCAGCATGGCCACAGTGGAAGAACTCTTTTCCGGGCGCCTGGAGCGCTGAGGGTGCAGCTGGGAAGCCTCCACTGGGGAGGCGGGAGAGGCCTGTTCGCACCGTCTCTCCCTCCCAGTGCACCCCACGGCGTCTCGCTTGAGATTTGTTATGGCCGGACCAGGCGATGAGGACGAGGGGGGGGGGAGTCGGAGGCATGTGCAAGACATCCCCCCCCAGGGTTGTTGCAGCAATTATACAAGAAAGAAGAAGTGTCCCGTCCGTCTTCGGGCCGGGCTTCCGGTAGATGTCGGCCGGACGCCCCTGGCTCTGGCCCCATGAACGGGTTTCTTGGTTTATCGGCTGCAGCCGGATCCCGTCGGCCTCGGCCCCCCGACCGTTGGTGGCCGGACCGGAAGAGCATGTGGCGGGACTACCTGCAACTCTCAAGGGCCACCGCGGCCGGACTGGGAGAGAGAGGGGAGGGTCGAGGAGACATTCCCCCCCCTGCAACTGTACAGCGTTGTAAAGGCAATCCCCTGGCCGGGTCCCGCTGGTCTCGGCCTCTCCTCCGGCTACACCCTACGTTAGGATCTCCTGGCCGAGGCGTGGCAGCAGGACCTGCCTTATATGGGCTGCTCCCGGCTGGGCGTAGCCGGAACCCTGCCCCACCTTGGAAGTTTCCAGAGTGGGGGCGGATGTTCTACTGACTTGCATTTTCCCTAGTCTATCGATTTTTTTGGCGTGGCAGGCGGTGGGATAGCGAGGGGTGATTTGGTTTCTCTTACTGTTTTTCTGGTCTCTCACCACTGGCATATTTCTAACGTTTTCTTGTTTCTAGGACATTAATAGGTTTTATCATTATGTTATGTTATCGTTTCTTTGTTCGTTGTTTAATAAAAGTTCATGTTCATCAGTGGCCTACTGATTTTCGATTTCCTATTCTTTTCTTTCCAGGTTGTTTCATGCTAAAGTTTCTGTTAACAGGATACAGTGATCACTTCGTTATTATTGCATATGTCCTTTTCACTAGGGGTGCTCTCTGGTCGGGCCAGATGACGTATCTCTAGTAAATGGTCCGGGTGAAACAGGTGCATCAATCAGTGGGGAGTAGATGGGCATGACAGATTACAACGGGGGAGAAAGGTCCGCATTACCTACCCTTTCACTACTTGCAAAGATTTTCCTACGTTTATTTGCAAACAGGGAATACCTCCAAAAAGAACTAATTCCCAAACAGTCAATGTTCGGACAATCAATCAATCAATGAGGAATGAAATAGGTACGACGTGTTAAAGGCTTGCGTTACCTACCCTTCACTATCTGCAAAGGGAGAGAGAATATTCCTATTCTTCCTCGTTTGCAGGCAGAGAAGATCCTTAAGAGAACCAACTTCGAACAATTCAATGCTCGATTCAAACAATCAACAAGGGGTACTGTGAACACAAATGAACGCCGCTTATGTACATACGCATTGCTATTTTCAACAGGTTGTTCCTAATGTTTCTATTTTAGCGAGGTCAAAAAGAGATCCCATTAGTGGCCTACTGATTTTGCTCGATTCCTTTTGTTTTTTTACACGGTTTTTCGCTATCTGCAAAGACTAAACAGAGTATTTTGACTCTGTGCTTGTTTGTAAATAGAGAATGAACCAAAGAGAACAATCAATCAAATGGAGAGAGAAGCAGGCACGACGGATTACAAAGGGGGCAAAGGGCTGCGTTAACTACCCTTCACTATCTGCAAAGAGAGAGTACTCCTAATAGAAATGAGGGGTGGGGGGCAGCATTCAAAGCAGATCAGTGTGCATAAACACGAAAATGTTTTTACTTACCACGTACTTGACATTCGACAGCTTATGATATTTGCTATTAAAAAACCATTGAAATTCACTGAAAAAACCATAGGTTTTAGACCATATATAGTTAGGAATTAGCATTTACAAAACCTTGAAAATTCACTGAAAAAACCATAGGTTATAGACCATATATAGTTAGGAATTAGCATTTAAAAAACCTTATTTTACTCACACAAAACCATTGAAATTCCATATATAGTTAGTTGCACTAACTATATATCGCGCACCCGCAATCCACTGCTGATGATGTCACATATTACATCATTCATGACATGGTCAGTGACATCACTGATGACATCACTGATGACATCTCAAATGACATCACTGATGACATCTCACTTGACATCAATGATCACATCACTGATGATATCATTCATGTGATAATACAATGCATCTCCTCACACTCTAATATAACCTCCGTTACACCCAGTGTTAAATAGAGAGTATCATTTTTGAAACCATTGACACACCAATACTAGTTACTACATACGCACTCACTGATTCCTATGTCTACACACACATTCACTCATACAATCATTCATACATACAATCACTCATCTTTACAACACTATCATATGCACTCATACACCTATACAGACACTCACACTCTGCCACTCATCCATGGAGTTACTCACACACCTAGTCAGTCCTGAAAAGAATCAATCACACTTCCATTTTCTCATCTATACAGTTAAACACAGAACACCTTACATTTTTGAAACATATACTAACACATAGTTACTCTCTTATAGAATCACTGATACAAGTACACATTGATCTGCACAGAGTCACACACCTCCCAGCCAGCCATACACACACTCAGTCTCCCATACAAATACTTGTGCAACCAATCAATAACCCATATAGCTACTTATATAGCTACTGATCAACACATGCAGCAGCTTGCACAACAACAGACATACTGATGCACACTTTCAGACAGTTTAGTCACTAACCCGTGCATTCAGTAAGACGCATTTAATCACTCACTCATACAGTCAATCACGCACCTACTAAAACCTTCATTCAGACACTTATACATCCACTCATTCTTCAATATGTAAAACATATTTAAACTTTACAGAAACACATAATCACTGGATGTTGTCATCAGTGATGTCATCAGTGATGTCACTGACCATGTCATGAATGATGTAATATGTGACATCATCAGCAGTGGATTGCGGGTGCGCGATATATAGTTAGTGCAACTAACTATATATGGAATTTCAATGGTTTTGTGTGAGTAAAATAAGGTTTTTTAAATGCTAATTCCTAACTATATATGGTCTATAACCTATGGTGTTTTCAGTGAATATATATATATATATATATATATTTATATATATATATATATATTCACTGAAAAAACCATAGGTTATAGACCATATATAGTTAGGAATTAGCATTTACAAAACCTTGAAAATTCACTGAAAAAACCATAGGTTATACACCATATATAGTTAGGAATTAGCATTTAAAAAACCTTATTTTACTCACACAAAACCATTGAAATTCCATATATAGTTAGTTGCACTAACTATATATCGCGCACCCGCAATCCACTGCTGATCATGTCACATATTACATCATTCATGACATGGTCAGTGACATCACTGATGACATCACTGATGACATCTCAAATGACATCACTGATGAGATCACTGATGACATCATCCAGTGACTGTGTGTTTCTGTAAAGTTTAAATATGTTTTACATATTGAAGAATGAGTAGATGTATAAGTATCTGGACGAAGGATTTAGTAGGTGCATGACTGAATGTATGAGTGAGTGATTAAATGTGTCTCACTGAGTGCATGGGTTAGTGACTAAACTGTCTTAATTTGTGCATCATTATGTCTGTTGTTCTGTAAACTGCTGCATGTGTTGATCAGTAGCTATATGATTAACTATATGGGTTATTGATTGATTGTCCAAGTATTTGTATAGGAGACTGAGTGTATGTGTGGCTGGCTGGGAGGTGTGTGACTCTGTGCAGATCAATGTGTACTTGTATCAATGATTGTATAAGAAAGTAAGTATGTGTTAGTATATGTTTGAAAATGTAAGGTGCTCTATGTTTAACTGTATAGACAAGAAAATGGAAGTGTGATTGATTCTTTACAGGACTGACTAGGTGTGTGAGTAACTCCATGGATGAGTGGCAGAGTGTAAGTGTCTGTATAGGTGTATGAGTGCATATGATAGTGTTGTAAAGATGAGTGATTGTATGTATGAATGATTGTATGGGTGAATGAGTGAATATGTGTGTAGACGTAGGAATCAGTGAGTACGTATGTAGTAACTAGTATTGGTGTGTCAATGGTTTCAAAAATTATACTCTGTATTTAACACTGGGTGAAACAGAGGTTATATTAAAACGTGAGGAGATGCATTGTATTGTCACATGAATGATATCATCAGTGATGTGGTCATTGATGTCAAATGAGATGTCATCAGTGATCTCATCAGTGATGTCATTTGAGATGTCATCAGTGATGTCATCAGTGATGTCACTGACCATGTCATGAATGATGTAATATGTGACATGATCAGCAGTGGATTGCGGGTGCGCGATATATAGTTAGTGCAACTAACTATATATGGAATTTCAATGGTTTTGTGTGAGTAAAATAAGGTTTTTTAAATGCTAATTCCTAACTATATATGGTGTATAACCTATGTTTTTTTCAGTGAATTTTCAAGGTTTTGTAAATGCTAATTCCTAACTATATATGGTCTATAACCTATGGTTTTTTCAGTGAATTTCAATGGTTTTTTAATAGCAAATATCATAAGCTGTCGAATGTCAAGTACGTGGTAAGTAAAAACATTTTCGTGTTTATGCACACTGATCTGCTTTGAATGCTGCCCCCCACCCCTCATTTCTATTAGGAGTACTCTCTCTTTGCAGATAGTGAAGGGTAGTTAACGCAGCCCTTTGCCCCCTTTGTAATCCGTCGTGCCTGCTTCTCTCTCCATTTGATTGATTGTTCTCTTTGGTTCATTCTCTATTTACAAACAAGCACAGAGTCGAAATACTCTGTTTAGTCTTTGCAGATAGCGAAAAATCGTGTAAAAAAACAAAAGGAATCGAGCAAAATCAGTAGGCCACTAATGGGATCTCTTTTTGACCTCGCTAAAATAGAAACATTAGGAACAACCTGTTGAAAATAGCAATGCGTATGTACATAAGCGGCGTTCATTTGTGTTCACAGTACCCCTTGTTGATTGTTTCAATCGAGCATTGAATTGTTCGAAGTTAATTCTCTTAAGGATCTTCTCTACCTGCAAACGAGGAAGAATAGGAATATTCTCTCTCCCTTTGCAGATAGTGAAGGGTAGGTAACGCAAGCCTTTAACACGTCGTACCTATTTCATTCCTCATTGATTGATTGATTGTCCGAACATTGACTGTTTGGGAATTAGTTCTTTTTGGAGGTATTCCCTGTTTGCAAATAAACGTAGGAAAATCTTTGCAAGTAGTGAAAGGGTACGTAATGCGGACCTTTCTCCCCCATTGTAATCTGTCATGCCTATCTACTCCCCACTGATTGATGCACCTTTTTCACCCGGACCATTTACTAGAGATACGTCATCTGGCCCGACCAGAGAGCACCCCTAGTGAAAAGGACATATGCAATAATAACGAAGTGATCACTGTATCCTGTTAACAGAAACTTTACCATGAAACAACCTGGAAAGAAAAAAATAGGAAAACGAAAATCAGTAGGCCACTGATGAACATGAACTTTTATTAAACAACGAACAAAGAAACGATAACATAACGTAATGATAAAACCTATTAATGTCCTAGAAACAAGAAAACGTTAAAATATGCCAGTGGTGAGAGACCAGAAAAACAGTAAGAGAAACCAAATCACCCCTCGCTGTCCCACCGCCTGCCACGCCCAAAAAATCGATAGACTAGAGAAAATGCAAGTCAGTAGAACATCCGCCCCCACTCTGGAAACTTCCAAGGTGGGGCAGGGTTCCGGCTACGCCCAGCCGGGAGCAGCCCATATAAGGCAGGTCCTGCTGCCACGCCTCGGCCAGGAGATCCTAACGTAGGGTGTAGCCGGAGGAGAGGCCGAGGCCAGCGGGACCCGGCCAGGGGATTGCCTTTACAACGCTGAACAGTTGCAGGGGGGGGGAATGTCTCCTCGACCCTCCCCTCTCTCTCCCAGTCCGGCCGCGGTGGCCCTTGAGAGTTGCAGGTAGTCCCGCCACATGCTCTTCCGGTCTGGCCACCAACGGTCGGGGGGCCGAGGCCGACGGGATCCGGCTGCAGCCGATAAACCAAGAAACCCGTTCATGGGGCCAGAGCCAGGGGCGTCCGGCCGACATCCACCGGAAGCCCGGCCCGAAGACGGACGGGACACTTCTTTCTTTTATAATGGCTGCGACAACACTGGGGGGGGATGTCTTGCACATGCCTCCGACCCCCCCCCCCCTCGTCCTCATCGCCTGGTCCGGCCATAACAAATCTCAAGCGAGACGCCGTGGGGTGCACTGGGAGGGAGAGACGGTGCGAACAGGCCTCTCCCGCCTCCCCAGGTGGAGGCTTCCCAGCTGCACCCTCAGCGCTCCAGGCGCCCGGAAAAGGGTTCTTCCACTGTGGCCATGCTGCAACGTCTCGCCCGGCAGGGTGGAGCCCGTCCGCTCATGTGACCCCGCGATCGCCGGTAGCTGCCGAACTCTCAAAATGGCGGTCGACCTGGCAAGAGCGGGCCCAGCATAAAGAAATGGCCCGGTCACTGGTTGACTCCACCACCGTAGTCCTCCACGACCTTGAAGATTCTAGAGGAGCCGCGGGAGTCTCCGACCCCCGATGGGGAATGACTGCCATGATCGCCCGTGGAGTGACGAAACTGTATCCGCGGGACGTCGGTGCTCCCATGCTGGCGCCAGCCTCACTTTGAATTACTAGAATCCTGCAGACCTCACTTCCAGTGAAAGCACAGTGTGACCCGGTAGGAAAAATTATTGCACCCCCTCCCCTTTTTGACTGATAGTTCAAACCACCGATCCTTTCCTTTGCCCTTTTAACGGAACTTTGGACTGCCTCCCCCTCTTTTACATTTTCTAGAGAAAACAAAACATTAACCACTACATTAGCATAGCAGTTGACACCAGAACTGTTTTCAAATTGAAAACCAACAACATCTTCAACAGAATCCTTTTTGTTTCTGCTGTGACCCTGCTACAGCACAGGCATTGTCCCCAGCAGTAATTCTGCAATGCCGGTAAGAATAGCTGTGGTGCATACTGGACTCACTCACCCCCGCGGCGCCCCACGCCGTTTTTTGCTGGGCGGCAACTTACTAGACATCACTTTCGTGCCATCTAGATTTCAGCGCGTTCTGCTGCCTTGGAACTATTCGCACAACAGACCGCTACTGACAAGAATATTTCATTATTGGTGCTGTCAATTTCAATAAATCTATTGGATAATTCAAAAGAAATTGCCACGGTCTCTTCGTTGTTTAAATGTTTTTACTGTTTTTGTTTTCTTGTATATATTTATATGTTATTAAAGTTTTAGATTCCTACTACTTTGTTGGAGTGCTATATATTTTTAATGTGACAGATAATTGTAAAAACTTTGATGTACAAAGAGTCATTCCTGGAATCTTCCGCTTCAGGCTCGGTCCCCTCCCCAATCACAATACAGGATGGTTTTCAGATAGTAGGAACACGTGTGGTGTGACGGATCTCATCGGGTGTGGGCCTTGATCTACTATAACTCCTTTGAAGAGGGGTGATTCTTTACAGCTGGGGCCATAAACTACATCTGCAGGACTAGCTGATAGCCTGGACAATCGGACACAGAGAAAGAGGAGTGTCAGAGGGTGCGGTAGTGAATAGGGCGAAAGGGAGGTGTCGGGCGGGCACAGAGTGTGATTCTCAGGGAAGAGCAGCGCAGATGGGGGGAGGTTTATTGCCCATGCATAAGACAGAGAGCGGTGGTGACCAGTGCCTAGGGAAGATGCTTGCGTGGGTGAGGAGCCATGCTACGAATCGACAGCGTGCAGAGAGTGGGTCTGGTCAAGACATCTAAAATGGCTGCCGTGCACGACAAAAGTGTGGCATTTCAAAAAAGGCAAGATGGCGCAGACAATGTTTTTCAACACTTCCTCATTTCCTTCGAATCGAACGTTAACAGACGTTGGGGCATATTACCAAAGTTAAGCGATATTTATCGCTAACGATGCTTACCAACCAATTTTTTACCACTAAGCATCGTCAGAAATTATCGAAGATAAACCTTGCTATTATCAAGGTTTATCGCAAATGCGATAATAAACGGCCGCAATGCATTAATATCGCTAAAAACTCAGCGATATTCATGCATTACCGAGCTAATGCTCTTAGCCATGTTATCCACCTCCCATTGGATAACATGGCTAAGAACTGCTCAGGGCAGGTGTTACTTTTTGGAGATATTCGCGCTTAGCCATTTCGTGTCTCCTGAGGCGGAAAGCCGGGAGCTAGGCCAGAACTTTTTAAAATATTTGAGAGTCACTTAAAAATAGAATTGTATTTTAGCACTGTGGTTGTTACTCGCCTACCTCCATCCACGCTTAGGAAGCTCCCGCGGAGCCGATATTAGGGCTTACCCGGAATCCCAAAGCACAGAAAGGCTTCCCCCGCCGTCTCCGGCGCGAAGCTCGGACACGCCCCCTCACGAGGCCACGCCCACTACATTCGCGCTATAAAGGCGCCGCTGACAACAAGCGATTTCACTGCCATTTCGTGTCTCCTGAGGCGGAAAGCCGGGAGCTAGGCCAGAACTTTTTAAAATATTTGAGAGTCACTTAAAAATAGAATTGTATTTTAGCACTGTGGTTGTTACTCGCCTACCTCCATCCACGCTTAGGAAGCACCCGCGGAGCCGATATTAGGGCTTACCCGGAATCCCAAAGCACAGAAAGGCTTCCCCCGCCGTCTCCGGCGCGAAGCTCGGACACGCCCCCTCACGAGGCCACGCCCACTACATTCGCGCTATAAAGGCGCCGCTGACAACAAGCGATTTCACTGCCATTTCGTGTCTCCTGAGGCGGAAAGCCGGGAGCTAGGCCAGAACTTTTAAAAATATTTGAGAGTCACTTAAAAATAGAATTGTATTTTAGCACTGTGGTTGTTACTCGCCTACCTCCATCCACGCTTAGGAAGCACCCGCGGAGCCGATATTAGGGCTTACCCGGAATCCCAAAGCACAGAAAGGCTTCCCCCGCCGTCTCCGGCGCGAAGCTCGGACACGCCCCCTCACGAGGCCACGCCCACTACATTCGCGCTATAAAGGCGCCGCTGACAACAAGCGATTTCACTGCCATTTCGTGTCTCCTGAGGCGGAAAGCCGGGAGCTAGGCCAGAACTTTTTAAAATATTTGAGAGTCACTTAAAAATAGAATTGTATTTTAGCACTGTGGTTGTTACTCGCCTACCTCCATCCACGCTTAGGAAGCACCCGCGGAGCCGATATTAGGGCTTACCCGGAATCCCAAAGCACAGAAAGGCTTCCCCCACCGTCTCCGGCGCGAAGCTCGGACACGCCCCCTCACGAGGCCACGCCC
Organism: Lissotriton helveticus; assembly: GCF_964261635.1. Lineage (NCBI taxonomy): Eukaryota > Metazoa > Chordata > Amphibia > Caudata > Salamandridae > Lissotriton > Lissotriton helveticus. Next base: position 23,498,002 of record NC_136064.1, read on the forward strand.
ACTACATTCGCGCTATAAAGGCGCCGCTGACAACAAGCGATTTCACTGCCATTTCGTGTCTCCTGAGGCGGAAAGCCGGGAGCTAGGCCAGAACTTTTTAAAATATTTGAGAGTCACTTAAAAATAGAATTGTATTTTAGCACTGTGGTTGTTACTCGCCTACCTCCATCCACGCTTAGGAAGCACCCGCGGAGCCGATATTAGGGCTTACCCGGAATCCCAAAGCACAGAAAGGCTTCCCCCGCCGTCTCCGGCGCGAAGCTCGGACACGCCCCCTCACGAGGCCACGCCCACTACATTCGCGCTATAAAGGCGCCGCTGACAACAAGCGATTTCACTGCCATTTCGTGTCTCCTGAGGCGGAAAGCCGGGAGCTAGGCCAGAACTTTTTAAAATATTTGAGAGTCACTTAAAAATAGAATTGTATTTTAGCACTGTGGTTGTTACTCGCCTACCTCCATCCACGCTTAGGAAGCACCCGCGGAGCCGATATTAGGGCTTACCCGGAATCCCAAAGCACAGAAAGGCTTCCCCCGCCGTCTCCGGCGCGAAGCTCGGACACGCCCCCTCACGAGGCCACGCCCACTACATTCGCGCTATAAAGGCGCCGCTGACAACAAGCGATTTCACTGCCATTTCGTGTCTCCTGAGGCGGAAAGCCGGGAGCTAGGCCAGAACTTTTTAAAATATTTGAGAGTCACTTAAAAATAGAATTGTATTTTAGCACTGTGGTTGTTACTCGCCTACCTCCATCCACGCTTAGGAAGCACCCGCGGAGCCGATATTAGGGCTTACCCGGAATCCCAAAGCACAGAAAGGCTTCCCCCGCCGTCTCCGGCGCGAAGCTCGGACACGCCCCCTCACGAGGCCACGCCCCCCTTTCCTCCCAACTTCCTGTCCATAGAAAAATGTGTCATTTCCGGACGCGCAGCGGACGGGCGCAGCGGGCGCGCCGTTTGCGCGCCGAAGGCGCGCCTAAGGCAAGCCCGTCTGTGCCCGTCCGTGCCTCGGCCGGGCCCAGGGCCAAGGATGCTGTCCGATCTAAGGTATGTACCAACCAAACGCCTACATATACTAGAGATCAGTTACTCGCCCTAAATCTTAATAAAAATCACTGTCACAGCATGATTGATGTTGAAAAGTGGTCAGAACCTGCTTACTGTCTTACCTGTAAAACACTCTTCACCCCGGAAATACAGTCTTCCACTATGGAAAATACGACTTCTCTCCGAGGAGCCTTGATTAATGCTAGGTCAATATGTAAGAATGGCCAGCATATTTACGACCTCATCACAGAGAGAAATATTGACCTACTATTTATTACGGAAACTTGGCTTAAACCATGGTGTAATCCGATTATAACTGAAACTGTCCCTCAAGGCTACCTCATTCAGAGGACCGACAGACCTGAACTGAGAGGAGGTGGACTAGCCATTATCCACCGAGACTCTCTGAAATGCTCAACGTTCGAACTCTCGGACATAAAAGGGGCAGAAAGTATGGGTTTCTGTTGTCAGTTAAATGAGGAAAACACCTTCATGGGGGCCTTAATCTATCGCCCCCCAGGACCTCAGAATGGCTTCTTCGAAAGCTTCGAAGATGTACTCAGTACTCTAACCCTGAAATATGCCAATTTTACAGTGTTGGGTGATCTAAACTTCCATTTAGATAAACCCAACGATCCTAATACAATATGGCTTAACGACCTAACGGGTATCCTAGGGCTGGAAATACTGACAAAAATGCCCACACACAAAGCAGGCCATATACTAGACTGCATTTGTACTAATATCAAAACCCTAACTGTTGAAACTCCACTGATCCAGACATGGACCGATCACTGGTTAATCCCCTTTAAGCTTACAACCAAAAAGAAAAGACCTAATACTAACCCAAAAATCGATTTCTCGATACAGAAAGATTGGAAAAAAATTGCCAACTCACCCAATCTGCATCTCATGGCAGAAAAATCTAAACCGTCCCTCACCGGATGTACTGAAACCGATTATAACAACTATTGTAAATGGGTCACAGACCTTGGTGGTCCTACTGATTCAGGTAAAATACGGAAAAAACAGAATAAAAAGTCAGCACCCTGGTTCTCCCCCGCTCTAAAAATCAAACGTACTGAGGTCAGAACCCTTGAAAAGAAATGGCGCCATAACTATGACGTAACGGAAGCTCTCGCCTACAAAACCGCTAGGAAACATTATCACTCTATGATCAGAAACTCTAAAAAGGATCACTTCCTAGAAGCTATTGATCGGTCCAACAACAAACAGAAAGAGATTTTTAAAATAGTGGAGGAGTTCATGAACCCCAGAATTCTCAGGCAGGAGATACCACCCTCTCGGACACTCTGTAATTCCATAGCTAACTACTTCGAGAATAAAATATTAAATCTCACCAAAGACTTCCCAGATCTTGCAGAACCCCCCCTCTGTGACAATGTACAATTAACAAATAATACACCTCAGCTAATTAACTTTGCCCCCATCAGTCTTGATGAAACCCGACAAGCAATTCTCTCCTGTAAATCAGGCTCCCCTTTCGACCCGTGCCCCCCACTGCTGATCCACACTCTGGTGGACATAGTAAACCCTACCATAAATTCCATCATAAACTCTTCTCTGACCACCGCAGTCATTCCATCTGAATGGAAGTGTGCTGCTGTAAAGCCGCTGCAGAAAAAACCCTTAGCTGATCCTACCACGCTCTCTAACCTTCGCCCAATCTCGCTGCTTCCAATGCTGTTTAAACTGACTGAAGCAGCAGTAAATAAACAGCTAACTAAACATCTTGAGGAAAACCAACTCCTACACCCTAACCAGGCAGGTTTCAGGGCAAAACACTCCACTGAGTCAGCCCTTCTGCATACTGTAGAGACACTTAAGTCAGCTCTGGATCAGGGAAAAAAGGCCGTCCTGATCCTGCTTGATCTATCGGCGGCCTTTGATACGGTCTCACACCCCGTATTAATTGGCCGCCTAGCAGAATCGGGACTAACAGGAATCGCCTTCAAATGGATGGAAAACTTCCTAAGCCATAGGAAACAAGTCATCATATTAGGAAATGTATGCTCAGATGAAAAAATTCTAACAACAGGAGTACCACAGGGCTCAAGCCTGAGCCCCGTTCTTTTCAATCTTTACATGTCCCCCCTGATTGAACTCATCTCATCATTCAACATCAGTACAATATCCTACGCGGATGATACCCAACTCATCCTTGTATTGGATAACAACTCAACCAAAGCAGAAGCAAATCTGAGAGAATGTCTCACTGCAACCTTTGAATGGATGAGAACTCACCACCTTAAATGCAACTCAGGAAAAACTGAAATCCTACCCTTTGGCCAGAATAACCTTTTTTCCCCTAACATCTGGTGGCCCCAAGATGCCGAAGTCCCACCAAACACCATCACGTCGGCCCGCAACCTCGGGATAAGGTTTGACGAAGCCTTATCCTTTAAACAGCAAGCAGGGGCTGTGGCAGGGTCCTGTTTCAACATCATTAGAGGTCTCAGAAGGTTTTTTGACCTCCTCCCTCTGACAGCCAGAAAAACGGTAGCAGTGGCCCTCATCACATCCCGACTAGACTACTGCAACAGCATCTATGCAGGCTCCAACAAAGCGGTTTTACATAAACTGCAGATGGTGCAGAATGCGGCTGCCCGCCTGGTGCTAAGACTGCCCAGGAAATCATCTGCCTCCAAAGCATTAAAAACCCTGCACTGGTTACCCATCCACAAGAGAGTACTATTCAAAATACTACTCATTACTTTCAGAGCCTACCACCAGTCGGGCCCCACATATCTCTCCCAAAGGTTTGGAAGATATACACCCTCCAGGTCACTTAGATCATCCAACCTGAACCTATTAGTCATCCCTAAATTCAGACTAATCACAAAAGGTGGAAAATCCATTGGAGTGTTAGGAGCCAGAGCCTGGAACAAGCTCCCCCCTCAATTGCGCCTGATCCACTCAGAGACCCTGTTCCGAAAAGCCATTAAAACATGGATTTTCAAGGCTACTGACACACTATGTCTAGCATTAATTTAATCTTACTCACTTTTCCTACTTAACTTCCCACTTTTCCCCTTGGCAGTTTTCTTTTCCCTTCTTTTCTTCTCATCTGTGACACGAGATGACTAGCGCCAAGATGCTCCATGGAGTGTATGCTGCGCTTAATAAAAGCCGATTCATATCATATCATATCTCCAAAAGTTGGTAATAGGAGATAGATATCTTGCATGTTGTAATGCAAGTTATTGTGGTATATGGAACTCATACCATAATCTCTCAGGAAAGCAGAAACTGATCCTTTTGGGACCGCCTAAAAAGGCCTAGGGGGTGAGGAGTACTCTACTTTGCCCCCTTTTCACGTTCCGAACTATTTTATTTTACTCTCTTCTGTAATTACACAAAATAGCAGCGATAAGATGCATCGGAGACACACAGTGAGAGAAAGGAGGCCGGAGATGAAGAAGAGATGTCAAATACACATTGGAGATAATATAGTGGCAGAAGGGAAGTAAATATGAGTAAACTTACCATGTAACATAAAAATGTTGCACTCTATACTATAAGTCTCATTTTATACTACAATCACTTCGCTACAACCTCATAAATTAAAAATAAAAATGAATAATGTCTCAAACAATTTTTGATTTCTAAATATAAATTTATTCTTCAGAATTTTCTAAATTTGAAAGAACTAGTAACATGTCCTCATCAGCAATGTCCTCATTAAAAGTCTCCAATGATGATTCTTGTAACTCTATGGTCTCCAAACACTCGAAAAATTCGCCATCAAGAGATTGATCAAAAAAATCATTCAAGTCATCTCCTCCTTGTGACAATATTTCATTATTGGTGCTGTCAATTTCAATCAATGTAGTGGAATCATTCAAGTCATCTCCTCGTGACAATATTTCATTATTGGTGCTCTCAATTTCAATCAATGTAGTGGAATCATTCAAGTCATCTCCTCCTTGTGACAATATTTCATTATTGGTGCTGTCCATTTCAATCAATCTAATGGAATCATACAAGTCATCTCCTCCTTGTGACAATATTTCATTATTGGTGCTCTCAATTTCAATCAATGTAGTGGAATCATTCAAGTCATCTCCTTGTGACAATATTTCATTCTTGGTGCTGTCCATTTCAATCAATCTAATGGAATCATACAAGTCATGTCCTCCTTGTGACAATATTTCATTATTGGTGCTCTCAATTTCAATCAATGTAGTGGACAATTCAAAAGAAATTGCCACTGTCTCTTCATTGTGAGCCATTTTATTTTGAAATTGCTTGCTGTAAATTGCAGAAAAAAAAATCACTTTCATTTATCGTTTTTAGTAATACATAATATAAAACTAACTTTATCAAGTATTTAGTATAACAGAAGGACTGCAAATAAATAACAGAAAACATTTTTCAAATTATCTTCAAGTGTACAACATAGTTCCCCTTACAAATTAACAACTCACCTTTTTAAAAGTAGCAGAAGTGTTAGTACTGTGTAAATCAAACACCAGAAATTCACCACCAAAAATTCCTCACAAATGTACCTCAGACAGTAGTATCACAAAATGGCTGTGGTTTCCTCTCATTTGACATATATACATAACCAATTAACTTTCATCACACACAAATACAAAACCAAAGTAACATTTTAATTGGTTCTAAATTTCAACACTTTCAAATGTGTTGTCCCCATGCAATTTTCCATAGGACATTTACATACGTCTACAGCCTGAATGGCTGAACGGAATTACACCAAACTTGGCAAAATGGTACATCAAACCTAAGAGGTCAGGAAGGATCTACTATGCCCCCTTATGGTCATTTCCCCCTTCGCTTTGGCCTCCTCTTGTCTCTCAATCCTACCGAGAGACAAGATGGCGGCCGCTACGGACTGTTTGGAATGTTGACAGACGCCGGAGAACCAATCAGCTTCGCAAAGCTCCGTAACGCGAAAAGTACGCGAAGCGGAGCGCTGTTACAGATATATATCCTTTTTTTGAACGTTAATTTCTCAAAATCCACTGGAGCACATATATTGAGACCTAGCAAAGGCACATCTGGCTACCAGTCCCTAATATTTTGCCAAGTTTCGTGCAAATCCATTCAGCCGTTCGATTATTATTATTTTGTTTTTTTTTTGCCCCGCGGGGCCCTTTTAAAACCTCCACATCAAACGTAGGGGGTCAGCGAGGATCTACTATTCCCCCTTATGGTCATTTGCCCCTTCGCTTTGGCCTCCTCTTGTCTCTCGATCCTACCGAGAGACAAGATGGCGGCCGCTACGGACTGTTTGGAATGTTGACAGACGCCGGAGAACCAATCAGCTTCGCTTCACAAAGCTCCGTTGCGCGAAAAGTACGCGTCCTGGAGCGCTGCCCGGTCCGCTGTTACAGATATATATAGAAAAAAGGGGGGTCCCAAAACGTGTTTTTAACATTGAGTTTTCCATAGGGCGGTTGGCCTCACTTTTAGCCCGAACGGCTGAATGGATTTGCACGAAACTTGGCAAAATTGTAGGGACTGGTAGCCCGATGTGCCTTTTGTAGGTCTCAATATATGTGCTCCAGTGGATTTTGAGAAATTAACGTTCAAAAAAAGATATATATCTGTAACAGCGGACCGGGCAGCGCTCCGGTTCGCGTACTTTTCGCGTTACGGAGCTTTGTGAAGCGAAGCTGATTGGTTCTCCGGCGTCTGTAAACATTCCAAACAGTCCGTAGCGGCCGCCATCTTGTCTCTCGGTAGGATCGAGAGACAAGAGGAGGCCAAAGCGAAGGGGCAAATGACCATAAGGGGGCATAGTAGATCCTCCCTGACCCCCTAGGTTTGATGTGGAGGTTTTAAAAGGGCCCCGCGGGGCAAAAAAAAAAAATAATAATAATAATCGAACGGCTGAATGGATTTGCACGAAACTTGGGGAAATTGTAGGTACTGGTAGCCCGATGTGCCTTTGTTAGGTCTCAATATATGTGCTCCAGTGGATTTTGAGAAATTAACGTTCAAAAAAAGATATATATCTGTAACAGCGCTCCGGTTCGCGGACTTTTCGCGTTACGGAGCTTTGTGAAGCGAAGCTGATTGGTTCTCCGGCGTCTGTAAACATTCCAAACAGTCCGTAGCGGCCGCCATTTTGTCTCTCGGTAGGATCGAGAGATAAGAGGAGGCCAAAGCGAAGGGGCAAATGACCATAAGGGGGCATAGTAGATCCTCCCTGACCCCCTAGGTTTGATGTGGGGGCTTTAAAAGGGCCTCGCAGGGCAAAAAAAAAAATATCGTTTTTTTAGTTCTTTTGCGTGGGGAGCGCCCGGTTCGCGAACCGGGAAGCGTTCTGGGGAGCGTACTTTCTTGAAAATTAGTGAAAAAAGTTAGAGTAAAATAATAATTGTGAGTGATCAGATGTAGGGTAGCTCTGAGAAGAGCTTTTGGGTTTATGGTACATTTAGGTACTTATAAGTAGGTACCAATGCACATTCTTAAATTCAGAATGAAAATTCTGTTGCCCTCATCTGAGAAGTGAACTCCATCTCCTCTGTAGATATCTTGCATGTAGTAACGCAAGTTATTGTTGTACAAGGAGCCCATTCCATGGTCTCTCATGTAAGCTGAAACAGATTTGTTTACATGCTTCCTCGACTTCTCAATTTGTGGACAAAATTGGTTCGACCACCTCCATTTCTGTCTTTGGCATATATTTGAATATACCAAGGCAGTCTGAGGAAAAAGTGCCATCAATTGCTCAAAGGTGTCCTTTAAAAGCATTTCCAGACCTACCCCAGTCAAAGTGCCCAAGTCATTACCTCCACAGTGCACAATTAACAGGTTAGGTTTTAGCAAATGCATAAAGGTTTTCACCAATGGTATCAATTGGTGACATTTTAATCCTCTGTGGCCAAACCACTTAATTTCCACATCTTGTAAATTGAGGTTAGGTAAATTCCTGTTTTCAGCGTACCTCTGAGCCCAATAGATGTAACTATGTCCAACAATCCAGACAGAAAACATGGCGAGAGAAGGTTCTGCTGCAGTCAGATGAAGTGTGGCAATGAAATGGCAGTTGAAAAAATAAGAGTTTAAAATGAAAAAAACTGTGGAGTTTCTGTGTTAATGTAGCAGTAACAGTGATTGGTGGATTTTGATTGCTGAAAACAGAAAGTTAGGGTGCATGGATGAGTTCGTTGAAAGGTGTATTTTGAGTGGCGAAGAAAAAATCATTAAATGGAAGAATGCACTGGATATGCAGGTGCACTGAGAGTTCAGAGTTCAATTGCAACATTGTTGTGTGAACTTGCAAACACCAGAGGTCTTGCAAGAGGTGGTTGCTATGCAAAAAAGCAGAGAGGGCAGAGGGGGGAAGGGTTTTGATTTGAAAAAAAGTGAGGGAAGAGTTTTGATTGGGTGACATGAGAGATATGTGTGAAGAATTACAGCATTTCTGTGCTTTTGATAGCTGCAGACTCTGGAGTGCATACCTTTTGCTCTGCTGAAGACAAATTGGTGTGTTTCTGAGACTGTTTTGAAACTCAAAGTATTTGCTAAGGTGAGAAAAGATTTCTTTAATTTAGATAGAAAATAGTGTGCTTTAAGGAGAAAATTATGAAGAAAGTTGTGTTTTTCAAATGTTGCTTTGTCTCAAGTGTTTTACAAATAGATTTTGTTTCTTTGAGAAATTGTAATTGGAGAAAATGTGAAGTATTAGTACTGACAGGGTTTTTATGTGCATAGGAGCTGTGGAGTGTTTTCAAATTATGATTTGTAAATCGTTTTTGAGGAAAAGGAATGGTTTTAATACTTATGACAAGGACATAATGGTGTATGCTTCTTTATAAGGCAATTGAGTGTCTCTGATGTTATTTTTCCCATTTTAATGTAAGACGTTTCCCTGTGGAGCAAATTGCTTGTAAATATGCTCCCACCTGTGCATGGCAAATTTAGATTTTGAATGTTTGCGTTACATAGGCATGTTAAAGGTGACCGAAACATGCTGCAAAGGCAATCAAAAAACGCTTTCATGTGTCTTAAGGACATTTTAAGTCATTTCCCCATGTGGAGTGTTTTTAAATTATGACTTGAAAATCGTTTTTGGGGAAAGTGAATGCTTTTAAAATTTATGACAAGGACATAATGGTGTATGCTTCTTTATAAGGCATTTCAGTGTCTCTGATGTTATTTTTGCAATATTAAATTAAAAGACCTTTCTCCGTGGAGCAAATTCCTTGTAAATATGCTCCCACCTGTGCATGGTAAATTTAGATTTTGACTGTTTGAGTTACTTAGCCATGTTAAAAGTGACCCAAAAAAGTTGCAAAGGCTTTAAAAAAAGACTTTCATGTGTCTTGAGGACATTTTAAGTCATTTCCCCGTGGGCAGTGTTTTCAAATTATGAGTTGAAAATCGTTTTTGAGGTAAAGGAATGTTTTCAAAATTTATGTGCGCCATATGCCCCCAAATTTCTTTTTCAGGGGTGCAGCAGGGTGTTCTTGAGACACCCCTGCACCCTCGGAAAAATTCGTAATTTGCGATGAGGTAATTGCTAATCGCAAATTGCACCTTCATTCGTATGGGCCTCCTGCTCCATGGAAATGAATGGGTAATTTGTAATTAGCAAATAGCTCATCGCAAACTAGGAATGGTAAAGAATCGCTATTTATTCCTTAAAGTTCGCTATTTAGGAAATGCAAAAAACTTTGATGATACATATGGCGGTTCATCTCTAACAAGATAAGAAGCATAGGGATAGATTTATGATGACTGGCGCATCACCAGGGATGTGTTAGTCATCCTGTGCCGCTGTTCCGCCACCTATGGTGTGCTGCATTTACAATGCGGCGCATCATGGGGCAAAAACAGCACAGATGCGTGACGTATCTGTGCCGTAAAGGTGGCGCATTGCTGGAGTTGTATTGCAAGTGTGATGAAGCTCCAGTAAGGCTCAGGGGTGCCCCTGTCGCAGGGTTTCTGTTCTCACACAGAACTGTGCACAGAGGATTGGAACCTCGGCAAATTAGGGTGCCCCAAAACTCACCTTAGTAATCAAAAACCCCTTAGCAAGCTAGGTACAGTGTCACATTGGATATAACAAACTCTCAATGTTTAGACAATCCAGAATATGAACTTATAGTACCTCAGGATACGTGGAACTCATGAACACTCGGTCGTTATATATTTCTTAGAAACCAGAACATGGAGTTAAGAAGAACACATGTGTATTTGAAATGTTTATTTACTAATGCCGTCTTCTCAGGCGTAGTATCTTAGATAATACAAGTACACATATTATCAGTAGCAAAATTACCAGCATAGTTACTAGTACATAAAAAGCGAATGGTGACAGTATGTTAACATGCTGTAAATGAATAAGAGTTAGCAACACTTATAAGCAGCCGCGGGCCGTGGAGGGAGTTACGGTGGGGCAGGGAGGCGGGGAGGGGGAGGGGCAGGGTGGAGAGGGCTCCACCCTGCCCCTCCCCCTCCCCGCCTCCCTGCCCCACCGTAACTCCCTCCACGGCCCGCAGCTGCTTATATCTCACCCTCCCTAATACACATATTATATTATTTGCTAAGAAGGTCTCTTTGTGTTGGTTTAGGGCGTGCCCATACTTTAGTGTCTTAGATTTGAAGGAATCACATCAGCATACACCAGCTCTCTCTTCATGTGAAACGCATCCAGTGTTGTGTATGTGTGTTCGGCAAAGCAATATAAAACCCGCCTCATGCCCAGAATTGGCAGAAGCTGCACTTATGTTATGAGTATGAAGTCGTGGAGATCAGACCTCATAACAATTCTGTATCGTGTTGTTCTTGAAACTTCAGCACTCGCTGTACAGATATAGTTTAACAAGCAAAGCAGATAGTAGAGCAATAACATATTATTCTCATGTAAACCACGATGAACTACTAGGTTGAAAGCTAAAGCAACAACTAAGTGTCGTGTGCAGAAGTTGCAAAAAAGGAAAAATGGCGTTTAAACCGGTAATGAGCCCATGCTAACTTAACACGGTGTAAAGATATCCAGGATCTAGATGACACCTCCCCATGATCCGGAAACGAACTGAATAAGATAATAGAAGTGCCATCTCATGAGAGCAGGTTGCAACTTTATATGTGGACGGTCCGCAAGGTAAAACATTAAAAACTAGGAAAATTTAATGCTAAAGAAAAATAAAACAGCCAACTACTTTATCGAGGCTTAAGCCAATAGGCAAGCTAAATAATAAAAACTTGACAAATAAGTCAATGAATTGTCAATGAAATGCTAGTACTCAGCATATCAAACATGAAAAAGGTCTATGACATAACTGTGTATGCAAAATAAGCTGCAACAGCCTCCAATAGGAAGTCACCGTCTTCATCCGAAAAGAGTTCAGCCATCCAATTTAAAAGCGGAAAAGAACATACGTGCTCTCCCAGCACCGGATCCTCTATCACCATCAGAGGACAGCTCGGTGGGTTTTCAAGAAAGCTCTGTTCCAAGAAAGACTGTGTTGCCGCCAGTAAATTCCAGGGACCAATTAGTCCATGCATCAATGCCACAGCCATAATCCTTTCGCCAGGACAAACCAACTCGTGAGTAATGATAGGACTCATCAGCTGATTAAAGTCGACGTCAGGAGAAACCGGTCTGCAGAGACACAAATCAATGGCCCAATCGAAATCACAGGTCAGGCAGTGAAATACAGGCTGGACACAGGTGAAGTAGGAGAATCGAAAAGATAATCCATATGCCGTGCTTAATATCGCCAACGGCATTGTGCCATAATATTCAAGCATGCGATTGCGGAACAGCGTCAGCAGCTGCAGGGCGGGAGCTTGCACAGGAGGGACATCCATATTTAAAAATGTAAAAAAGCACAAGAGCGTCCGCTGCTAATGCAAGTAAAAATGGGAATCCACCAAGCACAGTGGAAAAAATAGAATGAAAGAAAGCAGGGATGACTCCAAAGATTTTCTCAAATGAAGTCACGAGACCACTGGTAACAACTTTAAAAAAGTGCGCCAGGCCCTTTGTGGAGGACGCGTTAAAGATAGTCCGAACCATCTTGCTGAAATGCAGAGGCAAATCAGTATTCAAAAGAGCCTGAACCTCAGTACGGGTGTTAGCAATGTGAAGCACGAAAGTTTCACGGGCCGAACTCAAGGCCACCTCTCTCTGAGACAAAAGAGCTCTTATTCTTGCCATTGCGTTGAAATCTGCTCCCAAGGTTGGTATTTGTGGCCAGATTGAAAACTCTCTATGTTCATGTGTGGGAGGAAATAGAACATTTCTGCAGCAAATAACCCGTTCACTTACTGTTACGATAAAAGGAATACTTTTAATTAACCCAGAACAATCTTCATTATAGAGCATCAAATAATTACCATTTTCCAACAACTTGAACGTGGGGATGATAGCAGGAACAGGCGTGCCTTGCAACACGCAAGCCATATTTGGTCGGTGTTTGTTGCATGAACCGTGTAACTGTATGTGCCTACACATTAGTGAATGATCTGGCGTCTCAGTGCATTCCTCTCCATTCATATAAACTTCTTGATCATCTTTGAAACATCTGTATGTGTATGGAAGCGACCAGACCTCATGAAGAAAACCACTACCTAAAGGTTCATAACGACCTATTGGTATATATTTCATACAATTTGAAAACTTATATAAAGCAAAAGGCAGCGTTATTAAACCGTGGATAAGGCACGTTGCCAAAGCAGCCAACCTTTTGGATTTATACTGGAAATGTTAAAGGAAGAATTACGGAGTAGGGCCTGCAAATCTTTAATGGACAACCGAGTAAAATTACTCCAACCATCATATTCCTCTAACTCCGGGATAGTAGGGGTGTTTAATTTTTTAGAAGTAGCCAATCCAAAGCATTTGGTCTGGGAAATTGTTTCATTCACAAACAACATATGATTTGGGATGAGACATGCACGGTGCAAAGTCTCAGTGCCTTGTACCTGCCAGGTTCGTGAACCCCAAACTGATGTAGATCCTGGATATCTTTACACTGTGTTAAGTTAGCATGGGCTCATTACTGGTTTAAATGCCATTTTTCCTTTTTTGCAACTTCTGCACACGACACTTAGTTGTTGCTTTAGCTTTCAGCCTACCTGCGTCAAGATCTATGCCTGCTTCAAGCAGGCGCAGGGTTTTGATGCAGCTTTGTCCTATCTGATTGTAAATGCGGCACACCGTGGGTGGCAGAGCAGCGGTGCACGTTAACTGGTGCATCCCTGGGGATGTGCTAGTTAATATAAATCTGCCCCTTTACATTTAATTATGTGCAGGGGACACAGAGTCGGTGAGGTTTATCCAAGGTTAAGAAGAGATGAGTCCTGTTCAGTGAAAAATTGGAGATAGGCTTCACCTCCTCTCAGCATCGTTGGACATGGTTAAATAATAGCTGCAAAATGTTACTCTTGTTAAACAATTTTACTATTATAATCTCTGAGATTTGTCTCTTACTCTGCAACATCTCATTGTTGTTATCTTTCTTTAAAGATAAAGACAACATCAACATGAGCGACAATCAGCAATCAGTTGATTTCGACCTCATCATTGAACTCGTAATTGAAACATCAGTGGATGTTGATCCCTTGGATGATTTCAATCCTGAGGATGAAGAAGAACGAGATGAGGATGCAGATTTGTCAGAATTGTATGACATAGGATGGGAAGCTGACGTGCTTGAGCCTATGGAACTATAAACATTTATTTTATAAATTTATAATAAATAAAAAGTAAATATTTAAACCGTTTAATTTAAAAATAAAGACACCTTCAAAAACAGGTTATGTGTAGTGTCTTCAATAAAATATTAAAATATGGTCATAAAATTAGATCAGATCCATATATAAAACAGCACAGGTAAAATGAATATAAATTCCATTTCTTTTCTGCTATTTATGTATTCTAAATTTGCCATGTACAAAAAAATGTTCTATGTAAAAATGTTAAGTAATGTGTTAAATTTTTGATGACTGTTATTAATTTACTGTTGGGTAATAGTGGTTAATAACATTTTTTATTATATTTTTTCACAGATTCAACTGCAGATCATTTCAAGATTTCAGCATGCCAACCAAAGAAAGAGTGAGAAAGGATGCAAAACGTCAAAGACAGCAGGTGAATGAAAAAAAGCAGCAGTCCTCTAACAAAAAGATTTGTCAAGTCACCAAGAAAGCACCGGGTAAGAGTACAAAAACATTCATAAGAAATATCTGTAGTAAAAAAAATATTACTACAGAAAATGTTTCAGTCCAGAAAAGGAGAAGCAATTCAAACGGTAAGGAAAGGCCAATGAAAAATGTTACTGCTAGAGTAAGAGATAACTCTATGCATGAAAGTAGAAGGAAACAACAGTTTAGGGACATTCGTAAACGAATGTTCCGCAACAGGATAATTGGCAATTTGTTAAAAAATATTAAGAAAGGTCAACAGAAAGTGGTTTTTTATAAGAGAAAAAAAATAGTTGAGAAAGTTATTGATCAGGCATTTGAAATTAAACGTAAGTTATTTATTTTGACAATCAATAGAATTAGGAAGCTAAACAAGGCAATTTATGATTTCAAAAGAAATAGTAGATGGAAGAGAATAGTTAATCGTAGTAATTTTTGTGAAGTTTTTTCTGGAGAATGGATGCATAGTTCAAGCTCTGAGGCATTTTTTAATGAGGAGAGTTATTTCCAGGATAATGATTTGGTGCATGCAGTTGACACCAGTGATCGAGCTTATGAAGTGAAAGATGGTTGTCCAGTTGAAAAAGAAAAACTTGTGACAACAGAGATAGAAGAGGTGTTAGGTAATGAGGTTTTAGGGAGACGTCCTAAGGGTCCTGTGTACACCTGGAAGTGTAGTAGTATTTGCAGTGTACGACAGGATTCCATCAATTTGCTTTGTGATTTTATACGGTCATTTAATAAGAAAAGTTTGAAGCAGAAAATGAAGTTGTTGCAAGAATTAGATCCTTGCAGAGTGAGAGAAGTGATAGGTTTGCATGGTCATTCACTGGCTTGTCTTTCCAGGAGAGTATGCCAGAGTGTTTTTCATCATTTCAGGATGCTAGCAGTGCATCATAATAAAGTGAGGAAATTAGTTAGAATGTTGTATTATGCTAAGAGTCCAGCAATTATGCTTAAACAATTATGCGCTGCTCTTTTGCATGGTTCTGAAATAGATGTGAAGAATATATGTGAAGAAATTGAGTTTTGTTACTTTGGAAGTAAAGAGGAGAATGTTGAAATTGACCAAGAAGAAGAGAGTAATGTGGAAGGGCCCGATTCACAGAATGAACTTAAGACTAAATCCTAAACTTACTACTATTTGGTATTCACAGAATGCACTTACTACTTTCGGGATTCACAGAGTGAACTTACTACTTTCGGGATTCACAGAATAAACTTACTACTTTCGGTATTCACAGAATAGATTTAAGACTACTAACTCTAAGTCCGAAATCGGGGAGTAAATTCCGGCCCGGAGGCGGAGCTTACGGCCAGGAGGCGGAGCTTACGGCCCGGAGGCGGAGCTTCCGGCTCGGAGGTGGGGATTTTTGCCATGCTGAAATCTCCAACTCTGGGCCGCAAGCTCCGACTCCGGGCCGTAAGCTCCGCCTCCGGGCCGTAAGCTCCGCCTCCGGGCCGTAAGCTCCGCCTCCGGGCCGGAATTTACTCCCCGATTTCGGACTTAGAGTTAGTAGTCTTAAATCTATTCTGTGAATACCGAAAGTAGTAAGTTTATTCTGTGAATCCCGAAAGTAGTAAGTTCACTCTGTGAATCCCGAAAGTAGTAAGTGCATTCTGTGAATACCAAACAGTAGTAAGTTTAGGATTTAGTCTTAAGTTCATTCTGTGAATCGGGCCCGAAGATAGTGTACAGGTTTCCAGTACAGATAGTTTCCAGAGGGAAATTGCGACGTTTGAGGTGAAATCAAGTGAGAGGCCAAATTTCACTTGTGTGTGTTGTCGACGCACTTATTATAAGAATCAGACTAAGTTAGTGGATTTATATGGAAAAAGTGAAAGGGAAAATAATAGTGAATGGAAGGATTTTACAACATACTTGATGGTAGAAAATTGTTTTGATTTGGGATTGGATCAACGTGTGTGTACTTATTGTTGTAACAAATTAAATCAAAACCAGATGCCTGCTAGAGCAGTTCATAATAATCTGGAATTGGTTGAGATTCCTTCTGAATTGAAGGATTTAAATACTTATGAATCTATTTTGATTCAAAGTATCCATCCCTTTCAGGCTATTGTAAGAATGGAGCCAAAGACAGGGAAATTGCCTCCATCAGATTTACAGAGAGGATTAAAGGGAAGAGTTGTTTATTTGCCTCTAGATTTGAAGAAAAACATTAACACAATTGGAGTAGAAAAAGTGGAAGAGGAACCTCTTGTTATCTTAGTTAATGGGGTTCCGACAAAGAATAAGAAAATATGGCAAGATTTAGTAGATGTTAGGAAAGTCAAAAGGGCAACATTGTATTTGAAAAAATATAATAAATACTATAAAAATGTATATGTTGCAGAAGAGGAAGTAAGTGAGGAAGAGGATAGCGATTTGTGTGCTGGTCAAATTGAGAAAGTAGAACCCTGTACTAGTGAAGAAATATATGAACATTATAGTGTTCATCCTTTGCATTCCAAGGAAGTCATGGGGAATGCTATTGAGTTGTTTCAAATGAAACAAGCGAAAGGGAGTCCCATTAGTGTTTGGGAGGAAAGTTTGGAAGCTCGGTGTTTCCCACAGCTTTTTCCAACAGGTCAGGGAGGAAGATATGATGAGCGACCTCATCAAATTCCTGCTTCTGAATACCGGACTTTGCGATTGTATGCAGGAGATCCTAGGTTTCGACAATGCATTCCTTATTTGTTTTATCTCCTGTTTGAAAGCGATCTGTCTGGACTGTCATATGCAGTGAACCACATCTTGAAAAGTGGTATACACATGCAAAACATCTCGGCAAGTGACTTTATGGATAAAGTCAATGTCCAAGACAGTATTTTGGATTCTCACCTGATTAATCTCATGGCGTGTCAGCGTGGTACTAATGAGTACTGGTACCGTCGTCATGGTGATTTAAAATGTATGCTGAGAAACTTAGGAACTCCCACATGGTTCCTCACTTTGAGCTGTGCTGAGTATGGCTGGGAAGACTTACTTGAATGTCTACGAGAGGCAAATGCTAACGTAGAAAACATCGAATTCAAGACACCCGGAGAACTGTGCTCTTTGGATCCAGTCAATGTATGTAGGTACTTCAATCATAGATTTGAAGGTATGATGTCTTTCATCATGAATAAGAAGAATCCACCTCTTGGAGAGGTGTTGGATTTCTTCTGGAGGAAGGAGTACCAAGCAAGAGGTGCTCCTCATATACATATGTTGCTGTGGATCAAGGATGCACCTAAATTTGGAACGGATGCAGAAGACTCAGTGATGAGTTTCATAGAACAGTATTCTACGTGTGCTGTTCCAAACGCAAAGGAGAAAAAAAGCCTAAGAGAAAAAGTTCTACGTTTCCAAAGCCATCGATGTGGAAAGTACTGTCGTCGTAAATTCCGGAACAAAGACAAGTTCTACACCAAATGTCGTTTCGGCTTTCCACGACCGGTGATTTCTAAAGGAAGAGTGAACAGTTTGATATCTTCGCTGCGACATAATGTGATGAAGAAATCACCTAAAAACACATACAATTTGAAGAGGAACGAAGAGTCTAAGTACATCAACGACTACAACCCGGTGATTTTGTCCATGTGGAATGCTAACATGGATATACAGTTTGTGGCTGATAACTGTATGGCTGTGGCTCGGTATGTGACATCTTACATCACCAAAAAAGAGAAGACAGAATTGAAGGATATGTGGGAGGACATTTCCCATGAAAAGAGCCTCAGCAAGAAGTTGTACAGTTTCAGTCTGAAGATGTTGTCGCATCGAGAAATCGGAGCTTACGAATGTTCTGACCGGTTGTCTTCAGCAAGTCTCTATGCCAAGTCCAGGAGTATCGTTTGGGCGAGTGTTGGTCTTGCTGCAACGCGTAATCGAGTTCTTAAACCTGTGCGGGAAATTGAGTATTTGGCGGAAAAGGAGCCAAACAGTACCGACATTTTGAAGACCAACATGTTGGATACATATTATCCAAATCGAAGCAGTCACCTCGAGAATGTTTGTCTGTATGAGGTTCTGCAAAATTACATATTCAAGAGGAACATCAAAGAAGATACTGAGAAAGGAGTGTATGCTTTAATAGGAAGTGAGGGATGTCTGGTCAAGCAAAGAAAATGCCACTTGATAAACCATCGAAAATTGAGTGGCGAATCTCCTGAAAAAAAGGAGTTTTTCTATTTAGCACTTTTGCAACTTTTTAAGCCTTGGCGTGCAGAAGAGGAACTGCTTGGAGATTTCCTTTGTTACGAAGACTCTTTCAATGCTGCCAAGGAGACCATAGAATGTCCTGCTTTTCCCAAATATGTAGAAATGTTGAATGTGGAAATTGAGCAGGAAGCAACGATTGCAGCCGAGATTGCCAGAGACAGTTCTCAGGACAGTCAGAGTTCTGCTTCATTGAGTCAGGATCCACTAGGAGGACCTCTTATCGAAAATGAAGCTGCCACTGCTATGAATGAAGTGGAAAGAGCCATGGCACATGCTCAGGAGGATGCGGTTAACTTAGAAGAGTTGGAAAGACAACTCAACGTTGAGCAGAGGAAAATATATGACGAAGTTACCATGCAAATTGATCATGGATTAAGTCATGACAAGAAAGAGTGCTCATGTACGTCGTTGAAGCCTGTCCGACTGTACGTGAGTGGAGAAGCGGGAACTGGAAAAAGTTTCCTTATTAAAGCAATTTCATGTTATTTGCAGGAAAGGACAGAGTCATCGCTGTCTTGTGTTGTCACCGCTCCAACTGGACTGGCAGCACATAACATTAAAGGGATTACTTTACATCGTTTACTGATGCTGCCAGTGGAGCATGACAACAAATTAGAATATCACAAGCTATCTGGAGATGCTTGTTTTGAAGTTTCAAGAGTCTTGAGGAAAATGAAACTTCTTATCATTGACGAAGTAAGCATGGTTTCCAATGTCATGCTTGCCTTTGTGCATTTGAGAATGCAAGAAGTTCTCAAAACAGAGTATGATGTGTTATTTGGTGGCAAACACATCATTGTTTTCGGAGATCTTCTGCAGCTGACACCAGTGAAAGGGCAACCTGTGTTCAAAATGCTCACGCATGAAGATACCAGGAAGTGCTTAGGGAGCATTGGCAACGTCAATATATGGTTAAACTTCAATTATGCTGAACTGCATGAAAATATGCGTCAGGCAAAGGATGAAGTTTACAAGACTATTCTACAAGATGTTAGAATTGGAAAAGTGACCGAGCATGGGAAAGAAGCTTTACATGCACGATTACTGACAAATTTATATCCAGACGAAGATGTTGTGCCTGAGAATATTTTTCAGAAAATTACTGAGAAAAAATCTGGAATATGTTTGATGCCAACTCTTGCAGAATGTGCAAAATTCAACAACAAAATGTTGCATTTAGAAAAGCAAGAGATTGTGAAACTGGAAGCTATTGACAGAGTAGAGCATATGGGATCAACAATTGTTTTGTCTGAGAATCTGAAAACAAAATTGGATTCATTAGAGAAGAGTATATCTAAAACTGCAGGTTTTGAAAAGACTCTGAATGTGTGCTTGAACTGCCGTATAATTTTAAGAAGGAATTTACATGTTGAAAGAGGTCTGGTAAATGGATCAATGGGTAATGTTGTTGATTTTGTGAAATACAGAAATAGAGATGGAATTGAATTTTTAAAAATTAAATTTGATGGCATTGAGGAAGTACAGCTAATTGGTCGTTGTTCTGCTAGATTTTTGCTTGTAAAAGACTTATATGTTCGTCGTAAGCAGTTTCCTGTTTGCTTGGCATATGCGGTGACAATCCATAAATCGCAAGGTTTAAGTGTAGACTGTGCATTGGTGAATATTGGCAGTTCTGTGTTCAAGGAGGGTATGGCATATGTGGCATTGTCACGAGTTAGAACTTTATCGGGATTGTACTTGATTGAGTGTGATGTCACAAACATTTGTGCGGATCTAGATTGTGTTAAGGAATACAATAGGTTAAGAAGAGAGTATGCGCCACATTTGCCTCAGTATCCTTTGTTTGAGAAACGTGTGGTAGGCCGGAAACGAAGAAATGTGACCAATACTGGGGAGGTTGTAGCAAAAAGACGAAAAGTCGATGAACCTGAAATTATAAGCAGAAACAAAAAGGATTCTGTTGAAGATGTTGTTGGTTTTCAATTTGAAAACAGTTCTGGTGTCAACTGCTATGCTAATGTAGTGGTTAATGTTTTGTTTTCTCTAGAAAATGTAAAAGAAGAGATTGTGGTCAATTCTGATCAAAGATTTTGCAGTTTGTTAAATTCTGTGTTAGAGAAATGTAGCACTGATAGAACAAACATAGAAAGTATGTCTGAAATTCGAAATCTGTTAGACAGATGTTCAGGCCAAACACAATTCTCTCAAAATAGTCAGCAAGATTGTCAGGAGTTTTTAATGTATATGCTTGATGTATTGCATGATGAAGGTGTAGATGTAGATCACCTGTTTGGGCTTTCTTATCAATGGCAGCATGACTGCGAGAACTGTAGGGTATCAAGTACTACTAGTGTAGACTCAGAAAGATTTATATATTTAACTTTGCCAGACAGTAAATCAGTCTCTTTTAATAAGCTAGTAAAAGCAGCTGATCACAACATGGAGTGTAGCCAATGTAAATCTGAAATGATGTCCACATTATTTATACGAACATATGGCCAGTATGTCATTTTAATGTTCCAACGATGTAGGCCTGATGGAACAAAATTGACAACTTTAATTAAAAATTTTGTGGCTTCACAGTTGTCAATATCAGGAAGGACTTTTGTAACTGTAGCAATTATATATCATGATGGTCCTTCAATAACATCAGGACATTACACAGCTTATTTAAAGTGTAGAAATGGCTGGTCATTCTGCAATGATTCTGTTTTAATTTTCAAAAAAAAATTGCCGTATGACCTTAAAAACTCTTACCTGGTGTTTTTAAAACCAAAATTTTAGGGAAAGAATCTCGGGATGTGCTCTGAGGAATTTCAAGAAGTTCTAATGGCTCCTACACGATTTGGCCTTGAGGATAAGTGTAGTACAGAGACATAACTTCTTACCATAACACTGGACGTCATGGAGAAATACGTGCACTTTGAATGAGTTCAGAAAAACTGTTTCTTTTTATAAGCTAATTGAAGCAGCCAATCAAAACATGGAGTAGAGGGAATGTAAGTCTGCAATTCTGTCTACTGTTTTACATTGCTTTGTGATTAAAAGTGATGTAGAGAATTAAATAATTGTACTAGTCATAAAGGTAGTGTAAGTCTGCTTCATAGTAAGCAGTATCAGTGTCATAGGAAATGTAGAACATGATTGAGCAAGAAGGGGAAGATATTACTAGTCCAGGATTGTGAAAATGATCTTCAACATTTTAATTGTGAAAGTTGCGGAAATACAACATGACGGGATTGGCTTAAAAGAATTCTAAGAGTTATAAATGGCTCAGACACGATTTGGCCTTGTGGAAACGTGTGGTAGAGAGCGAGAAGTCATTTATTGTATGTAACATGTTTTTGAAAACGATGGAGGTTTTCTTTCAGAAAGTGGCGGGTTGAAAGTAATAACAGCACAACAGAGTGTAAGCTCTTCATAGGACATCCTTGGCCGTCATGGAAAGTAAGTTAACTTTAAGGAGTTCTGAATTCTGATTTGTTATGTTGTATGGGTTTTTTAAACACAATCATTTTGATTGTGTTTTTTTTTCCCCGCTGTTATATGATGAATACCTTCAAGTCACTGTTTTAGTGAAATTTGATAAATTCTGAGAACAGCAAAAATAAACCATTTAACATGTATAATTAATTCTGTTCTGTTTGCATTTATGATGTACATGTAGAACTGTGTAGGAGGCATGGAGAAGGTGAGGCTTCTGTAAGTGTCAAAGTTGTTGCATACAGTGCTCATATTCTACGTAGTCTTTTATATTTCATTACTTTGACTGTTTCTGACTGATCTAAAAATTTTTTTTTAAAAAGAACAGTAAGTATAAGGGAAGGAAACAGACAGTTATGTTAAAAGAAAGACAGCTATAGGGAATAAACTAGGGATACTGTTACCCGCAATCCTCTGCTGATGATGTCACTGAGCATGTCATGAATGATGTAATATGTGACATCATCAGCAGTGGATTACGGGTAATAGTATCTCTAGTTTACTCCCCTATAGCTGTCTTTCTTTTAACATAACTGTCTGTTTCCTTCCCTTATACTTACTGTTCTTTTTTTAAAAAAAATATTTTTGGTTCGCTTCCGGTTCGCGTACCGGCGAGCGAACTGGGAAGCGAACTAAGAGAAATAGAGGTTGGCACAGTTCCAAATATTGTACCAATTTTTTAATAACGGGGAGGTAGTTCTGAAAAGAACTTTTTTTATTGTTTTTGTTGTTTTATATTTTTTTTATTATTTTTCTGAACATTTTTTTACTTTTTTTGAATTTTTCTGAACAGTTTTATATTTTTTTTTGTTTTTTTTCGGAGGGGGCAACGAAAACGATTCATTGTAAAGGGCTCAACAGGAGCAACAAAAAAAAAAAAAGAATTTATTATTTGGGGCGTTTCGTACAAACTTGCATATGATTGTCAATAGCTCTGTTGATCAGAGTGATGCTACTTTCTCTGTAGCAAATGAATCCACTGCAATGTATGCAGACTTGTTTTACTTCACCAAATCTCATTTGTATATTTGGCACCATCTCCCTGCCCTCTGGTCCCGTTACTTCCGGTACAACAGATCTTCTGGCCATAATAGGGAGATTATCTAGGTTGTTACGAAACTGTGCAGCACTGTAGTTGTTAGGATGCCACCTAGTCATATGTCGATGCATTGTGTAGTTTCCGAAACTGTATTTTTTGTCGGTCCCTCTGGACAGTCTATCTTGACATATAAGGCAAGTTACGTATCTTGCATTTACTTTTTTCTGACCTTTGGGAATTTTAAAAATTGCCAAATGAAGTTTTCTTTCCGGTGAGACGTCCTGGGCTCCTCAGGCAAAAACTGCCTCTCTTCGTGCTCTTCCTCCTGTTCCTCTTCTTCCTCTTCTTGCTGAATTATAACTTCAGCAGGTGGTCCACTCTTCCTTGGATGTGGTGGAGGTGGTGGGGAAGAACCAGCTGAAGCTACTAAAGAAGCCATTGCTCACTGGTAACAAAGGGTCTTTCTCTCACAATGATGAAAGTCAGAGTGAGGAAAGAAGGAGGGATTTTCATCATTTGGGAAAAACAATAGTTCTCAACCAATGAAAAGTGTTCATTTTAGATTATATGACCTAGTCTTACATCATTAGGAAACCAAAAGTGAAATGAACCAATGAAAAGTGTTATTACCAAGTCACATGACCTGCTGTGTTTACGTTACGCGCTTTGCACCGCCTCCCGGTTTGCTTCCAGAAACCTGCGCTTTGCGCCTCGGTAAGCGTACCAGTTCGCTAACGTAGCACGTCATATGACGTATCACGCGACAACGCGAAACGTCATGCGGACGGGAGGCGTCACGATGTTGTTTTCTAACGCGGCAGTTGCGGTAAAGGAACGTTTACCGGCTCGCGGTCTATTTCACGGCATCAAGGTCAGCTAACGGGAAGCTTCCCGATTCGCGAAGCGGGAACGAAGAAAAAAAAATATAAAAAAAAAATTATTAATAAACATATAAAATATATTTTTGGATTTAAAGAAGAATACATTTTACAGCTACAGATATTAGCTGTTAAAAAACCAATGAAATTCACTGAAAAAACTATAGGTTATAGACCATATATAGTTAGGAATTAGCATTTACAAAACCTTGAAAATTCACTGAAAAAACCATAGGTTATAGACCATATATAGTTAGGAATTAGCATTTACAAAACCTTGAAAATTCACTGAAAAAACCATAGGTTATAGACCATATATAGTTAGGAATTAGCATTTAGAAAACTTTATTTTACTCACACAAAACCATTGAAATTCCATATATAGTTAGTTGCACTAACTATATATCGCGCACCCGCAATCCACTGCTGATGATGTCACATATTACATCATTCATGACATGGTCAGTGACATCACTGATGACATCACTGATGACATCTCAAATGACATCACTGATGACATCACTGATGACATCTCAAATGACATCACTGATGACATCATGACACACCAATACCAGTTACTACATACGCACTCACTGATTCCTACGTCTACACACACATTCACTCATTCACCCATACAATCACTCATACATACAGTCACTCATTATTACAACACTATTATATGCACTCATACACCTATGCAGACAGTCACACACTGCCACTCATCCATGGAGTTACTCACACACCAAGTCAGTCCTGTAAAGAATCAATCACACTTCCATTTCCTCATCTATACAGTTAAACACCGAACACCATACTTCAGTGACATCACTGATGACATCACTGATGACATCTCAAATGACATCACTGATGACATCTCAAATGACATCACTGATGACATCATGACACACCAATACCAGTTACTACATACGCACTCACTGATTCCTACGTCTACACACACATTCACTCATTCACCCATACAATCACTCATACATACAGTCACTCATTATTACAACACTATCATATGCACTCATACACCTAGTCAGTCCTGTGAAGAATCAATCACACTTCGATTTCCTCATCTATAGTTAAACACAGAACACCATACTTTTCACACATATACTAACACATACTTACTCTCTTATACAATCACTGATACAAGTACACATTGATATGCACAGAGTCACACACCTCCAAGCCAGCCACACACACACTCAGTCTTCCATACATCCACTCATTCTTCAATATGTAAAACGTATTTAAACTTTACAAAAACACACAGACACTAGATGATGTCATCAGTGATGTCATTTGAGATGTCATCAGTGATGTCATCAGTGATGTCACTGACCATGTCATGAATGATGTAATATGTGACATCATCAGCAGTGGATTGCGGGTGCGCGATATATAGTTAGTGCAACTAACTATATATGGAATTTCAATGGTTTTGTGTGAGTAAAATAAGGTTTTCTAAATGCTAATTCCTAACTATATATGGTCTATAACCTATGGTTTTTTCAGTGAATATATATATATATATCTATATATTCACTGAAAACACCATAGGTTTAAGGGGTGTTATAGTTAGCTAGACATTTCACTCATACAAAACCATTGAAATTCCTTCGTTATAGTTAGTTGTACTTACTGTAACTCTCGCGCCTGCAATCCACCGCTGATGATGTCACATATTACATCATTCATAACATGGTCAGTGACATCACTGATGACATCTCAAATTACATCACTGATGACATTACTGATGACATCACTAATGATGTGTGGAGAAGTGTGGCTCAGGGGTTAGAGGCAGCAGACCCGGAAGCTGAGATCGGTCCTGGACCAGGGTTCAATTCCCCGCCTCTGCGGGTCTTGGGCTAAAAATTCCACGGACTCGATAATTCTCGCTCCGGTGCCTCCTCGACTCACGGGTTCACACTCTGCGACTCTGGGCAATAGCTTGCTTAATCTCCACAACGGCCCCTCGCGGCGGGATGCCTGACTTTCACCTTGTGGATACCCTGCTATCTCACAGGGGAATACCAGGAAGGGTTCCCTAAGCAAGCGCCGGGACACCCACTGCGGGTAGCTGTGCGCTATATAAGCTCAACTACATGACATCATCCAGTGAATGTGATTTGGTTTGATATTTAAATATGAATTATATATATAGCAATCTGCATTGAAGACTGAGTGGATGTATAAGTGTCTGGATGGAGGATTTAGTAGCAGTGTGATTGACTGTTTACTTGACTAATTTATAGTGTCTCACTAAATTTATTGAATAGTGACTAAACTGTGTGAATATCTGTATTACTTTCTCAGTTGTTGTGTAAACTGCTGCACCATTTGGTTACTAGTTACATGAAAGTCTATATTAGTTATTGATTAGTTAACTGATTATTTGTATGGGAGAGTGAAAGTGTGTGTGGTTCGTGTGGGGGTGTGTGACTGCCCAAAGACGTGTCAATAGTTGATTCAGTAGGTATATGACGTTAAGACTACATGTTATAATAGTTGTTTGAGTGAGTGAATATGTACATGGATGTGCTGATGAGCGAATATATCTCTCAATGGTACATGTCCAACAAATTAGAATAATAAAAGGCAGTGTATGTGACATGTGTTGTATATAAATAAGTATACATAAGACTCAGTGATTGCATGAGTGACTGTATACTTGTAATAGTGATGTTATAACTCACTAAGTATGAGTAAATGAAGTGGTGTTTGTATAAGTGTGTAGCTGAGTAAATGTAACTATGATCCATTGTTTGCATAAGTGAGTAGAATGACTGCATAAGTGAATAGGATGTGTGCTGGTGTGTATTGTCGATATAGGTGTATAAGTATATTTGATAGTGGGGAGGCGGAGCTAGCTCGCAACCGAGATGGCTGCTTGAGCCAAGAGTGCCCCCGTTTCTATGCCCATCCTGCCAACTATCCTGCACATCGCCGTGACCTCTGACCACCGGATCATCGGTTTTTGGCTCCGGAACACCGGGGGCTGACACCTGGCGAGTTTTGCTACCCACACAGCCGGAAGGCGCTGCCCTGCCAGGCTGGGCCTAGCCGCGAGTGAACCTGAGGCGCGGCCTACCGCGCACCGGGGGTCGAGTTACTGCTGCCCTCCCTGGGTGCTGTGTCTCTAGTGGTGACCTGGGCCGCCCCTGAAGGGCTCCGCTGAGGCCCCGACTCAACAGCGCATACCCAACGGCCCCCGCAGGCAGTGAGGAGGTAAGCGGGGGGCCGGTCGGAGTACAACACGCCGTCTGGAGCTGTTGCCGTGGCTGCGTGGAGGCACCTGAGCGCCCGGCTCGGCTTGAGTTATTGGGCCCTGCGGCCGGCGCGGTTGGCCCTGGTGTGCGGCCTGTTCCGCCCCCCCCCCCCCGCTGGAAGTGAGTTACAGGGCCGGGTCCAGAGTTTATCACCCTGGGGGAGACACGGGGCACATCCTTCCGGGTGCATTCTGCGGACCTCCCCCACCTTTGGAATGGTGCCTGGGGCTTGGACCGTGAATCGCGCCCGCCGAGGAGTGGAGGTCTTGGCTAGTCTTGGATGCGGCCCCCGGAGTGGACGCTTCACTCCTGGAGCGGTGAGTTATCCCCTGCTGTGCGGTCCGAGGATATAACCCTGGTTTGCGACCTATTGGGACTGGAGTGGTGAGTGAGGCCTACACACTCGAGTTTGTTGCCGCCTGGCCCTGCGGCCCGCTCTATCCTGGCACTGAGTGCACCTCGGGGATATTCGGAGATCCCAGGCTTTCCGGAGCTTGCGGCTGGTTGTGTGACTTTGGAGCCCTGGCCCGGACCATAGGCTGTGTTTGATCCACGATCTGTCGTAAGGGCTGTGGGACGGTCTGGAGGGGGCCGGGCGTGGCTTCTGATATTGGAGATCCCCCAACAAGTCTGGGATTTTGAAATATCTGAGATAAAAGGCACCCCAGTCCACCATGGGTTGCCCGGACAGGTCGCAGCCGAAACTGACCTTTGCGAATAGGAGGTCCAAGCCCAGCGATCCCCCGCCTTGCACAGAGAAGGACGGTGCAGGGTCGGCGGAGAGGGAGGTTGCGATGGAACCGGACATTCGTAACCTTTTACTAGCCATAGAAAAGAATCTACAAGGTGGTATCGCCTCTCTTGGTGCAAAGATGGACGCCCTCACATATCGTATGGACCGGATGACGGAGCGGCTTGACAAGCATGCTGAACGCCTTGATATGTCGGAACGACGCATTGGCGAGGTGGAAGAGGCGCAGACAACTTCTGACCATAAACAGCTTGGCAAGGTAATTCAACTCTTACAGGACAAGGCAGAGGCGCGGTCTCGCAGATGTAACATACGTATCACGGGCCTGCCGGAGAGCACACAGACGGGCAACATGGAATTGTTCGTTGAGGCCCTTTTGAAAAAGCTACTGGGAGAGACTGCCTTCTCAGAGATGTTTGTTGTTGAGAGGGCTCACCACACCTTGGGCCCGAGGCCTAAACCTGGGGCCCCACCACGCCCTATTGTCGCCAAGCTGCTTAATTGCAGAGACCGTGACACTACATTGAAGCTTGCTCGAGAGAAACAACCACTGGCATAGGGGGGGTCCACAATGTCTCTCTTTCCGGACTTCACGGCACGGGTACAGGAGGCGAGGCGTCAGGTTGGACCAATGAAACGCCAGCTGCGGGAACTTGGAGTGGACTACGCCTACCCTGCCAAGCTCAGAGTCAACAGACAGGGGACGTCTACGATATTCACGGATCCGCGGGCACTCCAGAAGGCCATGAAGGACTGGCGCAGGGACGCGCGGCGCTCATCGGAGGTCGGACAATCCGGCGATCCTGCAGACGGCTCTCTGGATGAACAGGGTTGAACTTGAGAATTGCGTCAGGTTGAGGTATTTCAGTTGCCCGGGACGGCTGTACACTGGGGTGGCTCCTTTCAAGATACTTCCTATTGTTATTGTTGATCTGGACTGTTGTCCTAGTGGCGATTAATATCCTGGGCACTGCTGTTACTATGGACCAATGACTGCACGAGGGGGCTGGGGGGGAGGGGGTGTTCCACTAGCCAGCGAACCCTTACTACCATTTGCTCTGCAGCTTCACCCTTCGCACTACTGTATATGCCACGCTTGGGGGTATGTATTTGCCCTCTGGTCTCCTACTGAGGCACTGGACCTGGGTGACATGCCTGGGGCCCAGGACTGCTATTAATATGTTGAGGAGATATAGACAGTTATGCTGTGTTGTTGTTCTTCATTGTTCTCGGAGCTTCCTTATGCTGCATGAGGTCATTGGCTATGTCTTTTGCTTTTGCTT
This sequence comes from Lissotriton helveticus, assembly GCF_964261635.1. Taxonomy (NCBI): domain Eukaryota; kingdom Metazoa; phylum Chordata; class Amphibia; order Caudata; family Salamandridae; genus Lissotriton; species Lissotriton helveticus. The sequence goes on from NC_136064.1 coordinate 23,527,074, forward strand.
TAGGAGCGGAGGGTGGGGGTGCTGCAGCGAGTTTTACACAGTGATATAGCTCTAGAATTGTTGTGTGCAAGCTACCTGTTGGCACAGCGAACTTCATTGCAAAACATTGTTATAGATCTGCTGTAAGCGAGCTACCTACGCCCCTGTGTGTGTAACACTTTTTCTCGTACGGCTCCCATAATTGGGGGTCTTTTTGCTTCTTTGATTGGATTTGTGATTTGCATTTTGTATTGGTTTTGAGGGTGGCGGGTGGGGGTAGAGGGTGGATTTGGAGTTCAGTGGGGGCAGTGGTAGGGACTAGGCTGGGAGGGACACTGGGACGTGGCCGAGTTGGGGATGGGCAGGCGTCGGTGGGGGTATGGGTAGAATTTATTGCTTATCTCTTGATGCTGATGGCGAGAGGGAGGGGTTGTTTTGTTGTTGCTTGTTTGATGCGGAGTTTTATTGTCGAGTGCGTGCAGAGATGGACACATTGGTCAATGGCGCGGACGGATCCATCTGATTGTTTATACTCACTTTGCCCCCTGCCATGACACAGCAAACGCATGACAACGATACTATCACACTTCTGACATCGAACGTTAGAGGACTGAATGACCACAGAAAGGTCAGACGTGTTCTCCGGTACCTCTCGAGACACGCCATAGATATAGCACTGCTTCAGGAGACTCACTTGCGCTCTGACAGCCCGACACTTCACTATAAAGGTTTACACAACCGCATACATGCCGCCGGATTCACCTCTCATGCCAGAGGCGTTCTAACCTGGGTGACCTGTAAGACCTTAATGACATTGACCCCAGTTGCTACGGACACTGATGGGAGGTAAGTCATCACGAAATGTGTTGGTAAGGGTATGACTCTCCACATAGTTAACTCATACGGTCCTAATTTCGACTGCCCCTTCTTCTACTTGACTTTGGCCTCTAAGGTGCAGGACCTTTGTGGGGAGCATGTTTTGTGGGGTGGTGATTTTAATATGGTCCGTTAGCCTGTGCTTGATAGGTCAGATGGCCCCGACAGACGCCCTTCGGCCTCTGCCCGAGTTCTTGAAGCTGAGATGACACGACTGGGTCTTCATGACGTGTGGAGAACTAGGTACCCGTTACAGGGGGGATACACGCACTACTCAGCACAGTATGACATTCACACCCGACTGAAGGACCTCCACTGGCTCCCAGTAAAAGCAAGGATTGAATTCAAGGCTATGTGCATCGCCCACCGATCCTACTGGGGAACGGGTCCCACCATCAACCGTACCCTTATAACCGCCTACCACCCAAACAGACACCTTAGATCGGGGGATTATTACCTCACCACAGTACCCCTAGTTAAGAAAGCCAGGTGCGGAGGCCGTTCACTGTCTTATAACATCGCCAAGATCTGGAACACGCTCCCCCTCACACTCAGATCAGAGCCCAGACTACTGACCTTCCGTAGACACCTGAAAACCTTGCTCTTTAACAAACCTGAGTAACTCTCTGCGGCTCTGTCTCTGCTACGACCTTCTACGGCACTGGGACGCCCCAGGGTAGCCATCGCGCTATATAAATTGTTTTTTCATTTCATTTCATTCACCCGCATAGATTATTGGCTACTCACCTCACCACTCCTCTCTAAGGTGCAGTCGTGTGTGACGCTGCTCCGCACATATTCTGATCATTCCCCAGTGCTTGTTACCCTTGGGGCCCTGGCGAGACTACCTCCTCCCTTTTCTTGGCATCTCCCCCCATACTCGCTGCTGGACGACGCCTTTCGGGAGGAACTGGCGACTGCCATTGAGGAGTTCTTTGACAAGAACGTGGGCTCGGTAGATTCTTTCTATGCGGTCTGGGAGGCCTTTAAGGCTTATATACGCGGAATTGCCATTTCTAAACCGGCGGGTGTCCTAAAATCCATACGAACCCACCTGTCTCTACTTGAAAATAGACTAAGAGATATCGAAGCGCGTCGACTTCATGACTCCGGAGCAGAGTTGACTCGGGACTTGGCTCAAACGCTTCGCGAATATCATGAGGAAGCGGATGCAGAGGTAAAACACCTAGGGAAATATTCCATCGCCAGATCATATGGCAAGGGGGAGCACCCGGGGGCGGTGTTGGCGCAGCTGGCGAGGTAGCGTAGACACTGAGCGGCGGCACCTGAACTACGATCCCCTCAAACTGGGAAGGTGTTACGTGACGCACAGGTGGCGGCTCGCTTTAGGGATTACTATGCTGAACTATACACCTCTAAGGGGCCAGCTTCGGAGGAACGTATCTTAGATTATTTAACACATATTCAGTCACCCTCGCTGACCAATACACATCATGAGTTCCTGGCTCGTCCATTCGAGAGAGAAGAAGTTGTTTGGGCATTGTTGTCAATGAAGGCTGGCAGCGCTCTAGGCATCGATGGCTTCCTGGCCTCATTTTACAAAATGTACTCTGAGTTGCTGATACCTAAATTATTGATGCTCGTCGAGCAGATGGCGGAAGCGGAGGTGATGCCCCCAACGATGCGGGAAGCTATTATCGTAGCTATCCTTAAGCCTGGGAAGCCCCCAGAAGACTGCGCTTCCTACCGGCCGCTGTCGCTGCTTAATGTAGACGTGAAGATATTTGTGAAGATTATAGCCAATCGCCTCAGCCCTTTGATCCCTGCGCTCGTGGCTCCTGAACAGGCGGGCTTTGTTCCCAACCGCAATCGGACATATAACCTGCGGACCGTGTTTGCGGCATCCCAGCACACGCGACAAGAGGTGCCAGCGGTAGCAGTTTTCCTGGATATGGAAAAGGCCTTCGATTCTGTCGAGTGGCCTTTCCTTCACTTGGTGCTGCGTCGCATTGGGGTGGGTGACCTTTTCCTCCAGCTACTGAACACGCTTTATGCTTTCCCAACGGCGCGGGTCCGCATAGGCTCGCTCACGACTGAGCCCTTCTTTGTCGGCTGTGGCACCAGACAGGGCTGCCCCCTATCTCCCCTCCTGTACGCCTTAGTTGCGGAGCCCCTGGCCTGCGCTTTACACGAATACCACAGCCATCGCGGTATTCGTTTCCCCTCGTACAACTTAATAGTGTCCACTTACGTGGATGACACTTTGCTCTATGTGAGGCAACCGGAAGACAACCTCTCGACTGTGCTGAGAGAGGTGGTACTGTTTAGTTTGCTTTCGGGGATACACGTGAACTGGAGTAAGACCATAATGTTTCCGCTTACCCCTGCCACCAGGAGAGTTGATTTGGACTCTCCCATCCAGTGGACTACTGATTCGGTCCGCTACTTGGGTATCCGGCTACACACGGACTCGGAGGTGGTCCTCAGGGAGAATTATGGGGTAGCGATTTCTAAACTGGAGGATGATGTGAATAAATGGATAGGACTTCCCTTGTCCTTAATGGGCCGCATATCGTTACTGAAAATGATAGTACTTCCCCGCTTTTTATTCCTCTTAGGTAATATTCTTATGGTCCTGTCGGGAGCATTCTTTTGGCAGCTCCATGCTCTGGGGCTGCGCCTGGCGTGGGCTGGGAAACAGCTCAGGGTAGAATGGGACATCCTCATCCGCTCCTATGAAGAAGGCGGACTACATGCCCCGGACTTTGAGCTATATTATCGAGCTGCTCAGGAAGCGCATGCGTATGGCTGGATACACGGCCCAGCTGAAGCACCGCACCTGCGGATTGAAACAATAGTGGCCGTTCCGACTCCGTTGCCGGCGCTGATGTTCCGACCTAGAGGCCGCCGGACGGGCATCCTGGACTCATTGAACGTCGTGACGCATGCCTGGCATCATCTTATGGACGCTCAGGCTTGCTCGCTGCTGTTTGCTCCGGGTGCGCAATTGGCCTGGTGTTCGTGGCTTAGTCCCTGTAGGGATAAAGGCGTACTGTCCGCCCTAACTAAATTGGACCTCACCAACATGGGCGACCTCTTCACAAATGGTAGGGCTTGCACCTGTGAAGATCTGGATCCGAAGGATGACTCTGGTACCCTGCTTCTTCCACGCTTCCAGTTCCATAGGGTGAGGCATGCCCTGAAGGGATTGCTAGGAGAAGATATGTTGGAGCCCCAAACGCTCTTGGCGTATGACTTTGTAGTCACTGCTAAGATGCCGGCTAAAGTGATTACGAGTCTGTATCGCATCACACTTGTGGAGCGGACAACGCATTATGCTAAGCCACGTCTAGCATGGCAGACTGATTTAGCCACTGACCTACCTGAGGAAACATGGAGATACGGCTGCGCTAATGTTAAGAGAGTGTCCCTTAATGGCCGCCATTGTCTAATGCACTTTAAATTCCTTAATAGGGTCTATTACACCCCTGGGTGCTTGTTCCGCTATAGCTTAAGAGAGATCCCCGGCTGTGAAAGATGCAGTTTTTTTTCATCTGGCCTGGCTGTGCCCGGGGGTCACGGACTTCTGGCGTGCGGTCTATGCTGAGGTGAATAGAGTCACAGATCTGTCGGTGACCCCATCTCCATTTTTGGCCCTACTGGGGTATTCTAGGGATATTGCTCCTGCAAGTCGGAGGCTTGTGGACATGGCCTTCTTAGTTGCCAAATGATGCGTTGCGCTCACCTGGATACGAGGGCCGACCCCGACGCTAGCTAGATGGTCTAATGACATGCTATATTGCTGCACACAAACGGAACTGTATAGCGAACTGCTCCCCCCCGTAACCGCCCTAAGAACTACTGGGCGCTGCACCTGGAGAGGAGGTCTGTACTGGGTGATGGTGTTTCGAATGAGACACACTTAGATCTGGAGACGGGGGTACACCGGAGGACTCACTACAACACACTGACATGGAGACCCTGGTTTAATGCATATGGAATGAGTCTTTTCCTGCTGTATACGGGGCGGGAACGAGGACTTCTGACGTTGCCTGAGATGTGGAAGTGTATTGTATATACGTCAATATTGTCGCCTGAGTGGGGGGTAAAGCATTGGCCTCTGGTTAATGTGTCCATGATGAAGAGTGAATGTAGTGTACTTGTCTCACATATGCCAACTCTGTGCTCCTTGATTGTAAGTTGTTGATATGCCAATAAACAAAAAAAAGTATATTTGATAGTGTTCTATTGATCATTGACAGCATGTATGAGTGAATCTATAGGTAATTGATTAGATATGTGTGTAGATCTAGGAATCACTGAGTGGGTTTTTAGATACTTGTATTGGTGTGTCAATGGATTCAAATATGGTACTCTATATTTTACTGTGAGTGATGAAAGGTTATACTAGTATTTGATGATGTGTATCTGAATGTCACGAGGATGATGTCATCAGTGATGTCATTTGAGATGTCATCAGTGATGTCATCAGTGATGTCACTGACCATGTTATGAATGATGTAATATGTGACATCATCAGCAGTGGATTGCGGGCTCGAAAGTTACAGTTAGTACAACTTACTGTAACGGAGGAATTTCAATGGTTTGTATGAGTGAAATGTCTAGCTAACTATAACACCCCTGAAACCTATGTTTTTTTCAGTGAATTTCTAAGGTTTTTTAATTGATAATTCCTAACTATAACCTACCTAAAACCTATTGTTTTTTTCAGTGAATTTTCAAGGTTTTTTGAATGATAATTCCTAACTATAACAGGCCTCAAATCTATGGTTTTTTCAGTGAATTTCAAAGGTTTTTTAAACGATAATTTTTAAATGTATTAATTATTATATATTTTGTTTATATTGTTTTAATACATTTTTTTTAAATTACATTTGTAATATAATTTTTTTTAAATAAAATTAAAAATGTGTCATTATTTTTTTTAAATATTTTTTTTACTGTATTTATAATATAGTACCTTTGGGGCATCACCTTCAACATCGTCACCAGACATACGTCCCCATTTTGAGAAAGTTAGAATGCACTGCGTGAAATGTAATTGTTTAATTTGCTATGGGGAGCAATCAGTAGACTTAGTTTGCAGAGCAATTGATAACCATCGATAGTAGTTTTTTTCCCCTCAAAGTTCATGCAGTCTAGTATGCAACAGTCAATGCTTTGAGTGCAGCCCGTTCAGATCATACATCATCGCAGGGTAAGCACACTCTAAGCACCAGATGTACCACTAACTCAGTACACCATAAATAATCGCCACATGGCCTTATTAAGGCAAAATTCAGTAGTCAAAAGACATTCTTACCAGTGCGGTCTCTCTGAACCACGCATCATGGCAGGCTCCACACAAACCGCCCCTACCTCAGTGCACCACAACACATGAACCCTTTACGATACTATATTCTGTGTATTATTTCACATATAGTGCTCCTACCTTTGTACAGCAGAAGTCATAAACCGTTTACGATTGAATGTATGTGTATGATATCATGATTACTTGTTACCAACAGCAACGTAATAAAATGGAGCTGAGCACACGTCCCCATACCCACTTCAACTATCTATCTGTGTCTGTGTATTTATTATGTTTCTAAAATGCTGCTCCTGCACCCTACCACGTAATATTGTGCTATAAATAGCGTATGCAATTATCTTACCTCTGCCAGTAACAAAAACTTCGATTATATAACTTTCTCCCGCTCATTCTACAAATACGAACGTACAAACTGGATCATTACAATACTGCAAACAAAGTGTATAGTAAATGTATAAGTGCCTGTGATTGCTGGATGTTTTTTTTTTTTTTAGCATATTTATGTAGCACGAACTCGACCCAAAACTATATCAGCAATTTACATGAGCACTGTATTTACAGTACATTTTCAGGCATGCGTAGATTACGTCATTACTCTACAATAACAGGTTGTGGACGCGACTCCGAGCCTCGAACACTGATTTCCAGCACCAAGTTCAACAGTATACCCGAATGACTACATACGTATATATATTAGCTGCACTTCATGTGCCATAAACTGCATCCTAAAGCTTTCATAGCCCTGTGTTACTACAGCTAGAACACTCCACTGAATGTACAATAAACATTCACATTCACACAAATGCGTCATGACCACCATCTTTTATGTGGTGAATGTAGGATTAGTGATTCCCCATACCTTCCATTTATGTGTAAGACCTGGGTGACGGCACCACTACAACACGGACACCCGAATCAGTTGCTTTCTCATATAGCTCACGACAGAGCCACCCCCATAGCTCTGGAGTCATCGTTCACAGCCTCGCGCAGCACTGCCATATGTCAGTCCAGCCCACTCCGCTTACGCTTCTAGGAAAACACAACAATGCTACATGGGCCAGACTTCTATTGTAGTGATTTCTTAGTTCCAGGTCTAGCTGTCAGAACAGCACAGACACACTCCCTCATGGCTGGTATACACACACACCACTACCATCCAGCACCTGCATCACAACACATGTGACCCTACCAATAAAAAAGATGGGGCGCACGTGCTCTACGCCATTTTAGAGTTGCTCCCATCGCAAGTCCTGCAATGGCCCGTCCTGGTGGTTCGGACGCAGCATGTAGGCCCGAACTACCAAACAGGGGGCCCACCACCACGTGCGTGGCCTCTTTGATCACTGAGTTAGTGGTACCGCAAGGACTGAGTGGGAGAGGAACTTTTTTTTTGTATATATTTTTTTATAGTCGGTCAAAAGTCTGTCGCACGTGAGGATTGAAACCACGTGGATCACTGCGCACCACTTGTTTTCTATACCCAGATGGAAAACATTACTACTCTACTAATTCATAAATCGAAGCCCATTAAACAAGTTGGAACTGTACAAATAGTTGTATTTTTAATGCGGGAGTGAAGGTGTGTGAAAGGGCGATGTTATTCTACTCCACATTAAGATAGTAACAATTACCAATCATAACATCTTTGTTTTACTATCTTTTAGATGTAACGCTTCAAGGTACACTCTGTCCCGGCACGTGGTGGAAGACACACCGATGTCAGAAAGGTGAGCTGCGAATATTCTTCTCAGTCACTCTCTCACTTCCTCTCTCCTTTGATAAAGAAATGACGCACAATCTTATCTTCCTTTTTATCTAACAGATCGTGTTTCACAAATTGGCGTTCCCCCAACACCTCCAAAGCTAAACGTTTGAGGATTCTGCGATGATGCGTGGCCATCGTAACAACGGATAAGAAAGCAGTTTCTACATGTGGTGGACCCTCTTTCAATCATGCCAATGGCATAAGGAGAGCAAAGAAGCTAGTTTCCGAAGCAACGAGAAGTCACCTGTGGGCGGAGAGACTGGATAGTGTGCAAGTTGACTGCGTACGAATGTACAATTACCTCCGGGCAGTGGGAGTGGATAGATTGGAACAGTCTGGGTGTGCAAGAAGGGCACTAACCTCCAGACACTGGGAGTCAATGGGGTGCAACAGTCTGGGTGCGCAGTAATGAGAACTCACCGCTATGCAGTGGGAGCGCATGGGTATAGTACTCTGGGAGAAAAAGAGCGCACAGACACCTCCTTGCAGTGGAAGTTGATGTAATACAGTATCTTGAGTGTCCAAAAGCATGACGCAGAAATATACGTGAGCAGTTTTATGTACTCTGCTATTACTAACTCTATGCTATTTTTTAGATCACTAAACTTGAGGGTCCATTATGAACCATCACGTGATTGGACACACACCGGAGACAAAAAGGTGAGCTACGAAGATTTTCTCCAGTATCAACATTACCTCTCCTGCTCCATCTATTACTTTCTCTCTCTCACACTATCAATGCCGTTCTTTCTCTCTCTTCCTCTCTCTCATATTGTTTCTCAATAAAGTTGGATTATCTGGAATCAGAAAATCGGACATTTCTATTGGACCTTACCATAAGCTGATAATCGGCCGGTAATGCTCAAATTAAAATAAAATGGGAGTCCCTTTCCTTTTCTAAGTGTTTAATAAAGTTGGGATACCAAATGATATATAAATATATATATAAAAAAACAAATAAAAAAATAGGAAAAAGGATGCCAGAAAACTTAAATTTAAAAAATATAAAAAAAATTCACGTAAGATGAGTTGTTAAAACTACATTTCCCAGTTCACTTCCGGTATTAGCAACAGGAAGTGATGCAATGATCACACAGTCTTTGGCGGGCCCTCCGTAGAAATAGGAGTGGCTTAAACTTCGCATAGGATTAACCGTGAGCAAGCTACACGTTTGTAGCGAAACGTGTCGGATTGGATTTGTTGTACTTAAATGCTGGAAATTACTGTGAATAAAATCTTGGGAAACGAAGGACTTTGTGCGTGCATACTCATTTCCTTACAAAAGGAGGTGCGATGGATAAATAAAGCGAGGCTCTGCTAAGGAGTACGGCACCGACAACGAGAGCGCCATGGGTCTGCAGTCAAGAGCCAAATCGGTGGATATATATATATATATATATATTACCTACTGGCGGTCGCCAGTAGGTATATATAGTTAGGATTTTTTCCCTATGGGATTTTTGAAAATTCTATGTCTAATAACTTTGGCGTTTGTGGACGGAATTGGCTGAAATTTTCAGGAAAATGGAACATTTTGTTTCTGAGCAGCCCCTGGAAATTTGGGGGGGGTTCGTCGAGGGGTGGCCGAGAAAAAAGGGGGGTCCCAAAACATGTTTTTCCCATGTTAATTTCCATAGGGCGGTTGGCCTCTCTTTTAGGACGAACGGCTGAATGGATTTGCACGAAACTTGGCAAAATTGTAGGGACTGTTAGCCCGATGTGCCTTTGCTAGGTCTCAATATATGTGCTCCAGTGGATTTTGAGAAATTAACATTCAAAAAAAGATATATATCTGTAAGCGCGCTCCGGGCTGCGCTCTGGTTCGCGTACTTGACGCGTAACGGAACTTCGCGTAGCGAAGCTGATTGGCTCTCCGGTGTCTGTCAACATTCTAAACAGTCCGGAGCGGCCGCCATCTTGTCTCTCGGTAGGATCGAGAGACAAGAGGAGGCCAAAACAAAGGGGTAAATGACCATAAGGGGGCATAGTAGATCCTCCCTGACCCCCTAGGTTTGATGTGGAGGCTTTAAAAGGGCCCCGCAGGGCAAAAAAAATAAAATAATAATAATAAAACCGGGAAGCGTTCTGGGGAGCGTACTATAAGGAAAAAAGAATGATAGACTTTTCAAATACTGTATGTTAATTGATTGTTGGTTTTGTTGATTATTTTTTAATTTCTTTATTTTTTAAGCAATTATTTATTATTGTGATTGTGTTTCAAAATTTAATAACATTTCTAACATTTCACTGTCTGAAATGTCGTTATTTTCATTGAACATAGCTTGTAATCTCTGAGTGTGTAAAATGTCCTCATTTTGAAGGAGGTCATCTACTGCTTGCACACATTGCAGTAGTTCTTGGTCCCAAGTTTCATCCATAAATTCTATATAATTTGGATCAATTAATTCTTGGCTGCTCTCTTGCAGGACAATTTGAAATGAAACTTTCTGTTCGCCTTCCATGTTGCCTGAAATTTGGATAAAAAAATATATATTAGTAGAGATAGGGCACTGTTGGGATTAATTTTAGATAGGCAGTTTTTATCAGTGAATTTATCTTTGGGCAGTGTATAGTATCAGAGTGGAAGTAGGAATATAAAAAAGTGTATGTGATTTAACGTAAGTAAATTCATAATTATACAAGAGAAACCTAACTCCATCCATAACTATAACAGAGAAGTCTATCTAAATCTATAACTACTACAGAGGGATAGTATATAACTATCAGAAAAAGTTTACCATATTAACTGATAGTGCACAATATACTTCAGTTTTTAAAATAACAACTTACCTTTACAAAGAAGTTGAAGTGATTAGTGAAAATCCAATTGAAATGTACACCAGGAAGTAGTAGTCAAAATGGCTGTGTTCCCTTCTCTTCCTTTAAATATATTCAGGTATATAACGAATCAAATGTCAGGTAAAAAAAGTAGAAAATGAAAGTAACATTTTCATTGGTTGTCAATTCCAACACTTCAGATGTGTTCTGTGAAGTAATTTACCTCATGGTATTTAGAAAGGTCTACAGGCTAAATGGCTAAATGGAATTTCAATCAAATTTGTGAAAATGGTAGGGATTGGTATGTAGTATGAGCTAATCTATATTTGGTGAAAGTGTCTCCAGTCGTTTTTCTGTAAATTACTTTCCCACCTTTTTTGATGGAGCGCTTCCCGGGGAGCGCCCCAGTACGCGAACTGGCGAGCGCCCCGGTACGCGAACCTGAAGCGTTACGGGAGTCCACCATTTTGTGTTTCGGTTGACTTAAGATACAAGATGGAGGGCAAATAATGTTCAGAATGGGTAGAAGGGGGCATGGTACACTTATCTTGACCCCCTAGGTTTTCTGAGGGTGGCTGAGGAGGCCCATATGTGCGAAAAAAAAACATTTTTTTTTTAAATTTCGCGAGGTTAGCTTCCGGTTCGCGTACCGGGTAGCGCCCCGGGGGGCGTACTTTGTTGAAAATTAGTGAAAAAAGTCCAACAATGGGGAAATGACTGAAAATGTCCTTAAGACACATGAAAGCGTTTTTTGATTGCCTTTGCAGCATTTTTGGGTCACTTTTAACATGGCTATGTAACTCAAAGACTCAAAATCTAAATTTGCCAAGCACAGGTGCGAGCATATTTACAAGGAATTTGCCCCACGGGGAAAGGTCTTACATTAAAATGGGAAAAATAACATCAGAGACACTCAAATGCCTTATAAAGAAGCAGACACCATTATGTCCTTGTCATAAATTTTAAAAGCATTCCTTTACCTCAAAAACGATTTTCAAGTCATAATTTGAAAACACTGCACATGGGGAAATGACTTAAAATGTCCTTAAGACACATGAAAGCGTTTTTTGATTGCCTTTGCAGCATTTTTGGGTCACTTTTAACATGGCTATGTAACTCAAAGACTCAAAATCTAAATTTGCCAAGCACAGGTGCGAGCATATTTACAAGGAATTTGCCCCACGGGGAAAGGTCTTACATTAAAATGGGAAAAATAACATCAGAGACACTCAAATGCCTTATAAAGAAGCATACACCATTATGTCCTTGTCATAAATTTAAAATGCATTCCTTTTCCTCAAAAACGATTTTCAAGTCATAATTTCAAAACACTGCACATGGGGAAATGACTTAAAATGTCCTTAAGACACATGGAAGCGTTTTTTGATTGCCTTTGCAGCATTTTCGGGTCACTTTTAACATGGCTATGTAACTCATTTTAATTTCATTTTAAGTCATTTCCCCATGAATGTAGGTATACAATTGATTTATATGTTGTGTTTAAAAACGTTTTTTGAAATCAATTACATTTCTGGATATGTACTGCTAGAGCTTCATGCACCTTAAACAAACCTCTGGATAGGCTACACCTTATCGTCATCCTGAATTAATCATTTAAAATGCTAGGGACAGATTTATGATAGGTGTATGCCTCTTTTGCGGCACTGTGCGTCACTTTTGTGACGCAGTGGCGGTGCAAAAGATTTGCTATGTGGCGACAAAATTACAAATTGATGCATCTAGGCAGATGTGTCATGCTGTAAAAAACCTGTGCCACATGAAACCGATGCAGCAGTGATGCAAAAGATGCACCATGTTGCAAGACAGGCCTCACTTCATCTCCAACAAGATAAGAAGCTGAGTCTTCTGTAAATGTGAAAATTGTTGTATACACTGCTCAACTTCTGTGTACTCTTTGATATGCTAGACTCCATCTGCACTATGAGGTAGCTAAGCAAAGGAAACACAGGTAATGTAATTGTAAAATGAGGAAAAGAAACTCCACATTTTTCAATTACATCACCTGTGTTTCTTAAGTTTACGAATGACATTGTGCAGATGAAGTTAAGGTCTGTCCACGGACACAAAAGAGGTCTGGCCTTTGTTCAAGAGTGAAGTGCACATGACTTACTTCATTAGTAGGCCTTCACATGTATTATCTCCTCTGTATTCTTCAACAAGCGTAAATTTGATCTGCAACCCTGAGTAGACCTCACCTTAAACAAACCTCTGGATAGGCCACACCTTATCGTCATCCTGAATCAATCATTTAACATGTTAGTGACAGATTTATGATAGGTGTGTGCCTCTTTTGCGCTGCTGTGCGTCACTTTTGTGACGCAGCGGTGGTGCAAAACATTTGCTATGTGGCGACATATTTAAAAATTGAAGCATCTAGGCAGATGTGTCATGCTGTAAAGTCCTGTGCCACATGAAACCTGCGTCAGTTTTCATATAGGTGTTTTGTTGCAAGGTATGCATTAATTTGCAAGAAAGCCCTGTAAAACTAACACAGTGAAATTTAGAAGATTTCACTGAGTCAGCTTTATAGCATTGCTGAATGAAATCCTTATGCCTGTTTGAAACAGGCATAAGAAGTGATGCACCATGCAATGTGAGGGTTCCTCCTGTGCATTGCAGTAGACATGTCGCGCTTATGATGTGATTCCTGCAATGTGCTGCTTTTGTGGCACAGATGTGTGACGCATCTGTGCTGTTTTTGCTCAATGGTGCTCCTCATTGTAAATTCGGCCCACTATGGCTGGCAGAGCAGCGGTGCACATTAACTGGTGCATCCGTGGGGATGCGCCATTTAGCATAAATCTGCCCCTGTACATTTAAGTACAGGGGCAGAGTCGGTGAGGCTTATCCAAGGTTAAGAAGAGATGAGTCATGTTCACTGAAAACTTGGACATAGGCTTCACTTCCTCAGCATCGCTGGACATGGCTAAATAATAGCTGCAAAATGTTACTCTTGTTAAACAATTTTACTATTAGAATCTCTGAGATTTGTCTCTTACTCTGCAACATCTCATTGTTGTTCTCTTTCTTTAAAGATAACGACAACATCAACCATGAGTGACAATCAGCAATCAGTTGATTATGACATTATCATTGAACTTGTAATTGAAACATCAGTGGAAGTAGATCCCTTGGATGATTTAAATTCTGAGGATGATGAAGAAAATGATGAGGATGCCGATTTGTCAGAATTGTATGATATAGGCTGGGAAGCTGACGTGCTTGAGCCTATGGAACTATAAACATATAAAAATTTATAATAAATGAAAAGTAAAAATGTAAACCGTTTCATTTAAAAATAAAGACACCTTCAAAAACAGGTTATGTGTAGTGTCTTCAATAAAATATTAAAATATGCTCATAAAATTAGATCAGATTCACATATAAAATAGTACAGGTAAAATGAATATGAATTCCATTTCTTTTCTGCTATTTCTGTATTCTAAATTTGCCAAGCACTAAAAAATATTCTATGTAAAAATGTGAAGTAGTGTGTTAAGTGTTTGATGACTGTTATTGATTTACTGTTTGGTAATAGTGGTTAATAACATTTTTTATTATATTTTACCACAGATTCAACTGCATATCATTTCAAGATTTCACCATGCCAACCAAGGATAGAGTTAGAAAGGCTGCAAAACGTCAAAGACAGCAGGCCCAGGAAATAATGCAGCAGTCCTCTAACAAAAAAATTTGTCAAGTCACCAAGAAAGCACCGGGTAAGAGCACAAAAACATTTATAAGAAATATTTGTAGTAAAAAAAATATTACTACAGAAAATGTTTCAGTCCAGAAAAAGAGAAGCATTTTAAACGGAAAGGAAAGGCCAATCAAAAATGTTACTGCTAGAGCAAGAGATAACTCTGTGCATGATAGTAGAAGGAAACAACAGTTTAGGGACATTCGTAAACGAATGTTCCGCAACAGGATAATTGGCAATTTGTTAAAAAATATTAAGAAAGGTCAACAGAAAGTGGTTTTTTATAAGAGAAAAAAAAAAGTTGAGAAAGTTATTGATCAGGCATTTGAAATTAAACGTAAGTTATTTATTTTGATAATCAATAGAATTAGGAAGCTAAACAAGGCAATTTATGATTTCAAAAGAAATAGTAGATGGAAGAGAATAGTTAATCGTAGTAATTTTTGTGAAGTTTTTTCCGGAGAATGGATGCATAGTTCAAGTTGTGAGGCATTTTTTAATGAGGAGAGTTATTTCCAGGATAATGATTTGGTGCATGCAGTTGACACCAGTGGTCGAGCTTATGAAGTGAAAGATGGTTGTCCAGTTGAAAAGGAAAAACTTGTGACAACAGAGACAGAAGAGGTGTTAGGTAATGAGGTTTTAGGAAGACGTCCTAAGGGTCCTGTGTACACCTGGAAGTGTAGTAGTATTTGCAGTGTGCGACAGGATTCCATCAATTTGCTTTGTGATTTTGTACGGACATTTAATAAGAAAAGTTTGAAGCAGAAAATGAAGTTGTTGCAAGAATTAGATCCTTGCAGAGTGAGAGAAGTGACAGGTTTGCATGGTCATTCACTGGCTTGTCTTTCCAGGAGAGTATGCCAGAGTGTTTTTCATCATTTCAGGATGCTAGCAGTGCATCATAATAAAGTGAGAAAATTAGTTAGAATGTTGTATTATGCTAAGAGTCCAGCAATTATGCTTAAACAATTATGCGCTGCTCTTTTGCATGGTTCTGAAATAGATGTGAAGAATATTTGTGAAGAAATTGAGTTTTGTTACTTTGGAAGTAAAGAGGAGAATGTTGAAATTGACCAAGAAGAAGAGGGTAATGTGGAAGATAGTGTACAGGTTTCCAGTACAGATAATTTTCAGAGGGAAATTGCGACGTTTCAGGTGAAATCTAGTGAGAGGCCTAATTTCACTTGTGTGTGTTGTCGACGCACTTATTATAAGAATCAGACTAAGTTAGTGGATTTATATGCAAAAAGTGAAAGGGAAAATAATAGTGAATGGAAGGATTTCACAACATATTTGATGGTAGAAAATTGTTTTGATTTGGGATCGGATCAACGTGTGTGTACTTATTGTTGTAGCAAATTAAATCAAAACCAGATGCCTGCTCGAGCAGTTCATAATAATCTGGAATTGGTTGAGATTCCTTCTGAATTGAAGGATTTAAATACTTATGAATCTATTTTGATTCAAAGTATCCATCCCTTTCAGGCTATTGTAAGAATGGAGCCAAAGACAGGGAAATTGCCTCCATCAGATTTACAGAGAGGATTAAAGGGAAGAGTTGTTTATTTGCTTCTAGATTTGAAGAAAAACATTAACACAATTGGAGTAGAAAAAGTGGAAGAGGACCCTCTGGTTATCTTAGTTAATGGGGTTCCGACAAAGAATAAGAAAATATGGCAAGATTTAGTGGATGTTAGGAAAGTCAAAAAGGCAACATTGTACTTGAAAAAAAATAATAAGTACTATAAGAATATATATGTTGCAGAAGAGGAAGTAAGTGAGGAAGAGGATAGCGATTTGTGTGCTGGTCAAATTGAGAAAGTAGAACCCTCTACTAGTGAAGAAATATATGAACATTATAGTGTTCATCCTTTGCATTCCAAGGAAGTCATGGGGAATGCTATTGAGTTGTTTCAAATGAAACAAGCCAAAGGGAGTCCCATTAGTGTTTGGGAGGAAAGTTTGGAAGCTCAGTGTTTCCCACAGCTTTTTCCAACAGGTCAGGGAGGAAGATATGATGAGCGACCTCATCAAATTCCTGCTTCTGAATACCGGACTTTGCGATTGTATGCAGGAGATGCTAGGTTTCGACAATGTATTCCCTATTTGTTTCATCTCCTGTTTGAAAGCGATCTGTCTGGACTGTCATATGCAGTGAACCACATCTTGAAAAGTGGTATACACATGCAAAACATCTCGGCAAGTGACTTTATGGATAAAGTCAATGTCCAAGACAGTATTTTGGATTCTCACCTGATTAATCTCATGGCGTGTCAGCATGGTACTAATGAGTACTGGTACCGTCGTCATGGTGATTTAAAATGTATGCTGAGGAACTTAGGAACTCCCACATGGTTCCTCACTCTGAGCTGTGCCGAGTATGGCTGGGAAGACTTACTTGAATTTCTACGAGAGGCAAATGGAAACATCGAAAACATCGAATTCAGGACACCCGGAGAACTGTGCTCTTTGGATCCAGTCAATGTATGCCGGGACTTCAATCTTAGATTTGAAGCTATGATGTCTTTCATCATGAATAAGAAGAATCCACCTCTTGGAGAGGTGTTGGATTTCTTCTGGAGAAAGGAGTACCAAGCAAGAGGTGCTCCTCACATACATATGCTGTTGTGGATCAAGGATGCACCTAAATTTGGAACAGATCAAGAAGACTCAGTGATGAGTTTCATACAACAGTATTCTATGTGTGCTGTTCCAAACGCAAAGGAGAAGAAAAGCCTAAGAGAAAAAGTTCTACGTTTCCAAAGCCATCGTTGTGGAAAGTACTGTCGTCGTAAATTCCGAAACAAGGACAAGTTCTACACCAAATGTCGTTTCGGCTTTCCACGACCGGTGATTTCTAAAGGAAGAGTAAACAGTTTGATGTCTTCGCTGCGACATAATGTGATGAAGAAATCACCTAAAACACATACAATTTGAAGAGGAACGAAGAGTCCAAGTACATCAACGACTACAACCCGGTGATTTTGTCCATGTGGAATGCTAACATGGATATACAGTTTGTGGCTGATAACTGTATGGCTGTGGCTCGGTATGTGACATCTTACATCACCAAAAAAGAGAAGACAGAATTGAAGGATATGTGGGAGGACATTTCCCATGAAAAGAGCCTCAGTAAGAAGTTGTACAGTTTCAGTCTGAAGATGTTGTCGCATCGAGAAATCGGAGCTTACGAATGTTCTGACCGGTTGTCTTCAGCAAGTCTCTATGCCAAATCTAGGAGTATCGTTTGGGCGAGTCTTGGTCTTGCTGCAACACGTAATCGAGTTCTGAAACCTGTGCGGGAAATTGAGTATTTGGCGGAAAAGGAGCCAAACAGTACCGACATTTTGAAGACCAACATGTTGGATACATATTATCCAAATCGAAGCAGTCACCTCGAGAATGTTTGTCTGTATGAGGTTCTACAAAATTACATATTCAAGAGGAACATCAAAGAAGATACTGAGAAAGGAGTGTATGCTGTAATTGGAAGTGAGGGATGTCTGGTCAAGCAAAGAAAATGGCACTTGGTAAACCATCGAAAATTGAGTGGCGAATCTCCTGAAAAAAAGGAGTTTTTCTATTTAGCACTTTTGCAACTTTTCAAGCCTTGGCGTGCAGAAGAGGAACTGCTTGGAGATTTCCTCTGTTACGAAGACTCTTTCACTGCCGCCAAGGAGACCATAGAATGTCCTGCTTTTCCCAAATATGTAGAAATGTTGAATGCGGAAATCGAGCAGGAAGCAAAGATTGCAGCCGAGATTGCCAGAGACAGTTCTCAGGACAGTCAGAGTTCTGCTTCATTGAGTCAGGATCCACTAGGAGGACCTGTTATTGAAAATGAAGCTGCCACTGCTATGAATGAAGTGGAAAGAGCCATGGCACATGCTCAGGAGGATGCGGTTAACTTAGAAGAGTTGGAAAGACAACTCAACGTTGAGCAGAGGAAAATATATGACGAAGTTACCATGCAAATTGATCATGGATTAAGTCATGAGAAGAAAGAGTGCTCATGTACGTCGTTGAAGCCTGTCCGACTGTACGTGAGTGGAGAAGCGGGAACTGGAAAAAGTTTCCTTATTAAAGCAATTTCATGTTATTTGCAGGAAAGGACTGAGTCATCGCTGTCTTGTGTTGTCACCGCTCCAACTGGACTGGCAGCACATAACATTAAAGGGATTACTTTACATCGTTTACTGATACTGCCAGTGGAGCATGACAACAAATTACAATATCACAAGCTAACTGGAGATGCTCGTTGTGAAGTTTCAAGAATCTTGAGGAAAATGAAACTTCTTATCATTGACGAAGTAAGCATGGTTTCCAATGTCATGCTTGCCTTTGTGCATTTGAGAATACAAGAAGTTATCAAAACAGAGTATGATGTGTTATTTGGGGGCAAACACATCATTGTTTTCGGAGATCTTCTGCAGCTGACACCAGTGAAAGGGCAACCTGTGTTCAAAATGCTCACGCATGAAGATACCAGGAAGTGCCTAGGGAGCATTGGCAACGTCAATATATGGTTAAACTTCAATTATGCTGAACTGCATGAAAATATGCGTCAGGCGAAGGATGAAGTTTACAAGAATATTCTACAAGATGTTAGAATTGGAAAAGTGACCGAGCATGGGAAAGAAGCTTTACATGCACGATTACTGTCAAATTTATATCCAGAACAAGATGTTGTGCCTGAGAATATTTTTCAGAAAATTACTGAGAAGAAATCTGGAATATGTTTGATGCCAACTCTTGCAGAATGTGCCATCTTCAACAACAAAATGTTGCATTTAGAAAATCAAGAGATTGTGAAACTGGAAGCTATTGACAGAGTAGAGCATATGGGATCAACAATTATTTTGTCTGAGAATTTGAAAACAAAATTGGATTCATTAGAGAAGACTATATCTAAAACTGCAGGTTTTGAAAAGACTCTGAATGTGTGCTTGAACTGCCGTATAATTTTAAGAAGGAATTTACATGTTGAAAGAGGTCTGGTAAATTGATCAATGGGTAATGTTGTTGATTTTGTGAAATACAGAAATAGAGATGGAATTGAATTTTTAAAAATTAAATTTGATGGCATTGAGGAAGTACAGCTAATTGGTCGTTGTTCTGCTAGATTTTTGCTTGTAAAAGACTTATATGTTCGCCGTAAGCAGTTTCCTGTTTGCTTGGCATATGCGGTGACAATCCATAAATCGCAAGGTTTAAGTGTAGACAGTGCATTGGTGAATATTGGCAGTTCTGTGTTCAAGGAGGGTATGGCATATGTGGCATTGTCACGAGTTAGAACTTTATCAGGATTGTACTTGATTGAGTGTGATGTCACAAACATTTGTGCGGATCTAGATTGTGTTAAGGAATACAATAGGTTAAGAAGAGAGTATGCGCCACATTTGCCTCAATATCCTTTGTTTGAGAAACGTGTGGTAGGCCGGAAACGAACAAATGTGACCAATACTAGGGAGGTTGTAGCAAAAAGACGAAAAGTCGATGAACCTGAAATTATAAGCAGAAACAAAAAGGATTCTGTTGAAGATGTTGTTGGTTTTCAATTTGAAAACAGTTCTGGTGTCAACTGCTATGCTAATGTAGTGGTTAATGTTTTGTTTTCTCTAGAAAATGTAAAAGAAGAGATTGTGGTCAATTCTGATCAAAGATTTTGCAGTTTGTTAAATTCTGTGTTAGAGAAATGTAGCACTGATAGAACAAAAATAGAAAGTGTGTCTGAAATTCGACATCTGTTAGACAGATGTTCAGGTCAAACACAATTCTCTCAAAATATTCAGCAAGATTGTCAGGAGTTTTTAATGTATATGCTTGATGTATTGCATGCTGAAGGTGTAGATGTAGATCACCTGTTTGGGCTTTCTTATCAATGGCAGCATGACTGCGAGAACTGTAGGGTATCAAGTACTACTAGTGTAGACTCAGAAAGATTTATATATTTAACTTTGCCAGACAGTAAATCAGTCTCTTTTAATAAGCTAGTAAAAGCAGCTGATCACAACATGGAATGTAGCCAATGTAAATCTGAAATGATGTCCACATTATTTATACGAACATATGGCCAGTATGTCATTTTAATGTTCCAACGATGTAGGCCTGATGGAACAAAATTGACAACTTTAATAAAAAATTTTGTGGCTTCACAGTTGTCAATATCAGGAAGGACTTTTGTAACTGTAGCAATTATATATCATGACGGTCCTTCAATAACATCAGGACATTACACAGCTTATTTAAAGTCTAGAAATGGCTGGTCATTCTGCAATGATTCTGTTTTAATTTTCCAAAACAAATTGCCGTATGACCTTAAAAATTGTTACCTGGTGTTTTTAAAACCAAAATTTTAGGGAAAGAATCTCGGGATGTGCTCTGAGGAATTTCAAGAAGTTCTAATGGCTCCTACACGATTTGGCCTTGAGGATAAGTGTAGTACAGAGATATAACTTCTTACCATAACACTGGACGTCCTGGAAAAATAACTGCACTTTGAATGAGTTCAGAAAAACTATTTCTTTTTATAAGCTAATTCAAGCAGCCAATCAAAACATGGAGTAGAGGGAATGTAAGTCTGCAATGCTGTCTACTGTTTTATATTGCTTTGTGATTAAAAGTGATGTAGAGAATTAAATAATTGTAGTAGTCATAGAGGTAGTGTAAGTCTGCTTCATAGTAAGCAGTATCAGTGTCATAGGAAATGTAGAACATGAGTGTGCAAGAAGGGTAAGATATTAGTAGTCCTGGATTGTGAAAATGATCTTCAACATTTTAATTCTGAAAGTTGCGGAAATACAACATGACGGGATTGGCTTACAAGAATTCCAAGAGTTATAAATGGCTCTGACACGATTTGGCCTTGTGGAAACATGTGGTAGAGAGCGAGAAGTCATTTATTGTATGTAACATATTTTTCAAAACGATGGAGGTTTTCTTTCAGAAAGTGGCGGGCTGAAAGTAATAACAGCACAACAGAGTGTAAGCTGTTCATAGGACATCCTTCGACGTCATGGAAAGTAAGTTAACTTTAAGGAGTTCTGAATTCTGATTTGTTATGTTGTATGGGTTTTTTAAACACAATCATTTTGATTGTGGTTTTTTTTCCCCGCTGTTATATGATGAATACCTTCAAGTCACTGTTTTTAGTGAAATTTGATACATTCCGAGAACAGCAAAAATAAACCATTTAACATGTATAATTAATTCTGTACTGTTTGCATTTATGATTTACATGTAGAACTGTGTAGGAGGCATGGAGAAGGTGAGGCTTCTGTAAGTGTCAAAGTTGTTGCATACAGTGCTCATATTCTACGTAGTCTTTCATATGATAGACTACATTTCCACAATGAGATACCTAAGCAAAGGAAACACAGGTGATATGATTGTGGAATGAGCAAATAAAATTGCACGTTTTTCAATTATATTACCTGTGTTTCCTAACATTACACATCACATTGTGTAGATGAGGTTTAGGCCTGTTCCTGGAGACAGAGGAGGTCTGACATTTGTTCAAGAGTGCAGTGGACATGACTCACTTCGTTGGTAGGCCTGCACATGTATTATCTCCTCTGTATTCTTCAACAAACCTAAATTTCATCTGCAACTCTGAGTAGGACTTACCTGAAACAAATCTGTGGATAGGTTACACCTTATCGGCATCTTGAAACAATCATTTAAAATGTTAGGGTCAGATTTATGATGGCCGTGCGCCTCTTTTGCTCCGCTGTGGGTCACTTTTGTGTAAAAGATGCACCATGTTGCAAGATAGGTTTCAGTTCATCTCCAGCAAGATACCATCAGTTTAAAATGTATATAATTAGCACTGTGTAGGGGGCATGCAGAAGCTGAAGCTTTTGTAAGTGTCAAAGTTCTTGCATGCAGTGTGCATTTCTGGGTACTGTTTCATATGCTGGACTACATCTGCACTATGAGATACCTAAGCAAAGGCAACACAGGTGATGTGATTGTGAAATGAGGAAAAGAAACTCCACATTTTTCAATTACATAACCTGTGTTTCCTAAGTTTACGAATGACATTGTGCAGATGAAGTTTAGGTCTGTCCACGGACACAGAAGAGGTCTGGCCTTTGTTCAAGAGTGAAGTGGACATGACTTACTTCATTGGTAGGCTTTCACATGTATTATGTCCTTTGTATTCTTCAAGAAGCATAAATTTGATCTGCAACCCTGAGTAGGCCTCACCTTAAACAAACTTCTGGAGAGGCCACACCTTATCGTCATCCTGAAGTAATCATTTAAAATGTTAGGGACAGATTTATGATAGGTGTATGCCTCTTTTGCGACACTGTGCGTCACTTTTGTGACGCATTGGCGGTGGAAAAGATTTGCTATGAGGCGACAAAATTACAAATTGATGCATCTAGGCAGATGTGTCATGCTGTAAAAAAACCGTGCCACATGAAACGATGCAGCAGTGATGCAAAAGATGCACCATGTTGCAAGACAGGCCTCACTTCATCTCCAAGAAGATAAGAAGCTGAGTCTTCTGTAAATGTCAAAATTGTTGTATACACTGCTCAACTTCTGTGTACTCTTTGATATGCTAGACTCCATCTGCACTATGAGATACCTAAGCAAAGGAAACACAGGTGATGTGATTGTGAAATGAGGAAAAGAAACTCCACATTTTTCAATTATATCACCTGTGTTTCCTAAGTTTACGAATGACATTGTGCAGATTAAGTTTAGGTCTGTCCACAGACACAAAAGAGGTCTGGCCTTTGTTCAAGAGTGAAGTGTACATGACTTACTTCATTGGTAGGCCTTCACATGTATTATCTCCTCTGTACTCTTCAACAACTCGAAATTTCATTTGGAACCCTGAGTAGGCCTCACCTGAAACAAACCTCTGGATAGGACACATCTTATTGGCATCCTGAAACAATTATTTAAAATGTTAAGGGCAATTTTATGATGGCTTTGCACCTCTTTTGCGCTGCCATTGCATCACTGTTGTGAGACAGCAGCAGTGCAAAAGATGCACCATATTGCAAGATAGGCCTCACTTCATCTGCATCAAGATACTGTTAGTTTAAAATGTATATTTTTAGGACTGTGTAGGGGCATGGAGAAGCAGAGGCTTCTGTAAGTGTCAAAGTTATTGAAAAACTGTTTGTCCTTCAATCTTTTCCCTTGTCTTTTCTAATTTTTAAATACATGTTTTAATATTTTTCAAATGTTTGTTCTCTCTCTCACAGATTGAAAGTATAAAAATTACAAGTGACTAAGTTAACGACAATTATAAGGTAAATGTTTTGTACTCTTTTCGTTACATTTCTATCACATTTAACTTCTATTAGTTTCACTACTTCATTTCTTTAACCCTCACTTTCCTGCCTTTGCTACTTCCCTCAATCCTTTCTCTATTACTTACTTACTCTACTCCTTCCACTATTTTTGTCAGTCCCTCTCTTCTCATACTTCGTCACTCTTGTTCACTCACTCTGTGTCTATTACTCTCACTGTTTCTGACTGATCACTCTTTCACTACTTGTTCATTATGCTTTCTCTCTGTAGTTCAAGCACAGTAAGGGGCATATTATCAACACAGGCAATAAATGTATCAGTGTTTTTATCGGCAGAAAACTGCCGCAAAAGTGGCTTTAGCAGCAGTTTTCTTCCCGAAAAGCGGCTTTAGCGGCAGTTTTCTGCCGATAAAAGCAGTAATTATTGGCAGAAAACTGCTGCAAAAGCGTCTTTAGTGTCAGATTTCTGCTGATAAAAGCAGCAAAATTTTTATCGCCTATGTTGATAATATGCCCCTATGTTATTTACATTTCTTTGCTGTTTCAATCATTCCTTTTCTGTTACTTCTTCTTTTCTGCATTGTGTTTTTTCTCTCTGTTATTCCGATGTTTAATCTTAATTTGATTATTCATTCACATTCTCTAAGAAACTCTTGTTTGTTATTCTTCTACTCTCTTTTTTTTTCTCACTTACTTATCTATTTTGTTTTTCACAATTATACTCTCTTAAATCTTTTCTTCAGTAAATAGATCTATTAAACTGTATCTCTACTTTACTCCCTATAGCTGTCTTTCTTTTAACATAACTGTCTGTTTCCTTCCCTTATAATTACTCTTCTTTTTTTTAAAATTTTTTTTTTGGTTCGCTCCCGGTTCGCGTACCGGAGAGCGAACGGGGAAGCGAACCAAAAGAAATAGAGGTTGGCAGAGTTCCAAATATTCTACCAATTTTTTTATAACAGGGAGGTAGTTCTGAAAAGAACTTTTTTTTAAATTGTTTTTGTTGTTTTATATTCTTTTTATTATTTTTCTGAACATTTTTTTACTTTTTTTTTATTTTCTGAACAGTTTTATATATTTTTTGGGTTTTTTGGGGGGGGAAACGAAAACGATTCATTGTAAAGGGCTCAACAGGAGCAACAAAAAAAAAAGAATTTATTGTCTGGGGCGTTTCGGACAATCATGATTGTCGATAGCTCTGTTGATCAGAGTGATGCTACTTTCTCTGTAGCAAATGAACCCATTGCAATGCACGCACACTTGTTTCACTTCCCCGAATTTCATCTGAATATTTGGGACCAACTCCCTCGCCTCTGGTCCCGTCACTTCCGGCACAACTGATCTTCTGGCCATAGAAGGAGGATTATCTTGCTGGTCACGTAACTGCGCAGCACTGTAGTTGTTAGGATGCCACCTACTCATATGGCGATGCATCGTGTAATTGCCGTAACTGTACTTCTTCTCGGTGCCTCTGGACAGGCTTTCTTTACATATAAGGCAAGTTAGGTACCGTGCATTGACTTTTTTTTGGCCCTGGGGATAACTAAAAAATTGCCAAATATAATTTACTTTCACATGAGACCTCCTGGGCTCCTCACGCAAAAATTGCCTCTCTTGCTGCTCTTCCTCTTCTTCCTCTTCTTCCTCCTCTTGCTGAATAATAACTTCAGCAGGTGGTCCTCTCTTCTTTGGATGTGGTGGAGGTGGTGGGGAATCACCAGCTGAAGCTACTAATGAAGCCATTGCTCACTAATAACAAAGGGTCTTTCTCTCACAAAGATGAAAGTCAGAGTGAGGAAAGAAGGAGGGGTTTTCATCATTTGGGAAAAACAATAGTTCTAAACCAATGAAAAGTGTTACTTTTAGGTCACATGACCTAGTCTTACATCATTAGGAAACCAAACGTGAAATGAACCAATGAAAAGTGTTATTACCGAGTCACATCAGTGATGTCATCAGTGATGTCATTTGAGATGTCATCAGTGATGTCATCAGTGATGTCACTGACCATGTCATGAATGATGTAATATGTGACATGATCAGCAGTGGATTGCGGGTGCGCGATATATAGTTAGTACAACTAACTATATATGGAATTTCAATGGTTTTGTGTGAGTAAAAAAAGGTTTTTTAAATGCTAATTCCTAACTATATATGGTCTATAACCTATGGTTTTTTCAGTGAATATATATATATATATATATATATATATATATATATATATATTACCTACCGGCGGTCGCCAGTAGGTAGTTATAGTTAGGACCTATTTTTCATAGGAAATCCACAACATTCTTTTTGGAATAACTTTGGCGCCGGTTGACGAATCTTCGTGAAACTTTCAAAACTGGTGGGGCGCTCCGGTCCTCTCCTATCCTGAAATTCTAATGGTGATTCGTGAAGCAGGGGCCGAGAAAAAATGGGGGTCCCAAAACGTGTTTTCCCCATGCAAATTTCCATAGGAACCGTTCATCGCGGCTACAGCCTGAACTGCTAACCGGAATTACACCAAATTTGGCAAAGAGTTAGTCCTTGGTTCAGACTCGTGCCTTTTGCTTAAATGGTGTAAATGCGTTCAGTAGTTCCTGACAATTAAAAGCACATATATATCTATGGCCTCGATAAATCCGCGAATCTTGCGCGCACTCTAAGTGCACCATCCCGATCACGCGCTGAATGCAAATTGGCTGTCAAGTGGTTGTCAACATTCGAAACTAGGAAGTGTTGGCAGCCATCTTGTGCCTCGGTAGAAGCGAGAATCTAGAAATTAGTGGAACAAGTGTTCAAAACATATAAAGGGGGCAGGTAAGAAATATTTTGACCCTCTTTTTTTAAAACTGAGAAATGTGCTCTGGGTGCATGAATCCGCTGTAAAAAAAAACAAAGTGTGGGCTCCTGTGCTTGTTTAAAAATTAGCTACCTGGGAGGGACAAATCCCGGGGTCTAAAATATTACATTTGATGGGGGTTCAGAGGGGCCCTGTAGCCCGGGACCGCCATTCCTCGTTTCTACAAAATAAATGGGTGAGGGAGCTCAAAGGTCCGTCTAAGCCCTGGGGATTACCACCCTCCGGGTCTTTTTATATTTTGGGAGGGGGGCCGCGTGGTCTCCATTCTGGAGCAGTCGAAAGCCTTGGGGAACACCATCCCCCCAAACAATGAATCAATCAATCAGAGTACTTGTAGAGCGGGCTCCTTACCTGTGAGATTGTCAAGGTGCTGATGGGAGAGGGTGCTGCTACTGCTCCAAGAGCCAGGTCTTGAGGAGTCTTCTGAAGGCGAGTAGGTCTTGTGCCTGCCGTATGTGGGTAGGGAGGGTGTTCCAGGTCTTGACGGTGAGGTAGGAGAAGGGTCTGCCGCCGGAGGTTGTTCGTTGGATGTGGGGTCAGTGGTGAGGGTGAGGCTGGCGGAGAGGAGCTGGCGCGTGGGGGTGTAGAAGCAGAGTCTGCTGTTAAGGTAGGCTGGTCCGGCGTTGTGGAGTGCTTTGTGTGTGTGGGTGAGGAGCTTGAAGGTGATTCTATTGTTGACGGGGAGCCAGTGTCGGTCTCTCAGGTGGGGGGGTGATGTGGCTGCAGCGGGGGACGTTGACGATTAGTCGGGCGGAGGTGTTTTGGATGCGTTGTAGTCGTTGTAGGTGTTTGGCTGGGATTCCTATGTAGAGTGCGTTGCCGTAGTCCAGTGCTGACGAGGGCCTGTGTCACCGTTCTTCTTGTTTCGGTCAGGATCCACTTGTAGATCCTGTGGAGCATGCAGAGGGTGTTGTAGCAGGAGGAGGAGACGGCGTTGACCTGTGTAGCCATGGAGAGGTAGGAGCCGAGGGTGAATCCTAGGTTGCCTGCATGGCCGGTAAAAATCGGGTAAA
The DNA here is from genome assembly GCF_964261635.1 of Lissotriton helveticus. NCBI lineage: Eukaryota > Metazoa > Chordata > Amphibia > Caudata > Salamandridae > Lissotriton > Lissotriton helveticus. The sequence goes on from NC_136064.1 coordinate 23,554,622, forward strand.
ACGTCATTTATATGCGACGGTCGCGAAATTGAATGCACCGAAGGTGAAATGCACTATCTGTGGAAGTGTGCTATCGAGGGGAGACCCAAAAAAGAAATATTCTTTCAGCATCCACACCATGATGCGGCATGTGAAGAAAGTGCATCCGAACAACTATGCACGCACTTCCACAAGAGCCCTGGCAAGTGAACTTCCAGCTGCTGTCCCCAGCACCTCATCTGGAGCAGCATCTCCATCAACATCATCTTTAGATGTCCGGCCACTTTTGGCCAATGTTTATATAAAATGTAACCTTTGTTATGAAATACTCTGCTATGGAGTGCAGAGCGTTAATCTAATCGAGATGAAGATTAGCAGCACCAATGCTCCCGAAGATAATTATTTTTTATTTTTATTTTGTTCGCTCCTGTTGAGCAGTTTTTAATTTCCTGTTTATTTTTTCCTTACAAAAAATACAAAAAAATATAAAACTGTTAAAAAAATACAAAAAAAATACAAAACAAAAAAGGCAAAAAAAACAGTTCTTTTCAGAACTAACTTCACTTCTCCAAGAAGAGCTAAGGGCCCGATGTAGGTAATTCATATTTACCACTTATTAAATACTGAATTTTACCGATTCGGTATTTAGGAAGTGGTAAATATGAAGGGGGGAGATGTAGGTATTTCTAGATGTGTAAATACCGAATCTTTAAGATTCGGTATTTACCGAATCTGGAAATACCGAATCGGTATTTCCTATTGATTCCTATGGGCTGTGAAGCCCATAGGAATCAATGGGCAATACCGATTCTGTAATTACAGAATCGGTAATTACCGATTTTAGGAAGGGTGCAGGGGGTGTCACTTTGACACCCTCTGGCACCCCAAAAATAGGCTCGGGTGCCATGTGGCAGGCATACATGCCCCAAGGGCAGGTCTGCCTGTCATATGGCAGAGGTGTGCATGCGCACATATGCATGCACACCGGAATCGGTATTTTACCATCAAATTGGATTTGATGGTAAAATACCGATTCTGTAAGGCTTGTGGGGCTCAGAAGAGTCCCACCTACATCTCAAATTTACTGAATCTGTAAAAATACAGATTCGGTATTTTACAGAATCGGTAAATTTACCGATCGGTAAATTTATCGACTCTGTAAAATTCAGGGCCCTACATACCATTTCTGAATTACCGGTCGGTAACGGCCGAAAATACGGATTTTCGTCCGTTACCGACCGACCTACATCTGGCCCTATATCTCTTATATACTGTGACATACCTTTTTTGAATGAATGTGTAGTGTATAAATGAATGACTGAAATGACTGAGTGTAAGGGAGGAAGGGACTGAGAGAATGAGTAAGGAAAGGGTAGTATGGTGAGTGAAGAAAGGGGAGTCAAAGAGTGACTGAAACAAGGTGACTAAGGGTAGGGGAGTAAGGTAAGTGGAGAGAAAGAGTAAGAGAGGGCAGTAAGGAAAGGAAAGTGAGGGAGGAGGAGTGAGAAAAGGGGAGCATGGAACAGAGACAGGGAAGGGGAGTAAGAGATGGAAAGGGAAAAGTATAGCGGAGTAAAGGGAGTGAAGGTAAGAGAAGTGGAGTGACGGTGAGGGAAGGGGTATGAGGATGAGAAAAGGGGAGTAAGGGAAAGTGAGAGTTGGGGAGTGAGGGAGAGAGAACTGGAGTGAGGGGATGGAGGGAGTTAGAAAAGGGGAGTGAGAGAAGGGGAGTAAGGAATGGAGTGAGAGAAGGAGAGCGAGGGGGAGTGAGGAAAAGGGAACGGGAAAGTGAAAGGGTGAGAAATACAGACAGGAGGAAGTGGACTGGGGGAAGGGGAGTGACGGTGAGTGAAGGGCAGTGACAGTTAGGGAAGGGGTATGAGGGTGAGGGAAGGGGAATGAGGGAGAAGGAAGAAAATTAAGAGAGAGGGTAAGTGAGTAAGGGAGAGAGGAGGAGTGATAGAAAGAGAGAAGAAAGAAGATTAAGGGTAAAGGAAAGAGAGGGAGAGAGGGAGAGAGAGGGAGAGCAAGGAACTAAGAAGGAGTGAGGCAGTTAGAGTGAGTGAGACAGAGGGAGACAGGGAGAGAAACATGGATGAAAAAAAACTGAGTGAGGTAGTGACCGAAGGGGAGTAAGTGAGATGGAGTGAGGGAGTGACGAAAGAGGAGTAAAGGAAGGAGAGTGAGGGAAGGGGAGTGAGAGAAGCAGAGTGAAGGGGATTGAAGAAAAGGGAGCTGGAAAGTGAAGGGGTGAAAAATACAGATAGGATGAAGTACAGAGGGGGAAAGTGAGTGACGGTGAGTGAAGGGCAGTGACAGTTAGGGAAGGAGTATGAGGAAGAGGGAAGATGAATGAGGGAGAAGGAAGAAAATTAAGCGAGAGGCAAAGTGAGTGAGGAAGAGAGGAGGAGTGATAGAAAGAAAGAGGAAAGGAGTTTAAGGGTAAGGGATAGAGAGGGACAGAGTGAGATAGAGGAAGAGCAAGGAACTGAGAAGGAATGATCCAGTGAGAGGGAGTGACATAGAGGGAGACAGGTAGAGAAAAATGGATGAAAAAAAAGTGAGGGAAGGTATAAGCGAAGGGGAGTAAGTGAGATGAAGTGAGGCTGTGAGGAAAGAGAAGTGAAGGAAGGGGAGTGAGGGAAGGTGAGTAAGGGAAAAGTACTGAGGGTGAGTGAGCGGGACTAACGGTGAGAGAAGGGGTATGAGGGTGACAAAAGAGGAATGAAAGAGAAGGAAGGAGATTAAGAGAGAGGAAAGGGGACTGAGGGATAAAGTAGGAGTGAAGGGAACAGAAATAGAAAGACAGTAAAGGTGAGGGAGCGAGAGAGAGAGAGTGAGAGAGAAAGAGAGGGAGAGCAAGTAAGTGAGAGGGAGTGAGGCGGTCAGACTGAGTGAGACAGAGGAAGAGAGGGAGAGAAAAATGGAGTGAAATGGAGTGGGGGACTAAACGAATGGGAGTTCGCAAAAGTGAATGAGGAAAGTGAAGTAAGGGAAGAGGATTGACGGATGGAGTGAGGGAAAGAGAGTAAGGGGGAGTGAGAGAATGGAAGCAGGTGAAAGAGAATAGGACTGATGCACAGAGAGGAGAATATGAAGTAGGAGAAGAGGAGTGAGATTGAGTGAAGGGCAGTGACAGTGAGGGAAGGGATATAAGGATGAGGGAAGGGGTGTGTTGGAAAAAGAAGCATATTAAGAGATAGGAAAAAGGAGTAAGTGAGAGAGAAAGATTTATAGAAAGAGAGAGGAAACAAAAGGAAGACTGGTGGAGAGAGAGGGAGACAGTGAGAGAGACAAACAGAGGGAGAGTGAGGGACTGTGAGGGAGTAAGTCAGTTATACTGACTGAGACAGAGGAAGAGACTTAGAGACGGAAGGAGGAAAGGAGAGTGAGGGAAGGAATAAAGGAAGGGGAGTGAGCGAAAGGGAGTAAGGGAGTGAGAGAAGTGGAGTGACTGAAAGTGAGTGAGGGATGGTGTGAAGGAAAGAGAGTGAGGGGGGAGTGAGAAGAGGCTGAGGGATAGAGCAAGACAAAGGTAGTAATGGAGGAAGATAGGAAAGAGAAGTGAGGGACAGAGAGGGGAAAGAGGTAGTTGGATAACGTGAGTGAGGATGAAGAAAGAGTACTGATAGTGAGAGAAGGACTGTAAAGGAGAATGAAGTGGAGTAATGAGAATGAGGAAAGGTGAGTAAGATGAGTAAAGAAAGGGTCGTAAGAGAGAGATTAAAGAATGGGAAAGAGAGAAAGAGAAGTAAGAGAGTGATGAAAAAGTATTTTTGTATGTTATACTTACCTTATAAATAATGACAAGTTAATAGTACTTTTTTTTTAATAAATATAGTATCTGTGGAAGACAAGAACAAACTGAGTTATAATATATATTTCATAATACAAAAGGAAATAGGAGTGAAGGAAACAGAAAGGGAAAGAAAGGAAGGGTGAGGGAAAGAGAGAGGGAGAGAGAGTGAGAGAGAACGAGAGGTAGAGCGAGTAACTAACAGGGAGTGAAGTGGTTAGACTGAGTGAGACAGAGGGAGAGAGGGAGAGAGAAATGGAGTGAAGGGGAGTGGGAGACTAAAGGAATGAGAGTTACCAAAAGGGAATGAGAAAAGGGGAATAAGGGAAGGGTATTGACGGATGGAGTGAGCGAAAGAGAGTGAGGGGGAGTGGGGAAATGGGAGCAGGAGAAAGGGAATGGGAGTGATGCAGAGAGAGGAGAACATGAAGTGGGAGAAGAGGACTAAGATTGAGTGAAGGGCAGTGACAGTGAGGGAAGGGATATAAGGATGAGGGAAGGGGAGTGTTGGAAAAAGAAGCATATTAAGAGAAAGGAAAAAGGAGTAAGTGAGAGAGAAGGATTTATAGAAAGAGAGAGGAAACAAAAGGAAGACTGGTGGAGAGAGAGGGAGACAGTGAGAGACACAAACAGAGGGAGAGTGAGGGACTGTGAGGGAGTAAGTCAGTTATAGTGACTGAGACAGAGGTAGAGACTTAGAGACGGATGGAAGAGAAGAAAAAATTGAGTTATAATATATATTTCACAATACAAAATAATATGTACAATACGGTTTGTATTTCATTTTGCTGTTCTCAGAATAAATTGAATTTCACTGAAAACAGTGAGTTCAATAGTACTCATCATATAATAGCGGGCAAAAAAAGACAATCAATAAGATTGTCTTTAAAAAAAACATTTCAACATTTTCATTAAGAATGTAACAATTAGAAAAAAACATATCTTAAATGTCTTTTTCGAACAGCAATTTTTTACGTAAGTAAGGGATATTACCAACAATCACACAGTAACAAAACATTATTACTTCTTTCTTATACACTCTAAATAAAGTTATATACAAACATATGCTAACTTCATTTACCCGAAATAGTCATTTTTTGTTTCAGATACCATTCCTCATGGCCAAATAGTATGTGTGAAATCCTTAGTTTGGAAGTTACTTAATAGTACTCTTAACCGTCCGTTTCCCAACCTTCTGAATCAAAAGCACCAACATCTTTTGGACCATCCAATAATGGCTATACCTCCAACTGATGCTATTTATCATGTACATAGAACCTTAAACAACTAGCATTCTATGAGAACCTCAACATCATCTGGTATGCCGATCACACTCTGCTCATCCTTTATCTTACCAAGGAGTTGTATACCATTAAAGGAAACCTCTACAAGGGAATGAAAAGTGTCAGCAACATCTCCAACAACTACAACAAATCTAAAACACCTCTGCCTCACTGATGATCAACATCTCCTGTGATAGTCACTTCACCCATGATCTGATACTCTTACACTACCTCTACGTCAACTACAAGAATTTTTTGAACCTCATCACCCTCACTCTCAAAGTACTTTTCAACACCAGACTACCCTTTCTTAACAGCAGTAATTTTCCCAGGCCAATTATTTTCCCTAAAATTTGGGTTGTAAAAACACTAGGTAAGAATTTGGTAAGTCATAAGGCAAACGTTGTTTAAAAATCAGTTGAGTATCATTACAATGAGTCCAGCCTTTTGTACATTTTAAATAAGCTGTGTAATGCCCTGATGTTGTAGAAGGACCATCATGGAAAATAATTGCTACAGTTACAAAAGTGTTTCCTGATATTGATAGTTGAGAAGCCACAAATTATTTTATTAAAGTTGTCAGTTTTCTTCCATCAGGTCTGCATCGTTGCAGCATTAAAATTACATACTGTCCATATCTTTGCATAAATAATGTTGACAACATTTCAGAGTTACTTTGGGTACAGACCATGTTTTGATTTGCTTCTCTAACTAGATTATTAAAAGACATTGATTTGCAGTCTGGTAGAGTCAAATATATAAATCTTTCAGTGTCTATTTCAGTACTACCTGAAAATGAACAATTGTCACAGTCATGTTGCCATTTATAAGAAAGGCCAAAAAGATTTTCAGTTTCTATACCTTCATCTTGCAATACAACAAGCATATACATTAGAAATTCCTGACAATCTTGCTGAATATTCTGTGAAAGTTGATTTAAACCAGAACATTTGTCTAAAACATTTCGAATATCAGAAACACTTTCTATTTTAGTTTTATCACTACTACATTTCTCAAACACAGAATTCAACAAACAACAAAATCTTTTGTCCCGATTTTCAACAATTTGTTGTAGTAAAGTTTCAAGAAAAAAAACAACATTAGTCACTACATTAGCATAGCAGTTGACACCAGAACTGTTTTCAAACTGAAAACCAACAATCTCTTCAATAGAATCCTTTTTCTTTTTGCTTACTATCACCGGTTCATCTAGTTTTTTTCTTTTCTCTGCAACCTCGCTACAATTTTTCTCATATCTTCTTTTTCGACTTACCACACGCTTTTCAAATACTGGATATTGAGGTAAATTGGGAGCATGTTCTCTTCTTAACCTATTATAATCTCTTACACAATTTACATCTGCACTAATCTTTGTGTCATCAAAATCAATTAAGTATAATCCAGATAAATTTCTGACTCAAGATAAAGCAACATATGCCATACCCTCTTTAAACACAGTACTTCCAATATTCACCAAAGCACTATCTACACTTAAACCTTGAGATTTATGAATAGTCACCGCATATGCCAAACAAACAGGAAACTGTTTTCGGCGGACACATAAATCTTTTACAAGCAAAAATCGAGCTGAACAACGACTCAATGTTGTACTTCTTCAAATTCATCAAATTTGATTTTTAAAAATTCAATGTCATCTCTATTTGGGTAATTCACAAAATCAACAACATTACCCATTGCTCCATTTACTAAAGCTCTTTCCACGTGTAAATTACATCGTAAAATTATCCGACAATTTATACATGCATATAGATTCTTTTCTAAACCAGCAGTTTTAGATATTGATTTCTCTAAAGAATCCAATTTTGACTTCAACTTTTTTGACAAAATAATAGTAGCTCCTTCATGCTATATTCTGTCAATAGCTTCCAATTTTATAATTTCTTGATTTTCTAACTTTATCATTTTTTCATTGAATATTGAACATTCTTGCAGAGTTGGCATCAAGTATATCACTGATTTATTTTCTGCAATTTTTCTATATATATTCTCTGGGAGAATATTTTCATTTGGAAACAAATTTGTAAGTAATCGTGCCTGTAAAGCTTCTTTGCCGTGTTCACTCACTTTTCCAATTCTTATATCTTCAAGAATACTTTTATAATCAGCATCCTTTGCCTGTCGCATATTTGTAATGAGTTCTGAATATTCGAAATATGACCAAATATTAATATTTCCGGTTCCTAGGCACTTTCTGGTATCTTCATGTGTAAATGTTTTAAATTCTGGCTGTCCTTTCACAGGAGTTAGTTGTAGTAGATCTCCAAAAACTATGACGTGTTTGCCTCCAAATAACATATCATACTCTGTTTTAAGGATTTGTTGCATTCTTAAATGCACAAAGGCAAGCATTAAATTTGATACCATGCTTACTTCATCAATAATGAGGTTTCTTTTTTTTAAGACTCTAGAAACTTCACATCAAGCTTCTCCAGATAGCTTGTTGTATTCTAATTTATTCTCATGCTCTATTGGCAGCATCAATAAACGATGTAAAGTAATCCCTTTAATGTTATGTGCAGCCAACCCAGTTGGAGCAGTAACAACACAAGAGAGTGACGACTCAGTTCTTTTCTGTAGATAAGTTGCAATTGCTTTAATTAGAAAACCTTTTCCAGTTCCTGCTTCTCCACTCACATACAGTCGGACAGGTTTAAATGAAGTACATGAGCACTCTTTTTTCTCGTGATGTAAACCATGCTCAATCTGTTCTGTCACTTGATCGTATATTTGTTTTTGCTCAAAATGTAGTTGTTTTTCCAATGTCGTGTATTTCTATAGGTTCTGAATCGATCCCCCTATTCCTGACCCTATTCTGGTTAAACTACCTAGCTAGTTAACTAACAGTCAGCCCATGAGGCAAGAAAACCCCCATGATGCAGATACCGTTATCTGACGCAGTCACACTACGGCACAGGAACGTGTTATCTAATTAGGTCATAACCCTTGAGATCTAATTAGACAGGCGACATTCCTCCAGCCCCTGATAAGGCATACGACGTTCTCATAACAAATCAAACCTATGACAACCTGGATAATCCGTGCGGCCATTGTTTTGATTTCACAGAGAACTTTAGTAAAGAATGTGCTAACGAGCAAGTCGTATGACATCTTTATTGACGTACCTATGTCCATCCTTACGTCAATCCCGGCACCTTTAAGGTATAAATATTGCCGACCTTGCCCTATGCAAACACACGCGTGGTGACAAGACGGAGCAGCCATACTTGCCGAAGCCGAGAGCAGAAGCAGACCCCGCAGGCAACAGCCCCGCCTTCCTGACGCGCTGAGAGACGCGCTGCTATCTCAAGCCGAGAGACCCAGCACCGGCGCTTCTGGGCAGCCCTTGCAGGCAGCCTGGAATATCGAGAGCAGAGAAAGAGATACCATTCCTCATTCATCCTAACTTCCAGGTACAGAACTGAATAACCCCTCACAGAGAATTCTTTAGTTATTCACTTGGCAAAAACAAACTTAACTTAAACTGTAACTTTCTATTCCCGCCCACGCATTAGACTTAGGTCAGGTACACGGGGTAGGCGTATTTAGAAACACCAGTTGAGTACGTTTAGTCAAATGTATATGTGTATGTAAATATATTTTAATCATTTTAAACATCATATGGCTCAGAAACCATATCAATGTTTTTACAGTATTATTTTATACTATTGCTTCTAAGGTATGCACTTTACTTAACAATAAGTATTGCAATAATATCGATCCATTTCTCTTGTACGAGAAAAGAGACTGATCAATAAATAACATCTTTTATTGAACACGCCCGTCTCTTCCTTTTCTCTACATTCTGATGAGACTAAGAATGCACGTACTGACTGAGTAAAATAATTGCCTTGTGCTCACACGACTCTCGAGATTGACTCTTGATTAGGGGAGAGCAAAGTTGTCATGTTCTATGGTTGTCAGAAACTAAATCCCTTCTTGTCTAATCAGGGGAGTTAATCCTTCCTTGAACATTCGAGAAAGTTTCTAGCGAACTCTGAGCTTAGCTGGCAAACCCAAAAATTAAGTCTAGTATCGACAGTAGTAGACCTAGTTAACGTCTGGCCTAGGCCTTTACTGCTGTAGGTACTATTCCAATACGCAGAGCCTATTGGGAAGATAGGAACTACACTACATGGCGCCCAAGGTTATTATATCCTCCAAAAGGTTATTATATCCTCCAAAACCTCGCAGGAGGGAACTCCTATGTATGGTTCTTGGTCTAGTCAACGTTGAAGGATAAAACAGTTCCAGAATATTGTGCATCTAATCTTTGTTCCATAAAGAAACCTGATCTGCAAACAAAAATAATACCATCCTGTCAGTAAAATGGGAGACAGTGATGGAGAAAGAGAGGCAATTAGATTAGCTACTGAAATAGCAGATGCTGATGCTACCATGCAAGCAGCAGACGCGGATATAATACTCATTCCGGTCATTAAAAGGAGATCTATAACCTTAAAACTTATAGAAAATGGACTGACACCTAGAGGTGGCACAGTCATATTCGTAATTGAGGCACACGAATATCGGCAGACAGAGGTATACTATACATGGATACATTTTCCAGCAGCAAATGCTGTAACAAAGTACTTCCACTATTACAAAGTAGAGGAACCTCCTGAAACGTACACTCCTTTCGAGGAGGTGGAAGTACCACTCAAATTCCAAGAGCATTTGCTCTTATTTGATGGCGCCCTAATACATAACAATCACATTACAAGGCTCGGTCCTTTAGGAAGACCAGGAGCAACGTGGCCGGTCTTAGCCGGATACACACCACATCCAGACATCGAAAGAATGCCTGCAGCAGAGCTGTTAATACAGCTAAAACAACTACTAAAAATTCATAGACAATTAGTTCAGTATGTAATGCGGACTTCAACAATTCAGCCAGCGATTAAACTACCACAGCTGACCCCTCACCAGGGGAACACAAATAAAATTACACCACAGAACATCCAATCCTGCCTAGGTAAAGTTCCAGCTAAACGGGAACAGATACCATTCTGGTTGGCACAGAAAATTACCCAAATAAAGGCGGTGTTTCCTGACACCACCCCGCTGGAAAAACACAGTATTCTGACTATATGTCTCCCAATGGGAATCGCACCACACATAGAGGACTGTGACACTTGGGGTACAGTCTTTGCTTCAATCTACACAAAAACGCACGGTGTTCCATCCATTTCGGTAATACCAGATGTGCTAAAACAAATTCAAGATGAATACGGTCCAGAACCAGCTTTAACTCTTGGTATGAAATTACTGAAAGACTTCAAGCAGGTCTCGGCTATATTATTAGCCAACATAAAAGGTGAAGCAGCGAACGTGGCGATCCGCCAGAGGTTAAAAGAGACAGACATAGCAGACCAACCAGCTGAAATTGCCAGAATCATAGAAAAATCCTATGAAGAACTAGGCAGAGATAGTCTAGGTGGAATACCAGTAAAACCGCAACTGACTACAAGTCCAGAAATTTTTTTTTTTAATAATATTAATAATTCCCCAAAAAAGAACTGGGATGGAAACAAACAATCCAATCCTAAAGAAAAGAAGTTCCAGTCCAGAGGAAGGTCTCCTAGGCGAAGAGAGAAATCTCCAAACCCGAGACAAAGGTCACCCCAGAGTGACCCCTCTGGGAATAGATATAACCTTAGAAATAGGGATAATATTAAAAAACCTGATAGATATCAAGACATTGATACACGTCCCTCTCAATCTTTTCAGAATTCCTCGCAGAAATCGGAAAGAAGAGGACGATCAGAAGAGCACGCCAAGTCCAAAGACAAGGAACCTGCTCAACTGAAAAAGAAATCACAATTTCCAAAAAAGAAGGTTGCCAGTATCAAGGTAGTTAACAATGCCGAGAATACTGAGGACACAACTGAAAAACGGAGAGTGGGCTCAGACAATGCTAGACAGCGCAGCAGAGGTGAGCATAGCTCGCAAAGTCCTTATGAATCATCTGGAGACAGTGGACACGAATGAATACCTTCAAGTGGAAACTGCAGATACCAGAGTTAGCAAGCCCCACAAAATATACGAGATAACATTACGTATAGAGGGAGATAAGACTAGGAAAATTAGGGGACTATTTTGGGATAACCTCTCCAAAGGCTATGACATCCTTCTAGCTGAAAAAGACTGGCCACCAGAGTTTGTCAGGGAGTGCCCTCTTGGCGAAGAAGTAATTATGCCTGCCTTCTCGAATCAAATACCGATTCATAAAAAATTATACACTTGCTAGAAAGTGGGCAGTGGCCTTAGCACCTGCTTTATATAAAAATCATGTAGGATGGGATGAGGATTCTCCTCCTCACAAAGTCCAGTTAAAATCACAACCAACTGCACAAAGGCAGTACCCAATTAAGCAAGAAGCTAAAAAACAAGTAAATGAAATACTAGATCAGCTAGAATACCAGGGGGTGATTGAAACTTGCACCTCACAAATGAACAATCCTTTGTTTCCGGTCTCCAAACCAGACAATTCATATCGCCTAGTTTTGGATTACCGACACCTTAACACATGTTGCAAAACCTTTGCAGTGCAAAACTCACACAGTGCTGCACTAATGAATAACATAGTGCGCAAAAAATACAAAACAACCTTGGACATCTCCAATGGATTCTTTTGTCAAAACATAGCACCAGAGAGCAGATATTTAACAGCTTTCTCAGTAAATGGCACTCAAAAACAATTCTGTCGGTTAGCCCAGGGGTACAAGAACAGCCCGGGGGTATTCTCAGCGAGAGTAACAGAATTACTACAACAATATGATGATGAAGCATTATCTTATGTCGATGACATTTACTTAACAGATGATGACTTGGAAACTCACTTGAAAAGAGTGAACACCATAATACTTGGTTTCGCTGCAGAGGGTTACAAATTCAACTTTAAAAAGTCCAGAATTGCCCATCTGACGGTCCTATTCTTAGGATATGAGTTATCAAGTGAAGGTAAAAGCCTGGCAGACAATTTCCTAGAGAAATGTGCCGTAATCCAAGCTCCTAAAACACTAAAAAACCTACAGTCAATTCTAGGCTTCCTAAATTTCGGAAGAACATATATTGCAAATTACGCAGAAAGGGTTAAACCCCTTTATGATCTAATTAAACCAGACTTTAAAAGATCCAGTTGGACTCAAGCACACACAGAAATTTTGAGATCCTTACAAACAGACATGCTAATTAAAACAAAATTAGAAACCCGTGATAATACACGCAACCTTGTGATCCGAGTCATCCCAGGGAGATGCGGATTCACATACCTAACCTCTAATGAGGGAGATAAGGTACCAATTGCATTCAAATCACACTTGTACACTAAGGCTGAAATGAAATTTAGCCCAACGGAAAAAATTCTTACAGCAACACAGACAGCTATAGCAAAAGAACGAGCCCTGGCACAAGGTAAACGAATAGTAATCGTGACACCAATACCAGCCTTAGAGGCGGTAACAAAGGCAAGCATTCCAAATGCTAAAGCACTCCATCCGAGATGGATACAATGGGCTAACTCTCTTGCTGCAACAGACGTGGTGTACGAATTTGATCCTTACTTAAAAACACAAGAATTTCTCCAATATGAATTTGAATGTCCTCCGCCAACCGAAATTCTGCCTCTAGAACACTACGGCTGTATAATATATACAGACGGATCAGCACAACCCGCAGTAGGGGGTAAACAAGCTTACAGTGCTGCGTGCGCGATTGTTAAAGGTCGTTGGCACGAAGGGAAATTTAAACCAACCCTCACTAAAACACAATCTCTAGGAGATTGCACAGCTCAGCGAGCTGAACTACTAGCATTCAAGATGGCGCTTGAAAATACCGATCGAGACTTCCCCACACTTATAGTGTGCGATTCGTATTATTGCGTTCAGTCTTATAATGAATACTTGCAGATCTGGCTTCAGAACGGTTTCAAGGATGCGAAAGGTGGCACAATCAAGCATAAAATGCTCTGGGAACAAGTAGCTCTTTTACAAAAAGAACTACCAAAGACTCACGTGATACATACACTGAGTCATCAACGTGATGGCGTTCACGTTGCAGGGAATTCATTGGCTGATGAGGCCGCGAAAGCAGCTGTGCAAACGGCTTCCGTAGCAGCCGTCACCCGGTCAAAAACAAAAATAGACAGCGAAATATTACAAGCTGTCAGCGCTTCAGAAAAGGATTCGATAGAACCACTCCCTAAAGGCTTTCCAGTAAAATACTCATACATAACTGATGAAAACAATGTTCCTTTTGCTCGAATCCCTGGAGTGGGGGATAGGGCAATTCCAAACATGGAACACAGATTAGGACTAATAATAGCGGCACACGAAGGGCTTGCTTCTACCCATGCTGGCGTCTCAGCCACAGTATCATTATTAAAACAGAGATACTGGTGGCCACAAATGAGAAGACAAACAAGGAACTATGTTCTAGCATGTGAAATATGTCAAAAAATGAAAGTATCAACTGTGAGACGTCCAGCACAGACGCCCCTTCTAATCTCGGATAAACCATTAGCATGTGTTTATCTAGACCACTGCGGTCCCTTACAAAGGGATGGTAACTATAAATATATCTTGGTTGCAGTGGACTCATGCACGAGATTCATATGGATGTGGCCCCAGCGAACGGCTGACGCCAGAACTGTTATAAAAGATTTGCGGGTCTTTATCGGCACATACGCAATTGGCATTCTGCATTCGGACAATGGTCCTGCTTTTAGCTCTCGGGCTTATAAGGAGGCCATGGTCAGCATGGGCGTGCAATTGCGGTACTCTTGTCCATTTCACCCTGAGGGGAACGGAATTGTTGAAAGAAAAAACCGTGACATAAAGCAATCTATAACGGCAAAGGTATTAGGTTCGGGAGCTGGGTGGGTCAAACATCTAATAAGTGTCCAACGTAGTCTAAATAACTTGCCAAGAAATTCTCTGAAGGGATTCAGTCCGTACGAATTATTATTCGGAACTAGGATGTTGATCTCTGACCTTGATAGTCAGACTTCAGTGGTAATAGAAAAAACCTTTGATGTCAAAGACCGTTTGGCTATTTTGCAGGACTTAAACAAAACAAGAAAAGACCTGAGCAACATACAGTTGAAACAACAGCCAACGACCACTGAAGAATCACCACCTGTCCCAGCAAGACCTGTCTGGATTCCAAAAGTCGGGGATCTAGTCAGGGAGAAGATCGCGGTAAAGAAGGAATTTGGGCCTTCTTACAGAAAAGCAGTTCCTGTCTTGTCTGTCAACGGGACAAGATCAGTTGTACTACCGCCACTTGCTGGAAAAAAGGAGAACCGAGTTGTATCCATCGACCTGGTAAAACCACAACATGTGGCCGATAACAAACAGTAGGCCAAGTGGACTCCCAATAAGTAGCAGAACACCAAGGTTTGCTACCAGTACAGAGGTCCTATCAAAGAGGCTCATCACATTCGAAACGCCTACAGAAGAACAACAAGGACTATGCAACAATGCAATAGAACTAAGACCTCTGAAAACCCAAATAAAGACATTTAGCGGAGAGACACCAATCTATACTGAAGTACCAAGTGAAAATGCAAAAAACAAAAATCCTGAACCAATTGGAACAATTGACAGAACTGCATCTGGTTACTTCATCAACTTCGATGATTCCTCTGACGGCTTCAGTGAACAAAAGACACAGCCATCATCAAAATCCTTTAAAGACAAAGCTAAGGAACTTTTGAAACAACTGAAAGAAACATATCTGGTTTCTCCATGGATTGAATTTTGGGTGGGTTTTGGTGCATTTATCCTCATACTTTGGCTCATCATGGTATTTACTTTGGGACGCTTCATTGAGGGAAAATATGCTAAAATGGACACAGCAAGTCAGAACATCAACTTGGTCCTCAAACCACACACATCTTCACACGTCAAGAAACGAGAACTTTCTTCAGAACTTTCTTCAGCCAACTTCACAGCAATTCCAATACCTGGTGGGGTAGCCTGGGACAACACTGACTATGAAATTTATGGTCCGGTCGAGATCCTGAAATATCCACACCAAATCAAGATCTCCTTGAGTGATTTTGCAAAACCAAACTCATTTGCTGATGATTGGGACTTTGAAAGTATAAATAATATGATGTCTGACTTAGTAATGTCTGCTAAATTTACAAAACATGATTATTTGCAGGGTTCTACAAATTATGATAGTATGTATTGCTATAACCATTATGGTAATCATTTCTTGCATAAATCTGTACAACCTAGAAATGTTTTAAATTATAATCAATGGGAACATTGTGCTACACCTCCAAAAGGGAGCTCTAGAACCGTTTATGACAAATATTCATATTTTTCAGGTTTTAACATAACTAATGCTGAAACATTTTATTACAAATTGTCAAACAAGACAGGGATGAAAACCATGATAACCAACACAAAATTGATATATTCAGATTCGTTCTTTGAAAAAATGAATACTTTTGGATTTGATTATTGGGACAAAAATGTTGATTTGAAAAGTGTTTGGGGTACAAAAGAATGGCAAGTACAGGGTTTAGAAGCTTTGTTTAGAGCCTGCATGATCCCAGAACAAATGATATTTTTAAATGACACTGTTCAACAAACCACCTGTCTTGGCTTAGCCAAAATCAAAGATTTAAACAACCTGTCTATTCCAAAACCGACAATGTTTAGCAATAGCTCTGAAACAGATGGAGAAATAGACATAAACCATATACTTAACCAAAACAGAACACATCCTGATTGGAAACAATGGTTGATCTGGCCCACAGATACAAATAACTGTCAAGATAGATTCCTGAATAAAACACAGGGTTTCAAAATGACCAGGCCAGACCCTAGATATCCCCAAAGACATCACCCAGGGATAATAACAACCTACAGTGTGGGCAAATTATGCCTTCAATGGCTACAAACTTCCACACTGCCTGAAATTAAGCAACACCTAACTTTACTTACTGATGGTGCTGACTTGCGTGATTTCATACTGGGACCACGCAAACAGCGTCATAAGCGTTTCATAGCAGCCTCTGTATATGCAGCATACAATGAGGCCTGGAATGTTACTCAAATTGAAACAGCAGAGAGAATACGTGAAATTGATCGTATTAATTTGGAAAAATCACTTTCTGTAGTGGACAATGGGTTAATGACTCTGTCCTCCAGAATTTTTTCATTGGACAGCATTGTGTCTTCAGCAATCGATATATTATCGCAAGACTTACTGTTATTACAACATGGTCAGTCACAATTGCGTTCTATTGTACAGCTTGGCTGGACGTTACAAAATCTGCGTTCAGGCTATGTGCCTTGGCGTTTAATCAACACAACGTCACTATTCCAAATCTTTAACCTTACTGATAGACAAATCGGTATGGCGCAGAAGGGTGCTGATTATACAATCTTGAGCATTGAAAAACTAGAAAGATTACCAATGACAATGTCAGAACGACCTGTCAGTGAATGGATAATCCACGGAATCATAAATATTCCAATCTCAACCTTCAGGTTTCAATACTGCCAAAAATATATACAGGCTGGCATGTACGAGAAATTGGGAAAGGGGTACCTTAAAACAACTTGGAACCTGCCCTATTCACATGCATGTGTCAGTAACAAAGGACAGAAAGTGTTTCTTAGTGGCAACAATTGTGCTATGTCACTAAGCGGCACGCTTCTGTGTAACGGTATTAGTTTGCACGGAGCCTGTGAAGGGAATTCATACAACCTTTCATGTCACCAGCAAGGCGCACCTGCAACTGAAATAGAACCATTCTTTCAAAGACTCTATAATGGGAGTTACATTCTTATTGTAGACCGCAGATGTTGTAGTCTTATGCCCGGGACTCCTTATCTCGTCACTACGAAGGCGAAGGTCAAGTGCTGTGGACGTTTTTTATTCCCCAGCTCCTTTCCAGACAGGGAGGCAAGGGCATGGCCCGGTTTGAAAATTACTTCTATTCGAATAGATACTTTAAGCAGAATGAAAACAGTGCTTCTTCAGACGCCTACAAGGCTCACGTCATCTAAAGAAACGTATGATCTACAAGTCGCAAGGACGACTGCAGAGATACATACATTATTATCAACTAATTCCCCCGTACATTTCGCGGAAATCCTGAGCGAAATCTTAAATATTTCTGATACCACTGGGGTCTCAAAGGTATTTAAGACAGTATTTTCGATGGCATTAACACCATTCAAAGCCATACTGGGTATTTTTCCAGATTTCGTCCATTCGATTTTTGGCGGACTTCCCCTGATCCTGGGACTAATTGCAGGAATCCTATTCCTAGTCCTTATTTTTCGTTATGGCAACCCATGTCACAGATCAAACTCTCGCGACAATGGAAGATACGATCCTAGCCATTGGATACCGGGACCGGATATCAAAAATCCTGGGACTCTCCCGGCTTAGAGACCTAAACATGACTTGGTTTCTATCATTTCGACCAATGTGGCAAAGGTGTGTTTTACCTGTACTAAGGTGTCTGCTATGCGGAGAAGAATGCGTGTTAGACACCTGTCTGACGCTACAATCGGATGCGCCGGTGGATGCAGATACACTGTTGGTTCCTACCAAGGTTCACGCACTGTGCTGCCCTCAAAGGCTGCCAATTCTGATGACGGCATTCCTGGAATCTTCACCACTGCGATTGAAGAGTAGTGAGGTTCAAGATGAAAGCAGCATCGAACAGGTACGACCTTCTGTCAGCAATGCAAATCAGAATGTCAATGGAGACAATCATGCGCACGAATGCATGGTTACCCCTATTTCCGACTTAGAGGAACTTTCCCATGAAGCTGTTGACAGTTTTTTCGAAAGCCTGAATGATATGATGTTCTCTCCGGAACAGAAATAGAGACTTTTGAGTAAACTCGCACACGGCGTTCCCTGAATTCGGCCTTCAACTTTAAAAATAAAGTCACATGAACAATTACAATCCAGTTCACGGACAGCAACTTTTTTCAGCAAGCCCTTAAAATATTTTTATATATATTTTTTCCCCGGGACACTGATCTTCTGCTTAAAGTAAGAAAACTATTCCTAGAGAACTAAGATTTCTATTTTTAGATACTTTATAGACTTTAGCTGCCCGCTGGTATGTTCACAAAATATATTATGTGATGAAATGGTTTCGACTTTTCTTTCTGTATAGCCATATTAAGAGCCATTTCATGTGTATTTCTCATATACCAAAAAACAATAATGCATAAAATGCTTGCTTATTTTTGCATTTAATTCATAGCTTAAGTGCATACAATATATGTGACTGCAATTTTTCAGTATATTTGAAAATTTCAAAATGCATTTATGTATTTTGGGGTGGTAAGGTATACACTATACTCTATAGTATGTTGTACTATGTTATACTATGCATAGATTAGTAGATATGACCATAGTTAGCGTGGAGTGGGTGTCGTGTATTTCTATAGGTTCTGAATCGATCCCCCTATTCCTGACCCTATTCTGGTTAAACTACCTAGCTAGTTAACTAACAGTCAGCCCATGAGGCAAGAAAACGCCCATGATGCAGATACCGTTATCTGACGCAGTCACACTACGGCACAGGAACGTGTTATCTGATTAGGTCATAACGCTTGAGATCTAATTAGACAAGCGACATTCCTCCAGCCCCTGATAAGGCATACGACGTTCTCATAACAAATCAAACCTATGACAACCTGGATAATCCGTGCGGCCATTGTTTTGATTTCACAGAGAACTTTAGTAAAGAATGTGCTAACGAGCAAGTCGTATGACATCTTTATTGACGTACCTATGTCCATCCTTACGTCAATCCCGGCACCTTTAAGGTATAAATATTGCCGACCTTGCCCTATGCAAACACACGCGTGGTGACAAGACGGAGCAGCCATACTTGCCGAAGCCGAGAGCAGAAGCAGACCCCGCAGGCAACAGCCCCGCCTTCCTGACGCTCTGAGAGACGCGCTGCTATCTCAAGCCGAGAGACCCAGCACCGGCGCTTCTGGGCAGCCCTTGCAGGCAGCCTGGAATATCGAGAGCAGAGAAAGAGATACCATTCCTCATTCATCCTAACTTCCAGGTACAGAACTGAATAACCCCTCACAGAGAATTCTTTAGTTATTCACTTGGCAAAAACAAACTTAACTTAAACTGTAACTTTCTATTCCCGCCCACGCATTAGACTTAGGTCAGGTACACGGGGTAGGCGTATTTAGAAACACCAGTTGAGTACGTTTAGTCAAATGTATATGTGTATGTAAATATATTTTAATCATTTTAAACATCATATGGCTCAGAAACCATATCAATGTTTTTACAGTATTATTTTATACTATTGCTTCTAATGTATGCACTTTACTTAACAATAAGTATTGCAATAATATCGATCCATTTCTCTTGTACGAGAAAAGAGACTGATCAATAAATAACATCTTTTATTGAACACGCCCGTCTCTTCCTTTTCTCTACATTCTGATGAGACTAAGAATGCACGTACTGACTGAGTAAAATAATTGCCTTGTGCTCACACGACTCTCGAGATTGACTCTTGATTAGGGGAGAGCAAAGTTGTCATGTTCTATGGTTGTCAGAAACTAAATCCCTTCTTGTCTAATCAGGGGAGTTAATCCTTCCTTGAACATTCGAGAAAGTTTCTAGCGAACTCTGAGCTTAGCTGGCAAACCCAAAAATTAAGTCTAGTATCGACAGTAGTAGACCTAGTTAACGTCTGGCCTAGGCCTTTACTGCTGTAGGTACTATTCCAATGCGCAGAGCCTATTGGGAAGATAGGAACTACACTACACCAATTCTTCTAAGTTTATTATATCCTCTTGAGCTTTTTGCATTACTGTTTCCACCTCATTCATGGCAGTCGCTGCTTCATTTTGAATAATTGGTTCTCCTAGTGGATCCTGACTCAACGAAGGAGAACTTTGACTGTCTTGAGAACTGTCTCTAGCAATCTCTGCTGCAATTGTAGCTTCTTGCTGTATTTCGTCGTTCAACATTTTCAGATAATTATTAAAAGCAGAACATTCTATAGTATTTTTAGTTGCATTGAATGAATCTTCATAACTGTCAAAATCTCCAAGTAGTTCCAGTTCTGTTCACCATGGCTTAAAGAGTTGTAAAAGAGCTAAATAGTAAAATTCTGTTTTGTCAGCAGTTTCGCAACTCAGTTTTCGGTGATTAATCAAATGTCCTTTTCTTTGTTTCACTAAACTTCCTTCAGATCCAATCACAGCATATACTCCTTTATTGATATCTTCTGTAATATTCTTCTTAAAAGTATAGCTTTGCAGTACTTCATAAAGACAAACGTTCTCAAGATGATTACTTCTATTTGGATAGTATGTATACAACATATTTCTCTTAAAAATATCTGTACTGTCTGGTTCTCTCTCAGCTAAATACTCAATTTCTTGTACAGATTTCAAAACTCGGTTTCGTGTTCTTGCAAGACCTAAAGTCACCCAAATGATTGTTCTAGATTTGGAGTATAGACTTGCAGATGTTAAACGATCTGAAGATTCATATGCTCCGATTTCTCGATGAGACAACATCTTCAAACTGTAGCTGTACAATTTCTTACTTAGGCGCTTTTCATGAGAAAATTCTTCCCACATTTCCTTTAGTTCCGTCTTTTCAGATTTAGTAATGGAAGACGTTACATATCGAGCCACAGCAATCAAAGTGTCTGCAACATATTGAATATCCATGTTAGCATTCCACATGGACAAAATGACTGGGTTATAGTCATTTATGTATTTTGACTCTTCATTTCTTTTTAAATTGTAGGTATTTTTTGGTGATTTTCTTGTGACAGTATGTCGCAAAGATGACATAAAATTGTTCACTCTTCCTTTTGATAATACTGGACGTGGAAATGCAAATCGACATTTTGTGTAGAACTTATCCTTAGATTTGTACTTTCGACGACAGTATTTTCCACAACGATGGGTTTGAAACCCTAAGACTTGATGTCTTAAATTATTTTCTACTGTACTTTTGGGTACAGCTCATGTAGAATATTGTTCAATAAAACTTATCACTGTGTCATCTGAATCTGTTCCAAATTTGGGGGCATCTTTGATCCATAGCAGCATATGTATGTGAGGAGCACCTCTTGCTTGATACTCCTTTCTCCAAAAGAAATCCAGAACCTCTCCAAGAGGAAGATTTTTTTTGTTTTTGATAAAAGACATCATAGCTTCAAATCTCTGATTGAAATACCTGCATACATTAACTGGATCCAAAGAGCACAGTTCTCCAGGTGTCTTGTATTCTATATTTTCTATGTTAGCATTTGCCTCTCGAAGAAATTGAAGTAAATCTTCCCAAGCATACTCTGCACAGCTTAGAGTAAGGAACCATGTAGAAGTTCCTAAGTTTCTTACCCTACATTTCAATTCCCCATGATGACGGTACCAACACTCATTAGTACCACGCTGACATGCCATAAGATTAATTAGCTGAGATTCCAAAACAGTATCTTTCTGTTGGACTTTATCCATAAAGTCCTTTGCCAAAACATTTTGCAAATGTACTCCACTTTTTAGAATATGGTTCACTGCATAAAAAAGTCCAGACAAGTCACTATCAAACAGAAGATGAAACAAATATAGAATAGATTGGCGAAGCCTTGGATCTTCTGCATATAATCTTGAAGTCCGGTATTCAGATGCAGAAATCTGCACAGGTCGTTCATCATATCGTCCCCCTTTGCCTGTTGGAAATAACTGAGGGAAGCAACGAGCTTCCAAGCTTTCTTCCCATACACTAATGGGACTTCCTTTTGCTTCTTTCATTTGAAATAACTCAATAGTATTTTCCATCACTTCTTTAGAGTGAAGTGGATGCACACTATGAAGAAGTGTGGCTCAGGGGTTAGAGGCAGCAGACCCGGAAGCTGAGATCAGTCCTGGACCAGGGTTCAATTCCCCGCCTCGGCGGGGTCTTGGGCTAAAAATTCCACGGACTCGATAATTCTCGCCCCGGTGCCTCCTCGACTCACGGGTTCACACTCTGCGACTCTGGGCAATAGCTTGCTTAATCTCCACAACGGCCCCTCGCGGCGGGATGCCTGACTTTCACCTTGTGGATACCCTGCTATCTCACAGGGGAATACCAGGAAGGGTTCCCTAAGCAAGCGCCGGGAAACCCACTGCGGGTAGCTGTGCGCTATATAAGCTCAACTACATTTACATTTACATTTACACTATAAGGTTCATAAATTTCTTCAGTTCTGGACACATCCACTTTTTCAATTTGTACAGTTGGCAAATGTTATGTTATGTTATGTTATGTTTAGATCTCTTTTATAGCGCACGACTGCCCCAATGGGCGTCCCGGCGCTTTGGCAAAGAGAATGCAGCAAAGAGATACAACACAGCAACTCACGGAGGTCCCACCAGAAAATCATACCGAGAAGAGCCAAGTTTTCAACTCCTTTCTAAAAGCAAGGAGACTGTTTAACTTTCTCAAGGAGACAGGTAGCTCATTCCAGCAACGCGGGACCAGGTATCGGAAGGCGCGCCCTCCGATCCGGGCACATTTAATCGGGGGAACGACAGCTTTGGCCAACAAGGCTGACCGGAGCGACCTCCTGGGGACATAAAAAGCCAGGCGCTTCTCCATATACTTTGAACCAATTGAATGGAGGGCCTTAAATGCCAGGGTCAACACCTTAAAGGTGATTCTTTTGGAAATGGGCAGCCAATGCAATCTCCTTAGAAGTTCAGAGGCTTTTGACCTGCGTGGGAGACCAAAAATGGCTCTTGCAGCCGAGTTCTGCACAATCTGTAATCGGGCCAACAGGTATTTAGGCAGCCCGATATACAGGGCGTTCGCGTAGTCTAGTCGTGAGCCAATCAGAGACTGCACAATGATTTTTTTGTGCTGCAGAGACAGCAAAGGAAGAAACTTCTGAAGCATTTTCAAAATGCCAAAGCATTTCCCTGATAGACCGATGATTTGGGGTCCGAAGGAGAGGCTGTCGTCACATTGCACCCCAAGATTTTTAGCTTTCACAGAGGCAACATCGGGTGGAAACATGTCCTGGGGCTACCAGGTCTTCCAGTTAGGATCCGGCAGACAGCCGAAAAAAAACAGCTCCGACTTGTCGAAGTTGCATTTCAGACTGTACCACCGAAACCAGTCGAAGACCGCACCCAGGCATTCCCTGATCAGGCCACCTTCAAAAGCCTCACCCTTTTTAGATGTAAAAAGAAGCTGGGTGTCATCAGCGTAGGATATGATCCGGGCACCGAAGGACTCTGCTACCGCCGCTAGAGGGGCCATATAGATATTGAAAAGGGTGGGGCTCAGGATAGACCCCTGTGGAACCCCCACCTCGAGCGGCGGCATTTCCGCGGAGAACGGAGGTGCCAAGACCACTTGTCGACGGCCGGTCAGAAAGGATTAAAACCAGTTCCACACCGTCCCACGAAAGCCGATCTCCCAGAGTCTAGAAAAGAGACCGGCACGGGGGACGGTGTCAAACGCCGCCGACAGGTCCAGCATAACCAGAATTGCCTTCCCCCCCTGATCAAGCGTCTCCCTGATGGCATCGGTGATCTCGAGCAGAGCTGTCTCCGTGCTATAATTAGCACGGAAGCCTGATTGTAGGATGTTATTGCTCTCTATATAGTTGGAGATAGAGAGCTGTACATGTTTCTCGATCACCTTTGCCAGAGCAGGGAGAAGGGAGATAGGCCTGTAGTTAGCATGGACTAGAGGATCAAAAGTGAGCTTTTTGAGTAGTGGCAAGATCAGTGCATGCTTCCAGGCCGACGGAACTTCGCCCGTGGTCAAGGAAAGGTTAAGCAGCAGATTAAGCAAGCTGTTAATTGCAGGCGCTAATTTACCTAGACATTTCGCTGGGCAAGGATCCATCGGCGAGCCAGATTGAAGCCGGGACAGAAGGTCAAGGGAAGAAGTCACGGATAGGGAAGGAAAGTCCGAAAGGACTGTACTCCTATCAGCAATTGACGAACAGACAGTGGCCCGATGACTAGCCGAGGGACCGAGGTCGGCGTCTGAGAAGGAGTCCTGAATGGACTTAATTTTGTTGATAAAAAAGTCCCCCAGCTGACTAATCCAGACCTCGGAGTGGGAATGGGAGGGAGAACTCGAAGGCGGGGAAATGAACTCCTTTACAATCCTAAAGAGTTATTTGCTCCTATTTTCCGCCTCGTCGATTCTACGCTCCAGGAAAACCTTTTTACCCTCGAGAATATGCTTGCGATAGCTCCTAATTACCTCCCGGTATTTAGCTTTGTCGTCCAGGTCATACTTACGCCGCCACATTCTCTCTGCTTTCTTACAATCCTGGCGCATTTTCCCCATAGACGGAGTAAACCACGGGGCCGAGAGAAATCTGGCCACTGATTTAGCTGGTTTCCTCGGGGCCAGCTCATCAAATCTAGCTACCAGCCACTTTTGGACGGAATCTAAATTTTCCTCCAAATTGCCCGAAAGCCGACAAGGATGACAACGCAGAGCATCGGACAACATTTCCACCGTGACTTGATGGAAAGGCCGCCCCGACCGTTTCACCTCTTTCTGCACTCTGGAACCAATCAAGGTGGAAGAAAGAATGCAAAAATCAATTAAGAAATGGTCAGTCCAGAGCACAGGACGCGGCACAGATACATCTATCGTCCTGGTCGAGAAAATCTGGTCAATGGTATGGCCTTTGATAGGCGTGGGGCTAGTAATATAAGAAATCAGCCCCAAAGGAGCAACAATATCCTGCAGTTTAATGGAGTCAGGATCCGCGGCATTGTCCATGTGGACATTCAGATCTCCCAGCAGGATGCAGTGCTCCGATGTAAGGCAAGGCACCGATAATGCTGCTTGTAGATCATCCAGAAAAGAGCCCAAGGGCCCAGGCACTCTATAGACAAGGATCCCCGTGCACGTTTGACTGGGAGAGAGCCTAAGGGTAAAACCTAAGGCTTCACAGCCTGTGATATTCTCTACGGCAAAGATGGAGCAGGGGACATTCTTGTCCACAATCAGAGCCACACCCCCGCCTCTACCTCCCACTCTATCCTTCCTGAAGATATTATAGTTTGAAGGAATGGCAGTCGCCAGATCAGGACCTGAGCAATCTCCTAGCCAGGTCTCCGTAAGGAACAGGCAAGTTGTTTCAGAGCCGTACAGCAGATTCCAGATGTCAACAGCATGTCTGCTGAGGGATCTGGTATTAAGGAGAGAGCATTGATGACGCGTGGGAGGGCACATCATGGCAGAGACCTTCAGAATTGAGGCCCGCCAGCCACAAGCCGCACAACCCTTCCTGAAAGAGCGACCACATGGCAGAACATAGTGGCAGTAGGAGGACTGTCTGCGCAGAGCAAACAGCTCCGAGGCTGCATACGTTATCATGTATGCAACAATATACACCCCAACGGAAAATATACAGCAATAGCCAGGTCCTACCTCGTCCGCCTCCGAGACGCTGACGAGCGCAGACGGGCAGGACTCTGGCCCGACTCAGGCGCAGGGAAGGCGCTTCCGCTGCGCGTCACCGCTGCGCGCAAGAGGCGAGCTTTAAATAGCCAGCTCTCAGCGTGGGCGTACGCCGGGACGCTCCAAGATGGCGACCGCTACTGCCTGCCCAACCCAAGATATCACTCCCCACCACAAACCTCCGCGGAGCCGGACCCGCAAAACTGCGGTGGGTTTCCAACAATTTATGGTGCAGGTAAGGGACCAGACAGCGTTTTCTAAAAACAGGGGAAAGCAAAAAGAAATTAAAATGAAATACGAAAAATGGGCTGATTTAAAATAATGTGGAGCAGCGCTCTAGGTGCACGAGACCAACAGCAAGGCGCCGCAGCGACTCTCACCCGCAGGACACCTTTGCCAGACCGCCCTCTCAGAAAGCTCGCCCTAAATAGCCAGCTCTCAGTGTGGGCGTACGCAAGGACGCTCCAAGATGGCGACCGCTACTGCCTGCCCAACCCAAGATGTCACTCCCCACCACAAACCTCCCCGGAACCGGACCCGCAAAACTGCGGTGGGTTTCCAACAATTTATGGTTCAGGTAAGGGACCAGACAGCGTTTTCTAAAAACAGGGGAAAGCAAAAAGAAATTAAAATGAAATACGAAAAACGGGCTGATTTAAAATAATGCGGAGCAGCGCTCTAGGCGCACGAGACCAACAGCAAGGTGCCGCAGCGACTCTCACCCGCAGGACATCTTTGCCAGACTCTCCTCTTCTACAGTTGTTTCCTCTTCTCCTACATACACATTTTTATAGTATTGATTATCTTTTACCAAATACAACGTTGCCTTTTTCACTTTCCTAACATCCATTAATTCTTGCCAGATTTTCTTACTCTTCGTAGGAACGCCATTAATTAGAATAACTAGAGGTTCCTCTTCCACATTTTCTACACCAATTGTTTCAATATGTTTCTTTAAATTTAGAAGCAAATATACAACTCTTCCCTTTAATCCTCTATGTAAATCTGAAGGAGGCAATTTCCCTGTCTTAGGCTCCATGCGAACAATAGCCTGAAATGGATGCACACATTGAATGAGAATAGACTCATAAGTATTTAAATCCATCAGTTCAGAAGGAATATTTACCAACTCAAGATTATTATGAACAGCTCTAGCAGGCATCTTATTCTCATCTAATTTATTATAACAATATTTACAAATACGTTGATAAGAACCCAAATCAAAACAATTCTCTAGCAACAAATAAGTTGCAAATTCCTTCCACTCAGTTTTGTTCTCCTTTTCACTTTTTAAATATAGATCAACTAACCTGGTCTGATTTTTATAATGAATTTGTCTACAACAAATACAAGAAAAGTTTGGCTTTTCATCTGAAATGACCTTAAACCTTGTAATTTCTTGCTCAAAATTATCTGTACTAAAATTCTGTACATTTTCTTCCACATTTCCTTCTATTAATGTATCTGTTTCTGCACTTTCTTCTTCAGGACCAAAGTAACTAACCTCAATTTCTTCACAAATGTTGATGACATCTAACACAGATCCATGCAAAAGAGCACTGTTCAGCTTTTTTAACATTAGTGCTGGGCTTTTTGCATAATACAACCTTCTCACTAATTTCCTCACTTCAGTATGATGCACTGCTAACATCCTAAAATGGTGAAAAACACTCTGACATACTTTTTTAGAAAGACAAGCCAAAGAATAACCTTGCAAACCCGTTTTTTCTCTCACTCTGCAGGTGCCTAATTCTTGCAACATCTTAATCTTCTGTTTAACACTTTTCTTAGTATACTTACGTATAAAATTGCGAAAGAAATCAACTGAGTACTGTCGTACACTACAAATACTACTACAATTCCAAGTGTACACTGGAGCCTTGGGACGTCTCCCTAAAGCTTCATCAGCTAACACCTCTTCTGCATTTCTAGGGACAATTTTCTCTTTTCTTTCGGGCTACCATTCTTAACCTCGTAAGCTCGACCACTGGTGTCAACTGCATGCAACAAATCATTACTCTAAAAGTAACTCTCTTCATTAAAAAAACGGCTCACAATTTGAACTATGTTTCCATTCTCCTGAAAAAACATTACAAAAATTAGTTCTATTAATTAGTCTTTTCCACTTACTTTTGACCTTCATAACATTGATTGGCTTATCTAGTGTTCGCATCCTACTGATTACTAAAACAAACAGGTTTTTCTTTAATTCAAAAGCTTTGTCCACAATTGACTGCATATCTTTTTTCTTCTTACAAAAAGCTGTTTTTCTTTTACAATTCTTTAAATTTTTTAATAAATTTCCAACAACTCTGTTACGAAACATTCACTTCCTAATCTCAACAAACTGATTTTTTCGTCTGTTTCCCACTTATTTTTCCATCATTTTTCGTTTTTTTCTGGCTTTTCTTTGTAGTTACAGATATATATATATATTTTTTTTTCCTGATTGTCCACAGTTTTTTTAAATTGTGTTATTTACCTTATAAAATCCTTTGTTGACTTACCAGGAGCTTTCTTTGTTTTTTCCAGACATTGCTCTTTAGATAAATCTTGTACTTCTTTGTTCTTGGAAATGTAAGCCTGTTTATATTTTTTCTGCTCTCACTTTTAGACGGCATATTCTTTTTTTCTTTCTGTAGATAATTAAAATCTGTTGTGAAGAAAAAAAAAAATATTTAATTATTTTATTTACAATTGTAGACCACTACTAGCTTACTACATAGCAATTAGAAGCACTATATGTTGTTAAGTCTGGTTCACTCCATAAGTAATTCTAAGGCACAGCAGCAGAGTTCGGGCAGTGTAGGAGATCATGCAGGGAGTGCTGTTTCAGGGTTTAGGACAGTGCAGTAGTGTTTGAACATTATATGGGCATTTGCTGAAAATTATGTTTCAGGGTTTACAGCACTGCAATAGTGTTGAAAGAGTTTAGTAGGTTTTGCTAGGGATGATATTTCAGGGTATAGGACAGTGCAGTGATGTTCAGGCACTGTAGAGGTTCAAGGTGGGACTGATAATTCTGAGTTTAGAACAATGCCTGAACATCACTGCACTGCCCTAAACCCTGAAACAGCACTACCTACAACAACCCCTTTCACTGTAGTAATAATTTTACTAAATTACAAGGCATACTGTCATGTGTCTAAAATCACAGTGTGAGACAGAATTTATTTCAGAAACATGTGGCAGAATAATTTGCTTAGTTGATGTCTTTTTAAATTATGGCAACACATGTAATCATGGAGTGAGTCATTCCTTAGGACAGTTAGTGCTATAAAGTCCAAAGCAGCATGTGTGGCAGGCCTCTGAATTCCCAAATAGTCTCCATGCTGAGTAATAAAGATCCTAGGTGTGCTGTAATTGCATAGCAACTGTCTCTGTAGCAATCATTTCAGTGAATTCTCATTTCTACATTCTCAGTCTCACTTTGACCCCTTATACTGCCTGAACGTCACTGCACTGTCCTAAAATCTGAAACAGCACTCCCAGCAAAACTCTCTTTCACTGTAGTAATCGTGTTACTGAATTGGAAGGCATGCTGTCATGTGTCTAAGATCACAGTGTGAGTCAGACTTTATTTCAGAAACATGTGGCAGAATAATTTGCTTGGTTGATGTATTTTTAAATTATGGCAATACATGTAGTCATGGAATGAGTCAGGCCTTAGGACAATTACTGCTACAAAGTCCAAAGCAGCATGTGTGCCAGGCCCCTGAATACTGAAATAGTCCGCATGCTGCGTAGTAAAAATCCTGGGTGTGCTGTTGAAATTGCATAGCAACTGTCTCTGTAGCATGTAGTAATCATTTCAGTGAATTCTCATTTCTACATTCTCAGTTTCACCTTGACCCTCTACACTGCATGAAAACCACTGCACTGTCCTAAATCCTGAAACAGCACTCCCAGCAAGACTCTCTTTCACTGTAGTAATCATTTTACTGAATTGCAAGGCATACTGTCATGTGTCTAAGATCACAGTGTGAGTTAGAATTCATTTCAGAAAAATGTGGCAGAATAATTTACTTAGTTGGTGTGTTTAAAAATATGGGAATACATGTACTCATGGAATGAGTCAGGCCTTAGGACAATTAGTGCTACAAAGTCCAAAGCAGCATGTGTGTTAGGCCTCTGAATACCAAAATAGTCTCCATGCTGTGTAATAAAAATCCTGGGTGTGCTGTTGAAATTGCATAACAACTGTCTCTGTTGCATGTAGTAATCATTTCAGTGAATTCTCATTTCTACATTCTCAGTTTCACCTTGACCCTCTACACTGCCTGAACACGACTACACAGTCCTAAACCCTGAAACAGCACTCCCAGCAAGACTCTCTTTCACTGTAGTAATCTTTTCACTAAATTGCAAGGCATACTGTCATGTGTCTAAGATCACAAATAGTCTCATTTTTTATCACAGTGCATACAAACAGACATTCTCTTGAATACCTCTGTACAATAGGAAATCAACAATCACAGATACTTTGCTGAAAGTCAAACAATATATACCTGGAAATAAAAACTATGCTGTAAGACTCAGTTTATATCACAACAACTTGGGTACTAGTCCAAAGATTACAATTGTACAAGAAGACTCTCTCAAATCAATTTTAATTTTTAATCATAAATTTATTCTTGTGACATTTCATATTGTAATAGAACATCTAGCATGATGTTATCAGGAATTTCAGTAACATCTTCACCAACTTCTGAATTTGACACATTAAACTCAATATCATCTAATGCATCTATGAATTCATTGTCCAAACTTTCATCCAAAAAATCACAGGCTTTATCTCCTGCACCAATCGGTTGTTCTTCATTGCTGCATAAAATTTATTATGGATCAAAATCAGAAGAACATTGAAGTCACTTTTGAAATTTCTAACACTCTGATAGAAGACTTAAATGTTCCTTTTGTGGAGAGCAGCAATGAAGAACAACCGATTGGTGCAGGAGATATAGCCTCAGAGTCAGAGTTCATTTCAGAAAAATGTGGCAAAAAAAATTGCTTAGAAGATGTGTTTTAAAATATGGCAAAAGATGTAGTCATGGAATGTGTCAGGCCTTAGGACATTTAGTGCTAGAAAGTTCAAAGCAATTTTCACCCCGAGTGGGCTGGGGATGCTCAGACGTGAGTCCCAGGCTCTCCACACCACTGGAGTCAAGCTATCCAGGCTGAATGAAGGCTGATAGCCAGAAACCGGTCCTTGGATGCTTGATTCCGGTCTGGAAAAGACATGGCTTGGTAGTTCGGACTGGACTGTTCCTATGAGGCACAGGGTCAGAGCTGATTTGCATATAGCCAGTGTCTAACCCAGGGTGATGTGGAGTGCAAACAAACGCTGGATTAAGGCCCAGATCCTTGTACTGGGGTGAATGTATGACATTGTTCTACATTCTGTCCATCAACTGTGTTTTTTGCAAATTTCACCTCGAGTGGGCTGGGGATGCTCAGACGTGAGTCCCAGGCTCTCCACACCACTGGAGTCAAGCTATCCAGGCTGAATGAAGGTTGATAGCCAGAAACCGGTCCTTGGATGCTTGATTCCGGTCTGGGAAAGACATGGCTTGGTAGTTCGGACTGGACTGTTCCCATGAGGCACAGGGTCAGAGCTGATTTGCATATAGCCAGTGTCTAACCCAGGGTGATGTGGAGTGCAAAAAAACGATGGATTTAGGCCCAGATCCTTGTACTGGGGTGAATGTATGACATTGTTCTACATTCTGTCCATCAACTGTGTTTTTTGCAATTTTCACCCCGAGTGGGCTGGGGATGCTCAGACGTGAGTCCCAGGCTCTCCACACCACTGGAGTCAAGCTATCCAGGCTGAATGAAGGCTGATAGCCAGAAACCGGTCCTTGGATGCTTGATTCCGGTCTGGGAAAGACATGGCTTGGTAGTTCAGACTGGACTGTTCCCATGAGGCACAGGGTCAGACCTGATTTGCATATAGCCAGTGTCTAACCCAGGGTGATGTGGAGTGCAAAAAAACGATGGATTTAGGCCCAGATCCTTGTACTGGGGTGAATGTATGACATTGTTCTACATTCTGTCCATCAACTGTGTTTTTTGCAAGAAAGTTCACAGCAGCATGTGTGCCAGGCCTCTGAATTTCAAAATAGTCTCCATGCTGTGTAATAAAGATCCTGGGTGTGCTGTTGAAATTGCATACCAACTTTATCAGTAGCATGTAGAAATTATTTCAGTGAATTCACATTTCTTCATTCTTAGTCCCACCTTGAGCCCCTACACTGCCAGAACACCACTGCCAGAGAAACAACATTTACAACGCAACTTTTACAACGCACTACCATTACAACGAAACCTTTACAACGCAACATCTATTACATAGCATGCCATTACAACGGAACCATTACAACACATGACACTACAATGAATACCATTTCAATGCATGTCATTACAATGCATGTCATTACAACGCAGTCATTACAACGCACACCATTACAATGCATACCATTACCATCTTATCCTACTGTTGCACCCCCTGGAGTTAGAATAGTATTTTTTTCTTCTACACTATCCAACACTTACCCTACTGTTGCACCCCCTGGAGTTAGAATAGTAATTTTTGCCTTACACTATCCAACACTTACCCTACTAACAGCACTAACTGTCCTAAGGAATGACTTATTCCATGACTACATCTTTTGCCATATTTTAAAACACATTAACAAAGCAAATTA
Source organism: Lissotriton helveticus (assembly GCF_964261635.1). Taxonomy (NCBI): domain Eukaryota; kingdom Metazoa; phylum Chordata; class Amphibia; order Caudata; family Salamandridae; genus Lissotriton; species Lissotriton helveticus. The sequence continues at coordinate 23,586,871 of NC_136064.1, forward strand.
TTCTGCCACATGTTTCTGAAATAAAGTCTGACTCACAGGGACAGTGTAGTGGGGTTGTATGACGTTTCAACGCATACTTTTACAACGCACACCTTTACAACACATTTTTTTCAACGCAACATCCATTACAACTCATTTCATTACAACGCACATCATTACAACACATTTTTAAAAACTACCTTTACAACGCATTCCATTACAACGTATACTACCTTTACAACGCATACCATTATAATGCATAACATTACATTGTATGTATGGTAAGTATTGCATAGTGTAGGGGTAAAAATTACTATTCTAACTCCAGGGGGTGCAACAGTAGAGTAAATGTTGGATAGTATAAGGGCAAAATTACTATTCTAACTCCAGGGGGTGCAACAGTAGGGTAAGTGTTAGATGGTAATGGTATGCATTGTAATGGTATGCATTGTAATGACTGCGTTGTAATGACATGTGTTGTAATGGTTGCGTTGTAATGGCATGCTATGTAATGGATGTTGCGTTGTAAAAGTTTAGTTGTAATGGTAGTGCGTTGTAAAAGTTGCGTTGTAAAGATTGTTTCCCGTGCAGTGGTGTTCAGGTAGTATAGGGACTCAAGGTGGGACTGAGACTGTAGAAATAAGAATTCACTGAAATGATTTCTAAATGCTACTGAAAAAGTTGGTATGCAATTTCTACAGCACACCCAGAATCTTTATTACACAGCATGGAGACTATTTGGGAATTCAGAGGCCTGACACACATGCTGCTTTGGACTTTATAGCACTAACTGTCCTAAGGAATGAGTTACTCCATGACTACATCTTTTGCCATATTTTAAAACACATTAACAAAGCAAATTATTCTGCCACATGTTTCTGAAATGAAGTCTGACTCACACTGTGATCTTAGACACATGACAGTATGCCTTGCAATTCAGCAAAATGATTACTATAGTGAAAAAACAGTCTAGCTAGGAGTGCTGTTTCACATTTTTGAACAGTGCAGTGGTGTACAGGCAATGCAAGGGCTCATGGTGGGACTAAGAATGTAGAAATGAGAATTCACTGAAATAATTTCTACATGCTACTGAAAAAGTTGGTATGCAATTTCTACAGCACACCGAGGATCTTTATTACACAGCATGGAGACTATTTGGGAATTCAGATGCCTGACACACATGCTGCTTTCAACGTTACAGCACTAACTGTCCTAAGGAATGAGTTACTCCATGACTACATCTTTTGCCATATTTTAAAACACATTAACAAAGCACATTATTCTGCCACATGTTTCTGAAATAAAGTCTGACTAACACTGTGATCTTAGACACATGACAGTATGCCTTGCAATTCCGCAAAATGATTACTACAGTGAACAAAAGTCTAGCTAGGAGTGCTGTTTCACATTTTTGGACAGTGCAGTGGTGTACAGGCAATGCAAGGGCTCATGGTGGGACTAAGAATGTAGAAATGAGAATTTACTGAAATATTTTCTACATGCTACTGAAAAAGTTGGTATGCAATTTCTACAGCACACCTAGGATCTATATTACACAGCATGGAGACTATTTGGGAATTCAGAGGCCTGGCACACATGCTGCTTTCAACTTTATAGCACTAACTGTCATAAGGAATGACTCACTCCAAAACTACCTCTTTTGTCATAGTTTAAAACACATCAACTAAGCAAATTATTACATCATTTTTAACAACAGCACTGTACTGCGAAAAAATATCTCCTCAAACACATCAACATACCACATACTCCTTTCACAATATTTTTTCCCGAAGCAGACAAATTGAAAATTAGGATCTGTTCAAATAAACTCCTGCTTCCACATTAGAATACATTTTTCAATTTTAACTTAAACTGTACAACATAGACCCCTTAAAAATTAACAACTCCCCTTTAAAAATGCTTTTGTAGTTTTAGAACAGTGTCAATCACACAGCAGATTTTCTTAAGCAGAATCTCTGAATAGGGCACCACTCAGAGCAATCACAAAATGGCATAGCTTCCCTCTCATTTTACTCTCTAATCTTGAAGATAACCAATCAAATATCTTCCCACAGAAATTCAAAACAAAATTAACATTTTAATTGGTTCTACATTGAAACACTTTCAATCTCATATAAAATTCAACCTTCCCCCACTGCTCTCTCTGCCTGTTACCATGGTAACACTCCATAGACACCTAACTGAACACACAGGTGAAAATTCATCTGCAAAACTAACCAGCAAGGGTGTTTGACTTTTCAAAACAGCAGCGAATCCTGTGCAATGTTCCTTTCAATCACTTTCTTTCAACCATTAGCATTTCTCCTTAAAAAAAAACAGCAGCATGCACCCTAGTTTTCAATGTTGAATTTACAGAAACCACCAATCATTTATTCTTTTTCAAGTGAACTGAATCTCATCCACCTTTTTTTCCAAACTCCTACTTTTCAAACTGCCATTTCATTTCCAGAGCCCATCTGAGTACAACCAGATCTCCCTTCAAGATGCTTAGAGTGTGGATTGTAGGACACAGCTATATATTCTGGAGTGAAAGGTATGCAGCAAATAGATGCTTTCTCAACCTTGACTTACCAAATGTGGATATTATGTGGATTGGCCAAAGAGGATTGAGATGTCACCAATTGATGCCATTGGTAAAATCCTTTTAGCATTTCCCACACCCTGACCTCATAATTGTGCACTGTGGTGGCAATGACCTAGGCACTTTGACTGGGATAGGTCTGGAAATGCTTTTAAAGGACACCTTTGGGCAATTGATGTCACTTTTTCCACAAACTGCCTTTGTATATTCTAATATTTGCCAAAGGCAAAAATGGAACTGGTCCAATCAATATTGTTCACAGATTGAGAAAGCAAGGACACATGTGAATAAGTCTGTTTCTGCTTTCCTCAGAGACTATGGTATGGGTTCTATATACCACAACAACTTGCGTTACAACATGCAAGGCATTTATAGAGGAGACGGTGTACATTTCACAGATGAGGGAAACAGAGTCTTCCTCTTGAATTTTAGACTCTGCATCGGTACTTACTTGTAGGTACAAAAAACACTCAATGAACACTACGGTTCTTTTTAGAGCCAACCAACATCTAAACACTCAAACTTGTTATTTAACTGTAGTTTTTTTGTGGTTTTTTTTCTGATGTGCGCGCAACGTGCGCGCACCTCACGAATTGTTGCCTCGAGGGTGCGTGCAACGTGCGCGCACCTCGCGATTTGAAAAAAAAGTATTCTTTGACTTTCGTGGTCTCTACCCTGCCCCTTTTTCACGTTTTCCACTTATGTTTTCAGCTCTCTTCTGTCTCGGACACAAAATGGCAGCCAACACTTCCTGATTTCGACTGATTGGAATGTTGCCAGACGTCTAACAGCAAATCAGGATTCCGCTCGCGCACACCCGATTCCCGCACCGTGCACGCACGGTGCACGTTTATAGATACATATATTTTTTTCCGTATGATTTTCTCAGGAACTACTGGAGGGATTTACACCATTTGTGCAAAGGCATGATCTGCGAATCAGACTCTACCATTTTGCCAAATTTCTTGTAATTCCGTTCAGCCGTTCGGGCTGTAGCTGAATCTAAACGTCCTACGGAAAATAACATGGGGAAACCACGTTTTGGGACCCCCTTTTTTCTCAGCCCCCACTTGACAAATCCCCCCAAAACTTTCATGGAAGGAGCGGAGCGGAGCGGGCCATCTTCTTTGAGAAATTCGAGAAGATTCATTAACCGGCGGCAAAGTTATTCCCAATAGAACGTTGTGGATTTCCTATGGAAACTAGGCCCTAACTATATCTACCTACTGGCGACCGTCAGTAGGTAATATATACACATATATATATATATATATATATATATATATATATATATATATATATATATATATATATATATATATATATATATATATATATATATATATATATATATATATATATATATATATATATATATATATATATATATATATATATGCTTACACAAGGTTGCCCTTAATTTCGGAAACGCCAACACAGTTTGAAGAATAACCTCGCTTTATTGTGGGCTGCAGACACATTACTCCTCCGTCAGAAAACGCCAAACGTTTCGGGCTACACGCCCTTGTTCACTGGCTCAGCACACGAACTGCCACAGCTGTGCTGAATTTATGCCTCATATCCAGCCCAATTGCATTGTGGGTAAGGCAATTCCTGCATAATCCATAGTGGTAGCTGTAGTCAATAACGTGCACATTAAAATTCTTTCCCCAAGTGGGTTAACGGAGGAAAAACAATGTCCCGCAATAGTTTTTACCCACAATAACGGACTTCAAACTCCACTGGCCTCCAGGTTTGAAAGCCGTGGTCCGCAAAGCAGAGCGGAGGGGCATTCCCACGACGAAGGCTCGCCGTTAATTCAATGCTTACACAAGGTTGCCCTTAATTTCGGAAACGCCAACACAGTTTGAAGAATAACCTCGCTTTATTGTGGGCTGCAGACACATTACTCCTCCGTCAGAAAACGCCAAACGTTTCGGGCTACACGCCCTTGTTCACTGGCTCAGCACACGAACTGCCACAGCTGTGCTGAATTTATGCCTCATATCCAGCCCAATTGCATTGTGGGTAAGGCAATTCCTGCATAATCCATAGTGGTAGCTGTAGTCAATAACGTGCACATTAAAATTCTTTCCCCAAGTGGGTTAACGGAGGAAAAACAATGTCCCGCAATAATATATATATATATATATATATCTGCAATACCTCGCAGCGCTCCACCAGTGCAGTGAATAACAAGGCATGGACCATCTCTTGTGCAGTATGCTATTTATTGTCCAACAAACAGCTCAGTCATGACGCGTTTCGGCCGTCCCTGCGGCCTTGGTCACATGACGATACATAATTTTCAGCCCATTTTTAAAGTGCTAGTGCATCACATGTCAGGAATAGACAATGAAAAAATACTGACGGTTTTAATACCCTTAATGTCTTTGAATTATATTGCCACAATTTCTATCTGTATGAATACAGTAAATCCTTTGTGCAAAAGACATTTCATAATTCACCTCCATTGAGATAAGCTCATTATTACGGGCAATACCATTGCAAAGTTTATGGAATTCTTATTCTTCTTACATATCCAGTCTATATCCTGTAGCTTAATAGTTCATACTAAATGTGTTTGACATGTGCTTACATAAAAGATGCCTAAATGCAAAATAAAGTGCTCACCACAAAGTGTCTAAATTATAAAAAACTTTTTAGAAAAAAGAGAATTATTTGCTCTTAGTCAATTGCACAGGAGTTTGTATATGCATGCTATAGGTCACGTGCTATCAAACCAACAAGTTTTACTCACATATATAGGAACAAACACATCCCCATATATACAGTCGCCTTACTATCACCTAGAGGTGCCATGTATCCGATTGGAAAACATACACATTGTATCATACATAGAAGGATCCCCTTCTATGATCAAGTTAAAGTGACTTGGTGCAACAGTACAATGAGGGTAAAGTGACTCATGCTTAATGCTTACTAAAAGATTTAATTAATGAAACCTCCAAAAGTATTATACTACTACTGGTGGAGTTTCTACTGATAATTCAATTTCATTGGGGACTTTCGGGGAAGAGGAGTCAGGTATTTCATAATCTTACAAAAAGGGCAGTATTTTAACAGGAAAAATTCAGTGCAATATACGAATCAGTTAATTACATATCACTATTCTATTCATCTGTAAAAACCATGTTTAATGATAAAAACAGATAAAAGAATACTAGCACAATACAAGAACAAATTCAATATATCAAACGAGGATATCGGTGACATAATAAAACCAAACAATCTAAAATACATATGGATAAAACTACCCTAATGTTTAGAGGTCGGCTTATATTAACTGTAGGTCACCTATTGTGAAATTTTGTACACCAGTATATATTCCTAATCCTCTAATAAAAAGGAAAAAGGGGGAAAATATACAGTTGGTATAAAATATGTGCAAAATACGCAATTCAATATCCTAATCTAAAAACTTGTTCTTAAAAGGCTTACAGAGTGATACATATCTAATTATTCCATTCTGACAACCCCGTGGCCTCTGTTTATAAATATGTGTGGAGGTCCTCTGTAGTGTTAAGACCTCCGGGCCACTTAGAGTCGAATTCCAGAATGTAATTTGTTTCAGTTCTTCGCATGTTGGCCTCCCTATCCCCACCTCTCTTTGTTATCGGGATAGATTCAATTGCATAATATTTTAATCCTTGGGTCTTACTGTTATGACATGCCTCAAAGTGTCTGGCAACTGGATAATTTTGATCTTTGTTCGTTATAGCACGCAAATGTTGCAGGATTCTTTTATGAACCGGCAACTTGGTGCTGCCAACATACTTAAAATGACATTCACATTCTAAAACATATATACAATATTCGGTTTTACATGTAAGCAATTGTTTGATTTCTCGGGTTGCCTTTGGGATGACTGTAGTATATTGCTTAGTGTTCACCCCATGTTGGCATGCTTTACATGCAAAGCATTTGTAGAATCCCCTACTAACAGGTTGGCTGGGCTCTTTTTTCAGGCATTCCTGACTTTTCTTAGTTAAAATTGAGCCCAGGCTCATACCTTTACGATATGTTATTGATGGATTGGCGGGCATCAATTCCCCAATAGTAGGGTCATCTTGTATAAAATGCCAATTGCGTCTAACTATATTCCTTAATTCCCCCTTGTTTGGAATAAGTCAGAACTAACCGAACTGTATTGGTGTCTACACTCTGGATTCTTTTGTCTTTGGGGGTATATTTGAGGAGATCACTTCTAGCTTTTTGTCGGGACTTTCTAATGGCTGTTTCAACTGTTCTTGTGCTGTAGCCTCTTTCCACAAATCTATTTAAGCTCTCTTGCTGTTTCTTGATCATATCCCTATCATCACTACAAATACGGCGAATGCGAAGCATTTCGCCGTATGGGATTGATTTGATCAGGTGTTGCGGATGGGCGCTTGTCGCATGTAACAGTGTGTTACCAGCTGTCGGTTTTCTAAAAAGGGTAGTACTAAGAACATTACTTTTTAAAAACAACTGCACATCTAAAAATGTCACCGATTCCTTGCTAATACTAGAAGTAAAATTCAAATTAAGATCATTTGCATTTATTTCCTGTATAAAATTTAAAACACTGTCCTCAGATCCATGCCACACAATAAAAAGATCATCAATAAAACGAAGCCAAGAGACTATGTTGGATGTGCAATAGTGCAAATACTTTCGCCTGAGGACCAGTTCCTCCCACCACCCCATAAAGAGGCACGCATAACTAGGGGAGAAACTGGCCCCCATGGCTACACCCTGAACCTGTTGGAAAAATTGATCATTAAACATAAAATAATTGTTTTCCAAACAGAATGTAAGCATTTCCAGAAGCATTTTTGTGTGATTGGAGAGTTCCATATGCCTTCTGCTAAGATAGTATTCACATGCTCGAAGGCCATCCCTATGTTTAATACATGTATATAGGGAGCTTACATCCAATGTTACCAGAAGATAGTCCGATTTCCACTCTATGTCGTTTAGTTTCCGCAAAAAATCACTCGTGTCCTGGACATATGAATTTAATGATTTCATGTGTGCCTGTAGAAAATAGTCTATATACTTTGATAAATTTTCCAAAGGTCCACCACATGCCGAGATAATTGGTCTTCCCGGTGGTTCAGTTGAACTCTTATGGACCTTTGGGATGAAGTATATAAGTACTAAAGTACTAAAATTAATTCGACAGTCGTTAAGAACATAAGCCTTTAAATCAGTGAACAATATTCAGCCAGAGTAAGAAAAGACAAGCTACCAATAAAGTCTGAATTGGTGCTTCAGCTGGTCTGTAAAACACCGGACGTATTCAACCCTCATTACACTTTATGATAAGAGTTGGATGTAAAGCCATTAGCGGTTCTTCCTTTGTCCTCCATAGTCTGATGTGGTCATGAGATCGACCGGTAGGGTTTCTGGTCCCCCCATATTATGGACGGACCGAGAACCTCCATCACACCCCTATTGAATTTTGTCTACAACGAAGAGTTGATATGCGAAGGAATACAGTATCTCTGTGTTCTTCCAGATGGTGTAACTTATCTACACGTTGAACTCTACCGCCCGTTGGATGCAGGACGCTTGCCTCACCCACGGATAGACCGGTCCCAGTATCGTCATCCACGACGTGTGTAAGAGACCAATTGCTCTTCAAAGAACGGGCGAACTCAGTAAGTCATGTTTTTCTTGCTTGGTCTAACTTACCATGACCTGCCCACATTATCCTTCCTAACCGTAATCTATTTCCTCCAGAGAACAACTCCACAGGCGCGAGTCCCAACTCAGAAGGGATACCACTCGAACGCCTGCGCATGTAGGTACACCTTGAATTTTGCCCTGTTTTTTAGATTTTAATTGATTCCATCTAGTGATACACATTTCTGTTTTCCTAGGTGCTCAATGTCACTGTTTTTAATTGTCCTGAGGAAGACCCCAAACTGAGGACTCACCCGCCCTTAACTTGGGGGTCGAAACGTCGACAACATCATCAACACATACACGCCCTACCGAAAACTTGCTAAACTCAGCTCCTGTGTATAGTGTATCTCTTGGGAACAACTGTGATCTGTAACATGACTGGAAATGTTCTGTGAATAAGACAGAATTGTTTATAGGACACAATTCCTTTTCTTTGTCCCTCATTCTTTTCCAAACACACCCTACCCTCCTTTAAAATCCCTTTCTTATCTGACAATCACCGAGCACTAATTGAAGAATTATACGTAATTTACCATGTATTGTATGAATATGAAATATAGTATATGCGTAACTGCAGCAAATCATTGCGAATAGTTGGATTAAATGCAATTTAAATGACACTTACTTGGTGGATGTACCTTTATGTTTAAGTAATGATATGTTTAACTGTTTTGTAATCGACCACCCCCTTTTTTTATAACATTGTACTGACCCAGGTCGATGAGGTAAGGGTTTACCCCATTATTACCTATCACTTGTTTTATACTAGGCCCTAACTATATCTACCTACTGGCGACCGTCAGTAGGTAATATATACACACATATATATATATATATATATATATATATATATATATATATATATATATATATATATATATATATATATATATATATATATATATGTATATATATATATATATATTTATTATCAAGCCTTGTGACAAGGCGAAGCGTGTTGGGCTTGGCGAGCATTTGTGAGTAAAGGCGTTTTATTTTCTGGCTAACACGAGTGAATGCGTTTTTACTAATATAATCTATGATTAGACTTTGCTGATTGACACCGGCTTGTCTTTGCCGGAAAAAACGCATAGAACAAGCTTGGGACGCTGGCGTCGAAAAGGGACACAAAGTGGAAGAGGAATATGTATATATATATATATATATCCAACTTTGCAAGAACCCAAATTCAAAGAAAGCCACTCGAAGTGAATCTTTTCACGTTTTAAAGGCAATCTGCAGACAGTAACAAGGCGGAAAGTCACATCAAATGTTCCACGCCAGACGCGTTTCAAGAGTCAACATACTCTCTTCCTCAGTGGTGTTGTGTCGTGATTATCTCTGAGCGCTGTGGTAACAGTTCAATTTAAGCCACCTGTCGACCAGGGCGTGGCCAACAGCACGGCCTTCTGGATGTGGTATTCCGTAGATTAATCCCCAGTGGGAGCGCTCTAGAAATAGAAAAATAAAACACATTTCAATCCCAAGTGGGTAGATGCTAGAGACCGTCTGTTAACTGTCTTGCTTCATCGTTGCCAGAGTGAGCTGAGACAAGCGCTACCTTGCACAAGCGCCTGCTCAACCTCGCTCCACTTTGCAGGCACCCGGTGGGGAGCATGCGGGGACCCGCCTTTCAGCGGTGGCCTTTCTTCACCAACCGGGAACAGCCGGTAAACATCCAACTTTGCAAGAACCCAAATTCGAAGAAAGCCACTCACAAGGTAGCGCTTGTCTCAGCTCACTATGGCAACGATGAAGCAAGACAGTTAACGACGCCACTGAGGAAGAGAGTATGTTGACTCTTGAAACGCGTCTGGCGTGGAACATTTGATGTGACTTTCCGCCTTGTTACTGTCTGCAGATTGCCATTAAAACGTGAAAAGATTGACTTCGAGTGGCTTTCTTCGAATTTGGGTTCTTGCAAAGTTGGATGTTTACCGGCTGTTCCCGGTCGGTGAAGAAAGCCCACCGCTGAAGGGCCTTGTTACTGTCTGCAGATTGCCATTAAAACGTGAAAAGATTGACTTCGAGTGGCTTTCTTCGAATTTGGGTTCTTGCAAAGTTGGATATATATATATATATATATATATATATATCTACATCTGCTACACAGACAATATCCATTCTTCACCAAAATTAGTGGGGCGCTCCGTCCGCTCCTATTCTGAAAGTCTTGGGGTGATTCGTGAAGCAGGGACTGAGAAAAAAGGGGGGTTTCAAAACGTGTTTTCCCGAACTGCTGAACGGAATGACACCAAATTTGGTAAAGAGGTAGTCCTTAGTTCAGACTTCTGCCTTTTGCTTAAATAGTGTAAATCCGTTCAGCAGTTCCTGAGAAAATGACAATTAAAAGTACATATATGTCTATGGCCTCGGTGGACTCGCGCATCCTGAGGGCACCCTAAGCGCACCGTCCCGATCACGCGCCGAATGCTAATTGTCTGTCAAGTGGTTGTCAACATTCGAAACCAGGAAGTGTTGGCAGCCGTTTTGTACCTCGATAGAAGCGAGGGTCAAGAAATTAGTGGAACAAGTGTTCAAAACGAAAAAAGGGAGCAGGGTAGAAATATCTTTACCCTATAGACCTGCTTAAGAGGTCCTACAAGGACCCCGAGGACAATTTTTTAATTTTTTTAAACTGCGAAATGTGCGCAGTGTGCATGGATCAAGCCGTAAAATTAAAATTAAAACGAAGCTGCGGCTCCTGTGCCTGCTTAAAAATTAGCTACGGGGGGGGGGGGCAAATCCCAGGGTGTAAAACATTAAATTTGATGGCAGTGCAGAGGGGTCTGTAGCCCGGGGACGGCCATCCCTCGGTGTTACAATATAAATGGGAGGGGGGGGGGGCTCAAAGGATACTGTCCCAGTAAAAAACTTGGATGGGGGGGGGGGGCCTTTACCTTCTACCCCAGCCCCGGGGAGTGCTACTCTCCGGGGCTTTAAAAAAAATGGGTGGGGGGGCTCAAAGTTCCATCTAAGCCCCAGGGATCACCACTCTCTGGGTCTTTTTATATTATGGGAGGGGGCCACGTGGCCCCTATTCTGGAGCATTCGAGTGCCCAGGGGAAAACCAAACCCTCCTGCTGTGTTTCGGGGTGCCCACCACCGGGATACTGCTGGTTGCTCTGGCAAGGCAGGAGTCGAGGTTCCAAAAATTATATCACCCTGTTTACTAGCGACGCTAAGATGCATTAACGCATGTTAGCAGCCTGTTTGCTATCGGCTTGCCTTGCATCTCCAATAAGTTGCAATGTAGGCGTTCCGAGAGGCAAGGTAGGTGTTCCTATGACAATATAACATGGAAGAGGGAGGTAGGACATCAGTGTTGTATTTACAAGGCGGCCCTGGATTTGAGGTCCGATAGGAAATCTCTTGCTAATTGCGGTTTATGCCGGATCCTAACATCTGTTCTGAAGTAGACTTAAGCATGTTTAATATGCGAGGTGAATTGATATGTTAAGTCCACAGTCTTATATTAACTAGGTTTTCACTAGCGAACATTAATTTATGCTGTCTTTCTCTTGATATTGGGAGCATATTTACAAGGACAATGTTAAAATTATCGTCGCTTTAGCGGTAGGAAAGTGCTGCTAAAGTGGCCATAATAGGCTTAATAATAGGCTTTTGAGAATTCCGGAGAATTCCAATAGAAGCCCAGATTTACACCAGAACATTTTAACGCTGTCCTTGTAAATATGCCTATTACAGACTCCTAATTTTACAGTTTGTTAGAAATGGGGTAACTAATTCTATGGGGGGTAGGCACCCACAGCCCTCTTAAGCCCACAGTTCTTCCTGGCCCCACAGGGCTAAGCAGACACAGCACTGGAAGGGGGCCACAGCGCTTCAACATGCACAGCAGGGCAGTCTGGGTCACGGTGCTCTGGGGACATGAGGCAGTCTCCTGCAGGCCAGCGCTTCCAGGCACACAGCACAAGGGGGGCGGATATTCTCAGCAGCAAGCCCCAGGGGCCCCAGGGTAACTCTTCTCACCTCCTGGGGGGGATGGGCGGTCCAGTCCACGGTGCTCCTTCCCAGCGCTTCTGGGTGCAGCGCTTGCGTGGTGCAAGATCCCGGCAGCTTCAGGGACTTAGGAGGGCCCTCCTTCTTCAGGGAACCGGGGGACAGAGCAGTAGGCACTACTGGGCCACGTCATCAGTCAGTGGGAGCTTCATCAAAACAAGGCGGTAGGATGACACCATCCTCCACTGCAGCATGGCCCTCCTCCTGAACAGCAGCCTGAACTCCTGAAGTGGGGCTTCCACTAGCCCTGGGGACAGTAGAGGGGTGATAGATAGGTACAGGGTCCAGCACTCTCAGAGGCAAAGTAATTGGAGTAATGTATTTTGTCGATTGAATTCTGCATCAATTCTATTTCAAAGTGATAGTATGCCTCATTGCTGACATAAAACTGTTCACTTTTCTTTGTGATGATTTATGGTGCACTGAGTTAGTAGTATCTTTGGCGCTGAGCTTGTACGTACCCTCTGATAATGCGTGGTCCAGGGGGGCCGCATAGGACCAAAGTCTTTTGTCTGTTGAATTCTGCCTGAATACGGCCACGTAGCGATGAATTATGGTGCACTGAGTTAGTAGTACCTTTGGCACTGAACGTGTACGTAACCTGCGATGATGCGTGGTCCGGTCAGGCCGCACTGGGAGCAATGTTTTTTGCCTAGTGAAGTCTGTCTTAATAAGGCCACTGGGAGATGTCTTGTGGTGCAGTGAGTTACTGGTTCCTAAAGAACTCAGCGTGTGAGTCACACTGGCACAATGTCTCTTTCCTACTGGAATGCGTCATTTGCAATCGCCATTCCACCTGAATAGTGAGCCCTCACAATGTATATCGAAGGCAGTAGTCAGTACTGACATTGAAGAATGTTTTTTGTCACACCCTTTAACAAAATCTGAGGAATTAGAGTACAATTGTCTCTGCCTTAAATATATCAAGGCTCAATTCAATGCTGTCCGTAGTGTAGATCCAAAGCTGAATTCAAGTTGTGAACCCTGCTGTCCTCACTGTTGATCGAAGGCAGTAGTCAGCACAGATATCAAGAAAATATTTTTGTTGTATCCTTTAACAAAATCTGAGGACATAGTGTACAATTGTCTCTTCCTTAAATAAATCAAGGCTGAATTTCATGCTGTCCCTAGTGTAGATCCAAAGCTGAATTCAAGTTGTGAACCCTGCTGTCCGCAGTGTAGATTGAAGGCAGTAGTTGACATAAACATCGAGGAATGATTTTTGTCACTTATTTTAACAAAATCTGAACAGATACAGTACAATTGTCTCTTCCTTAAATAAATCAAGGCTGAATTTCATGCTGTCCCTAGTGTAGATCCAAAGCTGAATTCAAGTTGTGAATCCTGCTGTCCGCAGTGTAGATCGAAGTCAGCAATTGACACAAACATCGAGGAATCCTTTTTGTCACATCCTTTAAGAAAATCTGAACACATACAGTACAACTGTCTCTGCCTCACATAAATCAAGGCTAAATTCAATGCTGTCCATAGTGTAGATCCAAAGCTGAATTCAAGTTGTGAACTCTGCTGTCCGTAGTGTAGATCGAAGACAGAAGTCAGGACAGACATCAAGAGAGTTTTTTTTCACATCCTTTAATAAAATCTAAAGACATCTAGTGCAATTGTCTCTGCCTTACATAAATCAAGGCTAAATGCAATGCTGTCCGTAGTGTAGATCCAAAGCTGAATTCAAGCTGTGAAGCCTGCTGTCCGCAGTGTAGATCGAAGGCAGTAGTCAATACAGACATAGGTCTGCGGTGCTGTGGCGCTGAGTTCGCAGTGGGCCTGTATTGAGGAGGCACGTGGTCATGGCAGCAGCCACGTGGCAGGGTGAGGACCTTTGCTTTGGCAGAGTCTTTTTTCTTTGCACAAATGAACCACGCCCAAGGCGAAGCCTAATTATTTATACTCTAACGCTGGAGTTGCGTACGTTGGACCAGCCCACTCCACTTCGGCTTCAAGGGGGGGGAACAACATAGCTACATGATCGAGATATTCCCCAGTGTCTGAGATAATATGGTTGCGACCACTGTGCAGTACACTACACGTATCAATAGTATATCTACACACAGATATTTTTTTGGTTTGTATAGTGAGTTGTGTATAGCATATCACCAGTAGTCTTGGCATTGTGTAAATTATTGTTGATGTGCGAGTTCCCTCCCGTATACATAGTTGGTGCCACATCTCTGAACATTCAGCTAATGTGCTGTTTAAGGGGATATGTTATTTTGGGAAGGTCCGTTCTCCTGTTTTGCGCTGCCTTTGAGGTAGTAGAGGTGGAGGGGTCAGGAGGTGTGCTTGTAGTGGTGGTGGCGCTGGGTGTTGTGATTTTGTTGTGTGTTGGAATTGTATAATTAGTACTTGTATCACATGGTCGTCTTTAAATATGGGTGTGAGTTGGATGTAATTCATGCAGTACATAGTCAATGTCATTATACTAGTTAAATGTTGATGTTAATTTGTTAGTGGTAAATGGAACTATCGACTGTTTTTTAAGGTAGCACTGCAAATTTGCCTTGTTGTTGAAAGTATGGGGAAGTGGTGTTTTTTTGTTTTATTTCTACGGCAATGCCTAGTTCGTATATTATTAACGTTAGTTGTGGTTCTAGTTTGTAGCAATTTTGTTGGATAAAGGAATCCATTGAAGAGTGGTAATATTTGCAGTTTTTACTAGGTTGAGAATGGGATGATAATTACAAAAGATAGAAAAAACACATATGCTTAATGAACATTATAATTAGGAATTATCATTTTTTTTAAAACCCTTGAAATTCACTGGAAAAAAACATAGGTTTTAGGCAGGTTATAGTTAGGAATTATCAATTAAAAAACCTTAGAAATTCACTGAAAAAACCATAGGTTTCAGGGGTGTTATAGTTAGCTGGACATTTCACTCATACAAAACCATTGAAATTCCTCCGTTATAGTTAGTTACTAGCTGTAACTCTTGCGCCCGCAATCCACTGCTGTTGAGCTCACATATTACATCATTCATGACATGGTCAGTGACATCACTGATGACATCACTGATGATTGAAGGTCCTCCCAATCCCTAGCTACTTAGCGGGGGCATGCAGCCCCCCTGCAGCCACGGGTAACGCCACCCAAGGGTTTAAAAAAATAATAATAATACACCTGTGTGGGGAGGCTCAAGCCACCCCCTCACGCCTGGGGACCGCCACCTCCCCAGGACACTAATATTTAAATGCAATGTAACGGACCCCTGAGCCCCGTTGACCACCACCTCTCGGGGCTGAGCAGATGTTGGGAGGGGGGCCGTGTGCCCCCCCTGCTGGAGCCAGTGATGGCCCTGGGGACCACCACCCCCCACGGCTCCTGCAGTGTCCCGGGGTGCCCGTCCCCGGGACACTGCTGTTTACAATGTCATAATAACATTATAACAAATAATAAATAGGAGGTAGACCGCATGAGGAGGGTGGAGAGCTCAAAAGGAGGATGGAGAGCACATGAGAAGAGTGGGGAGCGCTTGAGGAGGGGCCGGGCAGGTGGAGGAGGGAGAGAGCATGAGGAGGAGGGAGAGCGCATCTAGAGGAGGGAGAGCGCATGTGGAGGAGGAATAGAGCAAGAGGAGGATGGACAGCGCAAGAGGAGGAGGGACAGCGACAGAGGAGGAGGGACAGCGCCAGAGGAGGAGGGACAGCGCCAGAGGAGGAGGGAGGGCCCTTGTGGAGGAGGGAGAGCACATGGGGAGGAGGGAAAGTGCAGGTGGAAGAGGCACAGTGCATGTGGGAAAGGGAGCGAGCATGTGGCGGAGGGAGAGAGCATGTGGCAGAGGGAGAGAGCATGTGGCAGAGGGAGAGAACATTTGGCAGAGGGAGAGAGCATGTGCAAGAGAGAGAGAGAGCATGTGGAAGAGGGAGAGAGCATGTGGAGGAGGGAGAGCGCCTGTAGAGGAGGAAGAGCGCATGTGGAGGAGGAAGAGCGCATGTGGAGGAGGAAGAGCGCATGTGGAGGAGGAAGAGCGCATGTGGATGAGGGGCAGCAGATGCGGAGGAGAGACAGCGCATGTGTTGGTTGGGAGAGCATGTGGAGGAGGGACAGTGCTTGTGGAAGAGGGCGATAGCGTGTGTAAATGGAGAGCGCACGAGGAGGGACAGCACATGTGGCGGAGGGAGAGTGCATGTGGTGGAGGGAGAGTGCATAAGGAGGGTGGAGTGTGCATGTGGAGGGTGTGGAGTGCATGTGGAGGAGGGACAGCGCATATGGAGGGACAATGCATGTGGAGGAGGGACAATGCATGTGGAGGATGGAGAGCACACTTGGAAGAGGGAGAGCGCATAATGAGGAGGGAGAGCGCATAAGGTGGAGGGACAGTGCATGAGGAGGGAAAGGGCATGAGGAGGGAGAGCGTATGAGGAGGAGGGAGAGCAGATGAGGACAAGGGAAATCATATCAGGAGGGAGATTGCATGAGGAGGGAGAGCACATGTGGAGGAGGGAGAGCGCATGAGGAGGGTGGAGAGCACATAAGGAAGGTGGAGTGCGCATGAGGAGAGTGGTCTCGCATTTGTTAAAGTTAGAGCCGTTGGTGTTAAAAATAACAATCTTTTTTACCTTTGTTTTCTTTATTTGCAGTGGAGTTATTATATTTCCATAGCACTATTGCCAATGGTATAAAAAAGCAAAAGTAAAAACCATTGTCATTTTCAACACCAACAGCTCTAACTGTAACAAAAGCGAGACCTATAGCAAAGGAACTACAATCAGTCTTGCATTTGTTAGAGTTGGAGTTATTGGCATTATAAATGTCAATGTTTTTAGGTCTCGCCTAAGCCAATGCGCTTGTGCATTGCTCCAGCGAGATTCTAGTAAGCGGTCAGAAAAGTCTACACAAGCTGCGGATTAGACACAGTTCATGTGAGACAGGCGCATGCACAAAGCCAGCCACATCACACACCACCATTTGTCTGTGCCTCAGCATCAGACTTCAAAGGCTGCCGCTCCACCCCAATCAGACTTCAAAGGCTGCCGCTCCCCCGCCCCCGCATCAGACTTGAAAGGAATGCACTCCCCCGCCACAGCAATGCTGAGAGCTTGTTTGTAATTGCTCACATTACCAAACTCACAGTTTGCACGATTACTACCCGCACCTAGCCGCACACCCTCCCTGCCCGCACTAATCTATTACTCCCTCTTAGAATAACCTCACCTTCCACACGATCCCTTTTAGTAAGCTGGATATACAATGCCCATACCTAGCTGTTATTCTAGCACAAATGCGCCTACCATCACGGCACAAAATCCTACCAGCCCAATATTTGACTTGCCCTCTCACGACCCTATTATAGCAGCACCCTTTTGGAATTCCTCGTTAAGATACCGCATAACAACCGTCTCTCACAAAATTGCACCCATAACACTTACCCAAACAATCTACCACTCGGCATTGATAATTTAACGACGGCTTGTGCATGACTCCTACACTTATGTGTTTTAAACATTTGTAATAGTTTTATTACACTATCTCTCTGCCCATAAGTGCACCGTGGATGCTTGAGTAGTGCTCCCTTTCCTTCTTCGTAAACGGCGATTTGTTGTATCTGCTTGTAATGCCACATGCGGCATCTTTTCTGACATGCTCTTTCTCTGCAACACTTCTATATCTTGTTTTTTTTAGTTTGCAAAGCTCATTACTTAATAGAGTGTTCCTCTATAAACGCTTTCAAAGAGAGTGGCGAGCGCATTTGACTGCACGTCTATGGCACAATTACACAACATTCATTTTGCACAACATTCATTTGGCTTTTAGTGGGGATAGAGGTTCTTTCTTGCACGACTGTGTGTTTGCGAGGATGGTGGCCTCTGGCTGCAGCCTTCCGGCCCTCCCTTTGCACAACAAGGATGGCCATGGAGGGGAGCAGTTGACAAGGCCTCATTCCCCTCCCAAGAATCAACGTTTGCGACCCTTGGCGCCAGATGGAAGCCACGTCTGTTGCAATGTTGACACACCTGGCCATTAATTAAAGAGTCTGGCCAAACCACTGGATGATACGAGAGGTACGTTTCCCACTTCCCCCGCTCGTTATTAAACACTTATATACACTCGTAACGGAAAGACACTTTCAATATGTTTCTTCGGATGGATTTTTATTTATCCATCATATTCCTGGAGGATTCAAAGCTCATGAGCTACTAAGGCAACAAACAATCCTTTGGCGCTGCTGGCATCTGTGTTGAAAGACTTTATGGGGACTTCAAAGCGGCGCGCTGGTTCTGCTTTCATCCACCGCTCTCCCTCCCCCCTCCATTTCAATCAATCATGGGATCCAGCTACACACCCACTCACAAACACACGCACTCACAAACACACGCACTCGCAAATACACGCACTCACAAACACACACACTCACAAACACATGCACTCACAAACACACGCACTCACATACACACGCACTCACAAACACACGCACTCACAAACAGGGTAACACTTTGTTGTCCCACTTGTTTGACAGCTTCTTTGAAAGAGACTGATGATTATGCATGGCGAAGATGTGTCATGGCAGAGGTAAATATACAAATAATAGCAGTAAATCAGCAAAGCTTCTACCCATTTAACATCAGAGTACTACATTCTCACAGAAAGAGCTGGTCTTGTGGTCTTTCTGAAACTCTAAAGGTGGTTGTGAACCCGCAGGCTTTGCTTGAGCTCACGTGCACACATTTCCACATTTATTGCAGAGCTTATACGATAAAGGCTGCAGGTTGGGGTGCTCCTTTCAGCAAGGCTTTAAGTGGGATGAACTGGGGGGTATCTCAAAGTGGCGTGGTCAATGTAATTAAGGGAGTGGCTTAAAAAAAATCTGGCCTTACACATATCTATCGCCCTCACTCTATCTATCGCCCTCACTCTATCGCCCTCACTCCATCTATCACCCTCACTTCATCTATCTATCACTATATCTATCACCCTCACTCTATCTATCGCCCTAACTCTATCTATCGCCCTCACTCTATCTATCTATCACTATATCTATCACACTCACTCTATCTATCACCATCACTCTATCTATCGCCCTCTCTATATCTATTATCTATCTATAGCCCTCACTCTATCTATCGCCCTCACTCTATCTATCGCCCTCACTCTATCCATCTATCACTATATCTATCACCCTCACTCTATCTATCGCCATTACTCTATCTATCCCCCTTATATATCTATTATCTATCTATAGCCCTCACTCTATCTATCGCCCTCACTCTATCTATCGCCCTCACTCTATCTATCGCCCTCACTCTATCTATCTAGCCCCCTCACTCTATCTATCTGTCGCCCTCATTCTATGTATCTATCTGTCGCCCTCACTCTATCTATCTATTTGTCCCCCTCACTCTATCTAACTATCTGTTGCCCTCACTCTATCTATCTGTCGCCCTCACTCTATCTGTCGCCCTCACCCTATCTATATGTCTCCCTCACTCTATCTGTCTGTCGCCCTAACTATATCTATCTGTCGTCCTCACTCTATCTATCGCCCTCACTCTATCTATCGCCCTCACTCTATCTATCGCTCTCACTCTATCAATCGCTCTCACTCTATCACCCTCACTGTTCTTTTCTCCCGCGCTGATCTGTTGTTCTCTTCCACCCGCCTCCTTCTTTAACTCCCTGTTTTCTTCTCCTGTGCTAATCTGCTGTTCTCTTCCACCGCCTCTTTCTCTAACTCCCTGTTCTCTTCTCCTGTGCCGATCTGATGTTCTCTTCCACCCTGCCTCCATTTTAACTCCCTGTTCTCTTCTCCTGTGCTGATCTGCTGCTCTCTTCCACCCTACTCCTTCTTTACCTCCATGTTCTCGTCTGCTGTGCTGTTATGCTGCTCTCTTCCACCCACTTCCTTCTCTAACTCCCTGTTCTCTTCTCTTCTCCAGAGCTGATCTGCTGCTCTCTTCCACCCACCTCCTTCTCTACCTCCCTGTTCTCTTCTCCCGTGCTGTTCTGCTGCTCTCTTCCACCCCACCTCCTTCAGCTCCCTGTTCTCTTCTGCTGTGCTGATCTGCTGCTCTCTTCCACCGACCTCCTTCTCTAACTCCCTGTTCTCTTCTTTTCTCCCTCTGCTGATCTGCTGCTCTCTTCCACCCCGCCTCCTTCTTTAACTCCCTGTTCTCTTCTGCTGATCTGCTGCTCTCTTCCACTTCGCTTCCTTCTCTAACTCCCTGTTCTCTTTTCCTGTGCTAATCTGCTGCTCTCTTCCACTCCACCTCCTTCCTTAACTCCCTGTTCTCTTCTGCTGTGCTGATCTGCTCCTCTCTTCTTCCCACCTCCGTCTCTAACTCCCTGTTCTCTTCTCCTGTGCCGATCTGCTGTTCTCTTCCACCCGCCTCCTTCTTTAACTCCCTTTTCTCTTCTCCTGTACTGATATACTGCTCTCTTCCACCCCACCTCCTTCTTTAACTCCCTGTTCTCTTCTCCTGTGCTGATCTGCTGTCTCTTCCAACCGCCTCCTTCTTTAACTCCCTGTTCATTTCTCCCATGCTGATCTGCTGTTCTCTTCCACCCGCTTCCTTCTTTAACTCCCTGTTCTCTTCTCCTGTGCTAATCTGCTGCTCTCTTCCACCCCACCTCCTTCTTTAACTCCCTGTTCTCTTCTGCTGTGCTGATCTGCTGCTCTCTTCCACATACATCCATCTCTAACCGCACATACACATATAACCACGCACACACACACACACTTATAACCACACACACACATATAACCACAAACACACATACAACCAAACACACACAAACAACCACACCACACACACAATCTGACACACAACCACACACACACAACCACACACACACAAACACAGAGACAACCACACCTACACCCACACAACCACACACACACACAACATACACAACCACACACAAATACAACCACACACACACAACCACACACACACAACCACATAACCACACACACACAACCACACACACCCACACACATCTATCTATCGCCCTCACTCTATCTATCTATCGCCCTCACTCTATCTATCTGTCGCCCTCACTCTATCTATCTATTGCCCTCACTCTATCTATCTATCGCCCTTACTCTATCTATCTATCGCCCTCACTATATCTATCTATCTATCTATCTATCTATCTATCTATCTATCTATCTATCTATCTATCTATCTATCTATCTATCTATCTATCTATCTATCTATCTATCTATCTATCTATCTCCCTCACTCTATCTATTTATCTATCACCCTCACTCTATCTATCTATCGCCCTCACTCTATCTATCTGTCTATCTATCGCCCTCACTCTATCTGTCTATCTATCGCCCTCCCTCTATCTATCGCCCTCCCTCTATCTGTCTATCGCACCACCACTGATTCAGAAGCGTGGAAGGGTATACTCAGATGTGAGTCTCTTGCTCATTGCACCATCAGGATTCAAGCAAGCTGGGCCGAAGACGGCTGAAATGCCAGAAACCGGTCCCCGGAAGCTTGTTTCCTTCCCAGTGTAAGAATTGGCTTTTGTAGTCTGGTCTGCCCTGTTCCCATGATGCACTGGGCCAGGGACAGACTAATTTGCATACAGCCAGGTTCTGAAACTGGGATGGTGCAATGAGCTAAAAAACGGTGTTGAATCTAGCCCTGATCTCTTGACTGGGTGAGAGTATTCTGCTTAATTCAGAGACTCTGTCCATCACCACCCCTTGTTGTAAATATTTTTGTCCACCCTAAGCGTGGAAGGGTATACTCAGATGTGAGTCCCTTGCTCATTGCACCATCAGGATTCATGCAAGCCGGGCCGAAGACGGCTGAAATGCCAGAAACCGGTCCCCGGAAGCTTGTTTCCTTCCCAGTGTAAGAATTGGCTTTTGTAGTCTGGTCTGCCCTGTTCCCATGATGCACTGGGCCAGGGACAGACTAATTTGCATACAGCCAGGTTCTGAAACTGGGATGGTGCAATGAGCTAAAAAACGGTGTTGGATCTAGCCCTGATCTCTTGACTGGGTGAGAGTATTCTGCTTAATTCAGAGACTCTGTCCATCACCACCCCTTGTTGTAAATATTTTTGTCCACCCTAAGCGTGGAAGGGTATACTCAGATGTGAGTCCCTTGCTCATTGCACCATCAGGATTCAAGCAAGCCGGGCCGAAGACGGCTGAAATGCCAGAAACCGGTCCCCGGAAGCTTGTTTCCTTCCCAGTGTAAGAATTGGCTTTTGTAGTCTGGTCTGCCCTGTTCCCATGATGCACTGGGCCAGGGACATACTAATTTGCATACAGCCAGGTTCTGAAACTGGGATGGTGCAATGAGCTAAAAAACGGTGTTGGATCTAGCCCTGATCTCTTGACTGGGTGAGAGTATTCTGCTTAATTCAGAGACTCTGTCCATCACCACCCCTTGTTGTAAATATTTTTGTCCACCCTAAGCGTGGAAGGGTATACTCAGATGTGAGTCCCTTGCTCATTGCACCATCAGGATTCAAGCAAGCCGGGCCGAAGACGGCTGAAATGCCAGAAACCGGTCCCCGGAAGCTTGTTTCCTTCCCAGTGTAAGAATTGGCTTTTGTAGTCTGGTCTGCCCTGTTCCCATGATGCACTGGGCCAGGGACAGACTAATTTGCATACAGCCAGGTTCTGAAACTGGGATGGTGCAATGAGCTAAAAAACGGTGTTGGATCTAGCCCTGATCTCTTGACTGGGTGAGAGTATTCTGCTTAATTCAGAGACTCTGTCCATCACCACCCCTTGTTGTAAATATCGCACCACCACAGCATCCCCAGGGGCACCACAACATCACTATGCGCTACCACAGCATCACTGAACGCCACAGCATCACTCGTCGTCACAACAGCATCACACAGCGGCACCACAGCATCAATCTGTGCAACCATTCAACATCAACTGGTTCAAATATGTTCTCTCAATGTTTCAAACTTTATTACAAATGTCACAAAGCAATGTTAATATTTCACTTCGGTTCTTGGATTTTTGTCACAATAAAATACACTGAACATAATCTTCACAAAAGTTATTTACAAAAGCCATTGTTATTTGTAATATCAATACATCTAAGTCAGGTAAATACAAAACTTGTTGCATTACAAATGCTATAGGTGTCACATTTGCAAAAGTTAAAAGTATTTGCATTGTAAATGACAAAGCTATTAATTTTGCTATTATCAAAACCAACACATAAATAAAATATTTGTCATTTACAATACCAATAGCTCAAACTTTCCTAATGTGAGACATATAACATTGTAAACGCTTGTTTACCTAGCCATGTTGCAGGGTGCAGTACCATATGTTGGAAAAAGAGGTACCATATGGTACTGCACCCCGCAGAAGACATGGACATCCACCCTATCCATAATGCATTGCATGTAAGACAGTACCAAAAGTACATTCAAATACCATGACGCCCCCACTCCCGCCAACCTGTAGCCCACACCCCCAAGAAACCTTTTATGCACACCCCACCACTGTAATCCACACCTTATCTAACAACCGACATCCCCAAACCCTCCCCACTTCTGTCTACTTCTCCACATCTCCCAGAGCCCTCCACCTCGAACGTCCACCCACCCTCCCCCCCCGGCGCCTACAACACCCTCTACTAACCTGACTCCTCCCACACATGCGGAGGCAATTATTTTCCGGCCCGCCACCTGCTGACTCTGACCGCGTCTCCCACTACACTTATATCTCCACCTCCGAATCCCACTCCTCCTCATAATGATCTTACCTCACCCTCCTCCCCGCTCACCAGCATACCCGCTCCATCGGACCTACGACCGCCCTGCAGGAGTTACCCCACCACCTCCACGTCGAACCTCCCTAGTTCCCCTATGACTCCTCCAAGCTGCATTTCTTCCCCTCCACCCACCAGGCTCTTGTCTTCGGCGAACATTGAACTCCCCCACCTCCTCGCCACCCGAGCTAACACCCAACTTTATCGCCCTGACTCTTTCCAACATTGAACGTAATATATCTACCGTTCGGACTGAACGTATGAGACTCCTGGTAGATTTCAACGCCCTTAACAAGACCCTTCTCAATCAAAATGCCTCCGCCTACCCTTGCCCCACTCACCCTTCCTGACCCAACCTCTGGAAAACTATTCCCCTCCACAACAGATCTCTTAGGCCGCTCCAAGCAAGGAATGGCCTCTCCGTCTCTGTCATCACTGAATATGCAACTCTTACCTCCCCAAACTCTCGATCCCTGATCATTCCCTCCCTTATTCCAGCATGCCAGTGATTTTGGGAACTAATAGAACCCCGTCCTCTCCCACCTTGCCCAGACCACGAGCCAAACTCACCAAGATACATTCGCGCCCAGCAACCAAAGCCAACCCTACACCCCTTTCCTGCATGCTCGTTAAATGCCACTCAGTCATCCAAGACGGAACTAAAATATCTGAAACCCTCCTCAGTGAAGCCATTGACATCGCCTTCCTGACAGAAACCTGGCTTAATGACCACTCAATGGCCATCCTTGACCTATTCAACCCTCCTGACTACTGCATCATTAGGAAGGACAGACCCGACAGAATCGGAGGCGGCCTAGTTATTATTTACAAAAGTGAAGTGCAACTCTCCTGTGCCAAAAACTCCGACCAACTAACCTTTGAATATCTTGGAGCTGGACTTACTATACATGGTTCTCCCCCAATTCACCTACATCCGGGTGACCCACTTCCCTTCGCTGAGGAACTAAATGACCTTCTTTCTCAATCCTATCTCTCCAACTCGAAAAACCTCTTCCTAGGAGACTATAACATCAACTGGAAAAATGCCGTTGACCTCACAGCCACCCATCTCACCAATCTACTTGAGATCAATGGCCTTGTTCAACTTTGCCACTCGCCCATTCACACCAAAAGTGCCACTCTCGATGCCATCATATCCAATATTGACCTGGCTTCCATCTCCAACATCATTCCCATTGACTGGTCTTACCATCACCTCATCCTGTTCAAGATCGAATCCACTCCCCTCCACCCTGTATTAAAAATTACACACCCATGAAATGGACCAGAAACCTCAATCAAATCCCTCTTGGCGAACTCGAGTCTAAGCTACAAACCCAACTTCGCCTCACCTCTCTCTCCTATAACGCAAATGAACTCACTGAACTTTTCAACAAGAATGCCAGTGAGGTCGTAGACCACCTAGCCCCTCCCAAACTAAAAAAGCAAAGAACCATTCCATCCAAAACTTGGTTTAACTCTTACCTCAACAACGAAAGGCGATCACTGAGACTGCCTGAAAGATCCTGGAGACAACAACCCTCCCCCGACAACCTTGCCCGCCTCCGGTCTGCTAGATCTTCCTATAAGAAACACATCTTCGAGGAAAAGGCCTCCTTTTTCCGAACACAACTTGATCATGCCAAAAACAGACCCAGAGAATACTATCTGACATTGTTCGCAACCAAACATCCATAACCCCCCTTAAACTTACTGCCTCAAAATTGCCAACTTCTTCTGTGATGAAATCGCCAAAATCAATCTCTCCTTCCATCTAACTGAGATCCCACCCAATTTCTCTTCTGTCACTGATCGCACACTGAATGATCCTCCCGTCCCAACTCTGACTCCGAACCCCTCTACTCTCCATCTCGCCACTCCCCATCCTGAATTTAGCCTTCCCCCCTGCAACTGACAAACAATGCATCTTGGTCCCCTAATTCGCACTATGAACCTTATCTGTCCCCACCCACCTCCCCTTCTCTCTCCCCTATCACTTCTGCACGCCTCTCCCTCCCCCTTGTGCCCTCAACCCCCTTCCCTCTTCCCTCTACCCTCATACTCCTCTTCCCCTTCCCTCCTTCCTCTCAACACACCACCCTGACCAATCCCCCTTTCTACCCCAACCATAGTTTCCTTCCGCATATCCGTCCCAAACTCCTGCCTCACTTACAGCTCTGCCCAGAATCCTGTTCCCACCGCAGCCACTATATATAATAATGTATCTGTTTTAGCTTTATATCTATGTATTAGTCTTCAATGGAGTGTTTGTATTGTACTTATCATTATATTGTACCCTAGTACTTTTTCTGTAATTCTTTTCTTTGCACATTGAATTGGAGTGTTGTTTTTATCACTGTTCTACTTTGCCCTTGAACAACTCCTGTAATCGTGCCTTTGCACATGTAAAGTGCTCTGATACACCCGGGTCTAGCCAGCACTATATAAAATCTTTCAAATAAATAAAATAACCAAATATATATACAATTAGTAGCTTTGAAATGTGGCAAAAAGAATTATTATATTAATTCCAGATTAGGTTGTACTCTGGGTGGAGCTGATGAAGGGAAATTTATAGAAGGTCTCATATAAATGTTAGATATGCTATTTAGTAAAGTAACCAATGCCAGACTTTCTTCGGACTAACAGCGTGTCTTGCCTGAAACCCTTTAAGAAAATAGTGTTCAGAGGCTGTAATTTAAAACCTAGCGAGTAACAACACATGTATCAGGGGGTGTTCTCATGGGAGGTCACAAGAAGAGAATAGGCAGTTCTAAGGAGGGTTACTATGCCTATTGACCAATGAAAAGCCACCATTTACAAAGGACAGGGACAGGAGCCAATTAAAAAGATGGGCGGAAAGTGGATGGAGCTTTATGACCTATCCTAAATACAGCATGTCTCGAAGAGATATCACACAAGCAGTGCCTAGGCGAGACCTATAAAGGTCAACCATGTGTCATTACACAAGTGCATCGGCTTCTATCTTTGAATGGATTGCCTTTCATATAGAAACCCATTTTAGCATTGTTCGCCATGAATGTGCATGCATTTCAACACATGCGATCACATGCCATACTCAAAACGCAATGGCAAAGGCTACAGGTTGACATGCTTATCTCAGGTGATACACACAAGGCAGCTAACTCATTTAAGCTCCATTGACATCTCTGTAGATAGTCATACATACATGGTGGTCACCAGACAAGGATGGAGAATGTGTTGACACGTGACTGCTTGAAGGGTAAGAACTTGCGCAATATAGTCGTCAGTGTATCAGTAAGATGCACATAGTATTACAGTCACACCACAATATTTTTTTCATGTTTTCCCGTATTTATGCACATGTTTAAATACAGGAAGCGTTACAGCGGCTTTGCAAAAGATTAGCACACAGATGAAAGCAACCAGACTAAGTGAATTAAGTTGAAGTTTAGTACTGGTTTACGCTAGAGGGACGGAGCGATTTTCTTGGCGAGATCACTGATTATACACATGTACTCTTTTAGGCAGCACAAACAGCATATCCTAAAATCTTTGCTTAGACGGGCATCATGTACATTGTGGTAGTAAGTGTCCGGGCAGATTAAATTATGCTTGATGTTTTTCTCTCGGAAAGAAGGGATGAGATGGTAGCCTAACATCCATATCGGTTTTATTTGATCATTTCCACAATACAGATCATTGAGTTTGTTTTCTTTCCGGGTATGTGATTTTCTATCTGTTGATGGCACTCAGGGCAAGGTGGTCAAATTGGTTTCAGGGCGCTCTGGTACATATGCTTTTGGTGACATGGTATGCACATAAATAGGATTAAGAGGTCGAGACAGAGATTACAATGGATAAATGTTGGACTTGGCCCTTTTGGCAGGTTCACCCCTGAACTTTTTGCCTTGAGCTCTAACATGATTATAGTGATTTTTGGCCTCTGCGCACTTTAGCACTATGGCCCAGTGTAAAATGCGTGTGCTCTCTGAGTGTGTTTGATGAGATTGGGCTGCCCTCTCATAGGAATGCTTGGGGGATATGTGTGTCCATGGTAATTCTTGATATGAGAGGAGTGCAGGGGCGAGTTTAGTATGTGTGAACTCGTGAGAATAAATGCTGCGCAATGGTGGGCACAGATTTATGGTGGCTAGTGGAGAAGTGCCACTTTTAGAATTTGGCATTTCTGTGTGCAGTGTGTCTGCCTGCCTGATGTGAATTGCATGTCTGGCTTGTGATTGACAGGGGCTGGCTGGTGTGGTTGGCTCCAGGAGCCAGAATGGATCTGCCCGGTTGTGAATAGGGAGATCTTCAGCCCTTGCCGAGGGAATCCCCCTCGTAGGGATTCCCCCTTCCTTGTGGGCTTTTGCGGGTGCCCACCCCGCTTATTCCTCTTTAATTAAGCAGGTGCCCACCCTGCGTCTTGGCTTGTGATTTTAATGGATGCACGGGTGCCCACTTTGTGACTTTGCCTGGTTAATTAAGCGGGTGCCCATCCTGCTGTATATCTTAAATCTGAGGGAGCCTACCCCTGGTTTTACCGCCGCAGCCGGACCAGAAGTCAGGCACTCCTGCCCGTGACGGGTGAAGTATGGCGAAGAGGTGAGGCGGGGCTCCTGTAAGGAGGGAGAGACTCACAGGCACCAGCAGTCGAGTAGAGAGCCCCGCGGTGTGGAGGTTGCGGTGCCGGGGGCCAAGGCACATTGTTGGTGCCTGCCCCCACTGCGAATCAGAGACCACCCCAGGAGCCCGGTAAGGACAGGGCTTAGGGTTGTCCCTGTTTGTTTCTCAAGCAACTCCACGTGGCAGTGGGCCGCTCCAACGGGGATGGCATGTTCATTTTAAGACCCAGATGGCTCCAACGATTGGCCCCAGTATTTTAGAGCCTACGTGGCTCCAATGCTTTATGGGGCATATTTGTTTAAAGGGGCCCCAGTGGGGGTCCCTTCAGTGCTTTATCCCAGCTGCCCCGGTTGCAGAGAACAGCTGCACAGTGCTTGGGGGCATTATTTACTTTTCAGCGCCTATGTAGCTCCAACGTTTTGGCCCCATCATTTCCCGAGCCTCAGTGGCTCCAACGCTCTGCAGCACGGTGCTGCTCAGCCCCCAGGCTCTCCTTCTCCTGGGGAAATTAAATCAAAGCGCGCCCAGTCTCAAAATAAATCGCAGGAAGGCTGCTGAAAGTCTTGGCAAAGGAAAAGCAACCAAGTCCTGAAGGTATCAGGGGGGCAATGTAGGGCCCAGGGGCCAGCACACAGGGCCCTCCAGCAGGGAGTTAGCCCCCACGGCGGTCTCTCCTGAGCCCCACCAGCAGCAAGCCCCCCTCTGTCAGGATCCAAAAAGAGAATGCTTTCATGGGGTCACAGCCCCTTCTTTTATACAGTATTTTCCTTTGTCTAAAAGGTGCAGGGTCTGGGGGAACCAGATACAACTGGTTCAGGGGAGCTCCTGAGCACTTTGTTTTGCTCAGCTCTTCCCTTCTATTCACAGAACAGGCTAGGGACATCAGACCACAGTAGGTGGAGCCAGCATTGTGGAGGGACGAATCTGGCCCTTTTCGAGCGCTATTTTTGCATTTGGGATTCATCATCCCAAAGGCAAAAATCGCACTTTTAGAAATCGCTAAATTGCGAATAATTGCATTTAAGGAATCTCAATTTGAAATTCCCTAAATGCAATTCATGAACCATTTTCAAATTGCGAATTCGCAATCTGGGGCCGCTATTTACCGTGAAGTCTAACTACGTGGTAAATAGCGAAAACTTAGAAAAATGCACTTTAGTGCATTTTTCTAAGTTGTATGTTACACACACACATGTCCTAAGGACATGTGTGTGCGCAACACCAGTGTACATTAGCATTTCAGGGGTGCTAAAGGGTGTCCTTTGGACACCCTGGCATCCTTGAAATCGCTTCCTTATTTGCGATTCACTAATTGCTAATCGCAAATAAGGAATGACTCCCCATTCATTCCTATGGGCCTTTAGGCCCATAGGAATGAATCGGAAAGCCATTCCTTATTTGCGATTCGCAATTAGCGAATCGCAAATAAGGAAGCAGTAGAAATCGCAAAAAATATTGCGATTTCTACATGAATGCCGTTTTGCGAGTCTTTAATAGCGATTCCTTAAAAATCGTTATTAAGGACTCGCAAAACATGAGCATGATGAATCTGGGGGTAAGTAATCTGGTCAATAAAAATTGGCGTATTCTTAAAACAGATCTGGTGATTGGGAAAATATTGACTGGATATCCCCCTCTAACTTATCGTAGAGCTCCATCACTAAGAGATGCAATTATTAAAACAAGCCCTGAAATAGAACATGACCTAGGGTGGTTAAGACTTTCACCTGGCTTTCAGAAGTGTAGCAGGTGTGGAGCATGCAGTATAGATCAGAACATAACAGTTTATTCAACTACCTTTGGCAGCAGGAACGTGAAGATCGGGGGGGGGGCCTACAACTGTAAGACTGAGTTTGCGGTCTACGTGCTAACCTGCATGTGCCGTTTGCAGTATGTAGGGAGCATAACAATGCAGGTTCATAAAAGACTCCTGCAACATATGAGGTAGATCACTAATCTTTTTTAATGTATTTATTTACTTGAGTTTTATATAGTGCTGGCTAGACCCGGAGGTATCAGAGCGCTTTACATGAGGAAAGTTACATCGGTTACAAAAACATTGTTACCAAAAAATACATAAGATTACTAGTTAAATCTGTTGATTAGTGGTGCGTAGAAGGGAGAGAGGGGTAAGGTAAAAGGGAAACTGGGAGGGGATTTGGTGGGGAGATGAAGGAAAGTCCGACCAATGTCCGGCTGGGTAGGTGACGGCCGAGGGGGAAGTCCACAGCCCATCTCCTCTATAGCTTACAAAGTAGCTTCACTGGGCAATGATCAAAAGGCTAGGGGCCAGATGTAGGAAGCCCAATACCAGTCGGTAACGGCCGAAAATCAGTATGTTCGGCCGTTACCGACCGGTATTGAGCTTTCGGGATGTAGGAGACCGAAAATAGCCCAAATGGGTAAATTTACCGAATCGGAAAAGTTACCGAATCGGTAAAATACCGAATCAGAAATTGTACCGAATCGGTAATTTTACCGATTCGCAACGGTTTGCGATTCGGTAAATTTTCCGATTTGGTAAAAAAACGAATCGGTAAATAAAAAGTGGTAAAAATGGAAATTGAGATGTAGGGAATCTCTTAAATACCGAATTTGCTTCAAATTCGGTATTTAAGAGTCGGTATTTACCATGGATTGGAATCAGGTGGTAACCAGGTGCAACCTATAAAAAAGGACCCAAAATGCAATTCTGTTTGCACAATGGCGGCATTTTATGTCATTGCAAGACGGCTACGGCTACAGGAGGAAGGAGAGAGGGAATGGCAGAGAGAGGAGCAGGTCTACAGGCAGAGGGTCACCTTGTTCATGCTCACAGAGGCAGAGATAATGCAGAGGTACAGGTTGACCCCAGACACCATCTTGGAGCTCATCAGGGACCTCCAACCACTGTTGCAGCACACTACCCCAAGGGCACATGCAATTCCACCCCATGTGCAGGTGCTGTGCAGCCTCCACCTGCTTGCATCTGAGAGCTACCAGAGCGTGGTTGCTGTGGTAGGTGGGGTGACACAGAGCAGCCTGTCAAGGTTTTTCCACAAATTCCTTGACGCCATGTTACACAGGATGGAGCATTACATTTATTTTCCTGCTACCCATGCTGAACTGGTGCAAACAAAATCTGACTTTTACCAGATGGCCCGATTTCCAAATATTATTGGTTGCATAGATGGCACACACATTCCCATTTTTCCCCCTGCTGCCACAGAATATATCTACAGGAATAGGAAGTCTACCCACACCATCAATGTGCAGGTGATTTGCAATGCAAAGTGCACCATCACTGACATTGTGGCAAAATTCCCTGGGAGAACCCACGACTCCTATATTTTTCAAAACAGCGGCATCTATGCACGGCTGACTGCAGGGGAATTTGGTGAAGGATACCTCCTAGGTAAGACACAGTGTCTGACCCCCGTAATACCTATTGCATTAAGAAGTAAATGTATGCATGTCACTAATGTATTACCTTTTCCTTTTAGGAGACAGTGCATATGCCCTCCGCTCTTTTATACTCACCCCCTACCTCAACCCCTCAACACCCAGCCAAAGGAGATATAACCGGGCCCACAAAAGCACACGGAATGTTGTTGAAAGGACCTTTGGTATCTGGAAAAGCAGATTCAGATGCTTGCACAAGAGGGGAGGTGCAAGGCAGTATACCCCCATCACTTGCTGTAAGATAATTGCTGCCTGTGCCGTGTTGCACAACCTTGCTGTTAAGAAGGGTACTGAGGTGGAATTGTCTGACTACGAGGATCATGACAACGACATTGCTGTGCCTGACACACCACCTGCTGGAGTGACAACACCAAGTGATGGCAGATACAGACGTGAGGAGATTACACTGAACTATTTCTGAGTAAGTAATGAGACACAGACAAGTTGTGAATGAGAAAAACGTCATTTAATGTTGCCACAACGTTCATGCACTGAAGTGCAACAAATTAAAGAAAAGAAAGGTGGGGACTACATGTCCTGGGTTACATCACCCACACCGGCAAAGTCATTTGCGCCCGCCCTTCCCAGAGCCACTGGGATGTTGCTCACTGCTTTCCTCATGGCCTGCAGGCTCAGCTGGGCGCCTGCTGCTCCTACGTGGCTGAACCACAGCGCTTGCCAAGCTGCTGCGACTACTGCTGTCGTCTCCCTCAGTCACATCCAGGGCAGGATCCAGTGCAGTGTGTGATATTATCATTGCCTCAAGGGCACTGGTGATCCTGGCCATGCCCCTGGTGACCTCGGCCGTGTTCTGAGTGAGGCTTTCCTGCATGTTGATGCCTCTACGGCATTGCTGTGATGTGGCAGTGGCCAGACGATTCATGGCCCTATTGTTTACACGGGCGTCCCTGCGCCTTGTGTGCTCCAGGCTGTCCAGTTTTGAGCACAGCTGGGTTATTGAAGTGCTCATTTACTGCATTCCTGCAGCTAGGTCAGCATTGGTTTTTGATATCTCTCTGTTGCTTTCTACCATGTCTCTGATGCCCTTCCCCATTTCTCCAATTTGTTGGTTTAGGACACGAAATTGGCGGTGGCAGGCCTGTATTGCTTTCCCCTGCATGCGTTGGATGCGCACCATGCTCCCCACCAGGCCACGGAACACAGTGGCAGCTCCAGGAACACCTGCACTGCTGGGCCTGCGTTGCCGTCTGCGCAAGGTGAAAGACTCTGTGGTGGGCTGCAGTGCAGCAGGACTCTCAGGTGCAGTGGCTTGGGCCTCTCCCTCTGCTGCCTCCATCACTGGCAGTGGGGCCACGACTCGCCTCCTGGCTGGTGAGGTTGCAGGTGCAGGCTGTAACAGTGATGGGGAGGTCTCAGGAGAGAAAAGCAATGGAGGGGATTGTGGGAGGTGTGGGGAGTGGGGAAACTCGGGTATCTGGACTGTCTCTTCTTCCTGGGAGATGGCAGTTGTGTGTTCTTCCTCCTGCGAGGCATGGACATGGCTTGGCCCTGCGTCTTCACTCTCCTCCCTCGCTGGTGCAGTCCCTGCTGTAGCTGTGGCTTGACTGGCTGATGTTGCCCCTAGGTATAAATAAGCGTATGTCAACTGAGTGCTACTGTGTCACAGTCACTAAAATAAATGCTTTACACATTTTACTGTCATTATTCAGCATTACTGTCACTGCCTTGCTGATGTCTGTGCAGTTACACATGGTCTTATATTAGCTGACTACATTTCCCATAATGCATTGCTCCTGTATAGTGCTAGCAGTACTGGACTGGGGTTGGCCTGTGCACAAAGGGTTAAGGGAAGCAGGTTGGTATGGGGTGTCATGCTGCGCATGCGTCTTACCTTTTCCTTTGGCTCTGGCTGAGCTGTCCACATCTCCCAGTCCCACAACACTGTCTGGCTCGATGGTTGACGCCACCAACTCCTCCAGGTCAGTCAGGGGGGGCGCTGGGTTCCTGCCTCCACCGGTGACACCAGCCTGCTTATGTAGCTCTGCCATCTTTTTCTTGGTGAGGCTCCTGATGTCGTAGAAGTGTTTCTTGAGGTCATCAATGCTCCTGCTTGTAACTCCCACAGCATTGACCCTTTCTCCAATATCAAGCCACATCTTGCGATTTGCTGACTCTGCTACAGTGAGGGAATGCCTGCCAAACAGTTGTTTGTGGACTCTCACCACCTCCTCCACTAGTACTTGCAGCTCCATGCTGCTGAACTTTACTTTCCTTTTCCTCTCTGCCTTCTGACTCTCACTGCTGCTAGACATTTTCACTGAGGTAAACTCCCAAAAATCACTCCCTGCTGCTCTGTGTCTCTGCTCAGCTCTGACTGCCTCTCCAGAACCTTCTAATGAGTTGCAGCTGCCTGGGTAGCCACTTCCTGGTAGGGAGGGGGAGGGTGGTAGCACCTGATTGGCTGTTTTCATTAGTTTCACTTTTGCTTGCTTCCCAATTCGGAATTTACCGAATCGGTATTTACCGATTCGGTATTTACCGATTCGGTATTTTCAATGCATTCCTATGGGCCATAGGGATGAATGGGAAATACCGATTCGGTAAATACCGAAAGTTCGATACCGACTTTTACCGATTCTGTAAAAAATACCGATTTTTTTACCTACATCTCATTTACCGATTTTTGAATACCGAATCGGTAAAATTTGGTATTTAAGAATCAGTAAAATCTGTTTACCTACATCTGGCCCCTAGTCTCCACAGCTGGTGGAATGTTTCATTCCCTGCAAATAGGCATCAAAACTGAGATACTTGTCCAGGGACAAAGGATCAAAGGGTCAATAGGAAGAAAACAACAGCGGAGGAAGCGAAAAGAACATATGTCCGAAGTCCGGTTGGGTAGGTGACGGACATAGAGGTGTGCCAGAGCCAATCTGCCCTATAGCTGTCGGTGCAGCTCCACGGGAATCGGCCCTGTGGTTCGGGCTCCGCCGGATGATTGAAGATCAGGAAGTGACCAAAGATTTTAAGTCCAGAGACGGGCAAGAGGAGATGGCGAGGATAGTAGGATAGATAAGGGTTAGAAGCTTGGCTGCCATTTTAAAGTCAGGCAATTTGAGTCTGACTGGTCACCATGATTCAGCAGCTGGGCATGGCTCAAGTTCTATGGTTTCATTAAACTCAGTTATGTCCTTTATCCTGGGAGAGCATCTGGGCCCCTTCAGCTGATTGGACATCTTCCTTCAATGGTTAGAGTACCTTGGCGGGTGCCATTTTAGGGTCAGGCTAAGCGAGTTCAGATTAGAAAGTAGATTGTCGAGCACTTGTTGGGAATTAAATTAGGTGCCAGTAGGTCCCCAAAGCCTACAAAAGGATCGTATGTGGCTGTTATTTCGTTCCCCATTCACCGCCTCAGAAGTGTCTGCTGTGGTTCTCGGAGGACACTGCCGGCAGCGTATCAACAGCTGATGCCAGGCTCCCGTCAGTCAGCTCCACCCCACGTCTCAAAGCATTGCAGAGCCCAGCCATTGGTTTAATGATGCAGTGCCCTGGGGATTACTGTAAGCTAAATACCGGTCCTGTTGCTGGATGATTGGGCATGAAGCGGCCCTAGGCAAGACCAGGAACAGCGGGTACCAGTATGATCTATTACATCTGGTTATTCTGTCAGTCTCCGCAATCACGCCAATGGCCCAGTGAAAATGCACACACCGGCAAGAACCGCCACACAAGATCATGAGGGTCAGTGCAGTCTCAAGATTTGGAAACACGGTTCTTGTTAGATGGTTATAGGAGGTCCCATCCACGGCGCAGCGCTGGGACCAGGGCAATCCGCAACAAGTCAGCTCGGGGTAGGCGCCATCTTGCTCACCGGTGCTCGGAACCAGTGAACTCTCGATTCGGGGCCAGTTATACAAGTTAGGGCTGCAATGTTATGCCCAAGCGCTTTCAACCATATTCCTGCACCGGAACCTGCCTTTTGTTCAGGAGTGGAGTGCTGGAAAAGTTATTTCTGCAGATTGGAGTGCGGGGTTGACACGGAGCTTCAGCTCCAAGCTGCCATTGCGGGCCGAGGCCACACTAATGCTGACCGGTCATACCCAGTGGCACGACACTGTGAGATCATGCATCAAAAAGATCCTACTCAAGTTAAATGCTTTCTGATAGATGCAGTCCTGACAAATAGTAGGGGTGATGATTGTGTAAGAACATTATGCGAGCTTGAAACAAGGTACAGTCTCACACTCAACAGTAGAACATCTAATGGGCTTAACTTTGGTGAAGAATTCCATGCCTGTCTTCAATATCTATAGTGAGATAACTGTGGTAATACATACGCATTTAAAGTGTTAATGAAAATAGGATGTACCCTAGCTAACTCCTTGTTAATATGCCCTGCTTCTAGGAGTTTAGAACAGGTAAAATGGCACCATAAGGCACTTGTGGTATAGTTATTGAATGTGAAATATGATTCATAGATCAAATGAGTGGAGATTAGTAAATATGTACTTTAGTTACAGGAGCAAATGAATTATTTTAACGGTAACAGGCATAGTAATCGGGTACTTGCCTGCAATTTTGATGTTATATTTAGTTTGAGTAGACAAATTGTGCACTTTACTTTGACATTTGTCTTTTACCTAAAGTGGATGACATTTTTATTTATCTGGCTCAAAGGAACATTTAAAGTACTTGAATGTTTGTTATAAGCACATCATACCTTATAATTGATACATTTCATGAATCTGTCCTCTTTGTCTCAAAATAAGTTTGATGCCATACTGAGGTTAAAAATGCCAAATGATTGAAACTTGATTTAAAAAACAGTATTACAGTGTTATGTGAACTGGGAGTCTTTCTTTAATGTTAGTTTGACCCCTGGAAAGATAAGGCCACCTATTGGCAGGTTAACTTTGTGTGATCAAGGCCGGCGGCAGAGGTCGAAATGTATTATGCCTAACGTGGAAGAAAGACAACCTGAATAATCAGGTTGTTGCTCAATTTTTCCAAGCGTCAAGTTGATATATATTTTCATGATACATAGATGTAATCATACAACACTAATAATATTAGTTGCTCAAATGTGTTTTATTGAACTAAGTAGCTCTCGGTACAGAAAAGGTTTGAGACCCCTCTGGATGCATTACGTTCCATTTGCAGCGATTGATGCAGTCCATGACCTGAGAACAAATAATCCTTTAGGGCTCTTATTTATGTAAAAGTAATGCAGCGCAGCAAGTCACATTGCTCCTCCTACACTAGCGCAATCCTGAGAGGCATATTCCTATTTGTGTATATGCTACAGAATGCAACACACATAGAAAGAGGAAGTAAAGATGAGAAATAAAGGTATTTCTCCTTGTTACGTCGCACCTGGGAAAAAATATCTTTTTGGGTCTACCACCAATGGTAAATCTAGGAATGTGCTAAATTCCATGTGAGTTACGTGGGAACATCCACATAAGGCTTATGGAATGCCTTCCCAGGGCAGAGTAACGCAATGCAGCAATTTGTGCTGCATTGTGTTACTCCTGATTTATCAAGCCATGCAGGGCCATGCAAAGTGGCCTTGTGTGGGATGTATGACGTTACAACGCATACTTTTACCACGCATACCTTTACAACGCGGTATTTACAACGAATACCGTTACAACGCATAGCGTTTAGAGGTGCTGGATAGTGGTAAGTATAATTTTCTATTCCAACTCCAGTCCCCGTGGACACTAGGGAAGGTGTTGGATAGAAAATTAAACTTATTACTTACCCTAGAGCGCCCCCCAGCGCAATGCGTTGTAATGGTATGCGTGGTAATACCTGCGTTGTAAAGGTAGTGCATTGTAAAAAATTCATTGTAAACGTTGCATACCCCTTGTGTGCCTTGATAAATCACATTTTTGGGTTTGCTTTAATTATAAGGTCCTAAGATTATAGTGCTGATCCAATACATTGTGACAGGATTGAACCAGCCGACCAGTGCAGTAAGATGGCACATATGATCCACCAGTCTGGAAAAAAGGCTCCTGAATCATTGAATCACTAGCAGGAAACTTGCTTCCTGATGTGGAGTCGCAGCCAGGTCCCCAACGTACTACTGAGCATGCAAATCATGATGGAGATAGCCCAAAACCTGCCTCCATAGGTCAGTTGCCAACCAACTCTATCTGGGTAAATATCCAAAGAATAGCTGGCTGAGGAAGCCTGTGGCCTGATGTAAGATTGTAGTGAATCACCAGGAACCCTTGTGAGTGTAGGTCACTGTGGAGACGGTGTAAGGGACGAGCCCGAGGACTGCTGGTGGGGGCTTTCTGCTGATCCTGGGTTACAGTTATGTTTACAACTGCAGGACACATCTCACCCTGCTCTGTCAAGATGAGGGTCCACTCCTGAGCCATTGGGGATTGATGGAATCCAAGAGAGGGGAATTGCTGTATCTTTAGGAGATTTAGAATTCCTGCCTTTTAATGGAATTAAAAACGGTTTATTCTGGCTTGGCTGCAGACTGCATGTACATGAAGTAAGCAATGACCTGATGGTGTTGGATGCGCTTGAATAGCTGACAGAAATGATTTAAAGGTGATGTACAGATTATGTTATAGGAGCATGATGAAGAGCCTCCAGCTCAGCCATCTATTTTGTGTTGGTCTGAGGGCTCAGTGCAGGGAACTGGTAACAGCAAAAGATTCTCTGAAACGTCTGTCCGATCCTAAGCACCCTTCATTCGTGTAAGTACAAGATAAGTTGGAGGAAATAATTGTCAATTTCTGTTTTCTCCGCAAAAGGCCAACGTTAACTTTTGGGAGAGAGACATTTAACAGGTGAGACACCCTAAAAAAGGGGGGACTTCCCAATACTATCCTTTAGGGAAAAATGAATTATCCAGCTGGGTTGAAACCCAGACTGCAATCTTACTTTAAGTATTTGAAAGCAGGTTGGGTCGGTCAGGTCTGTGCCTGGTATGAAAGGGGTCAAGAAGAACCGAATCATCGCAGTGATTAAGCTCGTTAATAGGGCACTGTTTAACATTCTGTAAACACACAAGCTGTCCACGTAAACCATCAGGCATACACCACGGTGCTGCCTCCTACTGCACAAAGGTTGATTCCATTGGGTGTGCTCTCCTGCCTCTTGCTTAGAAGTAACGCCAGACTACATTTGAGTATCCTTGCATGTACCAAGTGTGAAAGGACCTGCCCCAAGGCAAAGTTCAGTACATGTGGATACTCAAGATACAACCGGAGAGGGCTTACAACCCAAGACTACTGGACTGAACGAGGTTAGCTATGACCAACATGTTAGGGAACAGGAACTGATGACAAGGACATGACTCCTAATGTGCAGGTTTGGCCACTAGGGAGAGAACAAAGGATGAGATCTAATCGATTGCGACCCTGGCATGGCAATACAAAAGTTTCAGGAGATTCTGGTTTGCATGGAAAACAGACCCAGAGTCAAGTTCATTTACTGCAATTACGTCATACCTATAGAGTTACTTGGTCACGAAACCTAGAATCTGGCCCTACTTTCTTTTTCAAGCAACCAAAGGCAGTCACATGTCAAGAAGCCACAGGCAACAAAAGGGCCAAATTTCTGAAGAAGACCTGAGAGTAATACAATAAAGAGATAGGCCGAAATGTGACTATTTTCAACGAAATATAGTGGAGCCAAATCAGGACGCAGCATGTTATTGCTGCAGCCATGGAAACATTAAAAAAGAATTAGTCGAATGCCACCTGGTTCCCCGGACCATTTCCTGCCTGAGCCTGGCAGCCGGGAGGCACACAACTCAGCTCTGAAGAGGATGGAAGAAGAGACAAAGCATCAAATGCTTCTGATTTAGGGTGCATCGGGTATCTTTAGAAGTATTTCCTTTGTGGGGTTGGCTGCATCCAAGCCAACGTCATGGTACGGCCCTGAAACTAGAGTAAATGAATAACTTCAGGTAGATTTCACAACTGGCTCTCATGAAGAATGTCTGGCCTTGCACAACCCATGCTCTAACAACACACCACGATCATGGCTTGCATCATGCCTTACTATATTAGGCGTGAAACATTGTTAGAGCACCCAAAAATCATCTCTTCTCTGATTTATGGTATGCACTAACACATCCTCACTGACAAACTCTTAGACCTCTTGCAAAGCAACTCTCCTTCAATTTGAAGTGTGTGCTGGAATGGTAGTAGTGACTGATTCACTGCACTCTTAAGCAAGCATTGGCCAAGTCAATAGGTCTCGCCTTTTGGACAGATCAGCTTTGACAATAGCCTTTGCCATGTTGCACAAAGCATCACTGACACTGCCCAGAATGACAACAAATGGGGGGGAGGGGAAAGGGAGGGGGGTCATCGTTGATGCACGCACCTAAAAAAACAAAAAACAATGCAAATACTTTTTTTCTTTTTGTTTACTGATCGGAGTTTGATAGGTAAACAGAAAGAGAAAACAGTAGAGCACGTGAGTGGGGGGAAAACCACAGGAGAGTTGAAATTACGGAGGACTGGGTTGGAAAGCAACATCAGGGGTGTAACACAGGCCCCTGAAAGGAGCTTGAAGTCCACTTTACGCTGACAATAGATCTCATAAAGGGGACATATAACAAGCATTGATATAGCCAGTAGGTCTTGCCTTTGGCACCTTATAAGTGTTTAACCAGAGCTAGTGGATTTGCTTATGTTTTTAAGCTACGTTGTAGAGCAGTGCGGCTGCTGTGCAGCATATTGAAAAGTTATAATAAAAAAAGTGTTATTAGGATTTTTGTTACCATAAATATAACCAAAAAGACATTATGTGCAACTGAACGATCTTATTAAAACAAATAATTATATAAAAATGTCTTCTAGTTTTTTGTAGTAGCAATGTTGGCCACTTCTTGCTGCCTGTTCTAATGCTTATTTGCCACAATAATTAAATTTTTTTATTGGGGGATGGAGTTTGGGAAATAGTACCTGAATTACAACATAAGCCGCGGACGGACAGTAGGAAACAATCAACAGATGCCAGATACCGAGGGCAGACTGAGGTGGTGCTGAGAGATGCTGAGGTGGTGGTGTGCTGGTGCGGAGGTGATGCTCAGGTGTTGACTGGAGTAGAGTTGAGTGGAGTAGTGTGTTGTAGAACATAGCGGACTAAAGTGGCAGGGAGTGACATAGAGGGAGATGAGTAGAGCGGTGTAGAGTGGAGTAGTTTCAAAGAGTGGAGTAGAGTAGAGCATCCTAAAGTGAAGTAGTGTGGAGCATCATTGAGTGGAGTAGCATGAAGTAGCATAAAGTACACTGTTGCAAAGTAGCTTGGCGCTGAGTGCAGTAGTTTTGATAGAGTGCAGAGATTTAGAGTAGAGTTGTGCAGACTAGACTGCAGTGGCCTAGAGAGCAATGGCATAGAGTGGAGTGTTTCAACGTGGAGTAGAGTGGCGTAGAGTGCAGTAGAGTAAAGATGAGTAGAGTGGAATGATTGTACTCGTTTTTCTTGGCTTCTGCTTCCCTGATTGCACTCGATTTTCTTGCCTTCTGCTCCCCCTTGCTGCCCCTGATTTGTGCCTGTTGTTTTGCCTTCTGCTCCCCTGATTGTGCTCGTTTTCTTGCCTTCTGCTCCCCTGATTGTGCTCGTTTTTCTTGACTTCTGCTCCCCTGATTGCACTCGTTTTTCGTGCCTTTCGCTCCCCTGATTGTGCTCTTTACCCTTGCCTTCTGCTCCCCTGATTGCACTCGTTTTTCGTGCCTTCTTGTCTCCTTATTGTACTTGTTTTCTTGCCTCTACTCCACTGATTGTGCTCGTTTTTTTACCTTCTGCTCCCCTGATTGCACTAGTTTTTCGTGCCTTCTTCTCCCCTGATTCCACTTGTTTTTCTTGCCTTCCGCTCCCCTGATTGTGCCCGTTTTTCTTGCCTTCTGCTTCCTTGATTGCACTCATTTTTCGTGCCTTCTTCTTCACTGATTGCACTCGTTTTTCTTGCCTCATCTCCCCTGATTGTACTCGTTTTTTCTTGCCTTCTGCTCCCCTGATTG
Organism: Lissotriton helveticus; assembly: GCF_964261635.1. Lineage (NCBI taxonomy): Eukaryota > Metazoa > Chordata > Amphibia > Caudata > Salamandridae > Lissotriton > Lissotriton helveticus. Next base: position 23,628,903 of record NC_136064.1, read on the forward strand.
CACTCGTTTTACTAGCCTTCTCTTCCCCTGCTTGTGCTCGTTTTCTTGCCTTCTGTTCCCCCTCACTGCCACTGATTGTGCCCGGCTGCCTAGGGGCCCTCGCTGCTCCCGTTCCCGCTGCTGTGACCCCTGCAGTCTCACCCCCTCACAGCCCATTCGCTGCTCCTCCCTCCCACCTCCCCATATAGGCCGGCAGCTGCGCGGTGAGGAGAGCGACCCTTGACCTTGCTGGTAGGGCGCCCCCCACCACACAGCTCCCCCTGTGAGTCCTGACCTTGCCCCAGCTGCCCCTGCTGTAGAAGTTGAGGCCCTCCTCCACCTGCAGGCTACCACCTGCACCTCATCCCTGGTGGCCAGTGGTAGGCCTTAGGTTTGTATCACTGTCGCGGTCTGTCTGTCTTCCCTGTACTGCCCATATTGTCTTCTGGTGTCTGTGACCACTGTTGCCTGTCTACCCCCTGTGCCTGCATTCTTATATGTGCCCGTTCTATTGCCTTCTGTTCCCTGATTGTGCTCATTTTCTTGCGTTCTGCTCCCCTGATTTGTACTCTTTTTTCGTGCCTTCTGCTCCCCCTCGCTGCCCCTGATTTGTGTCTGTTTTCATGCCTCCTGTTCCCTGATTGTGCCTGTTTTCTCGCCTTCTGCTCCCCTGTTTGTGCTCATTTTCTTGCCCTCTGCTCCCTCGATTGTGCTAGTTTTCTTGCCTTCCGTTCCCCCTCGCTGCCCCTGATTGTGCCCGACTGCCTTGGTGCCCTCGATGCTCCCGTTCCCGCCTCTGCGTCCCCTGCGTCCCCGCCCACTCACTGCCCATTCGCTGCCCCTGCCTCCTGCCTCCCAGCTGCTCCACCCTCCCACATCCCCTTATATGGTGGCCGCTGCACGGCCTAAGGCAACCCGGTCTGTGCCCATCCTCGCCCGGACCGCACTCAGCGCCAAAACTCCTGGTCCCCACTCCCGCCACGAGGACCACCACCACTACGATGCCAGCACACATCATGCTCTCAACCCTGGACGGACCAACACCTGCTTCAAGGCCGTCCCGGAACGCACGCATGGTCCCTTCACCTGCCGGAACTGCAGCTACACCAGCCTCAGAGCAGCCAAACAACCCGCCAAGAAAGAACTCAACCACCTCCGATGCATCCTAGTGAACACCCGCTCCGCACGCAAACACGCCGTCGAGCTTTGGAACCTGCTCGACACATCATCCCCAGACGTCGCCTTCCTGACAGAGACGTGGATGAACGACTCCTCCGCACCCGACATTGCCATATCCATCCCAGACGGCTACAAGGTCACCCGCTTAGACAGCACCAACGGAGTCGGAGGAGGAATCGCTATCGTCCACAAGAACAGCATCAGGGTCTCGACCAGCACCGGGGACACTCTCACCACCACCGAACACATGCATTTCCAGATCCACAAAGACCTCCAACTCCACCCTCAGTGGCATCCTCGTCTACAGACCCCCCCGGACCCTGACCCCAGTTCAGCGACTCCATAGCCGACTTCCTCAGCACGCACTCCTTGACCTCCACCGACTACATTCCCCTCGGTGACCTGAACTTTCACCTTGAGAACAACAATGACAGCAACTCTACAACCCTGATCGATAACCTCGCCAACCTCGGACTGAGGCAACTCGTCACAACACCTACCCACTCCGCTGGCCACACGCTTGACCCCATCTTCTCCTCTAGCCCCCACGTCTCCTTCAGCCACACCACCAAGCTCCTCTGGACCGACCACCGCTGCATCCACTTCTCCTTCCAGAAACCCACCACACACCACCGCACCCAACAGATCCCTCACCGATATTGGAGAAAAATCACCGAAGACCAACTACACGCAAACCTTGCTCTCAGCCCACCCACCAAACCCTCCAACACCGGCGATGCTGCCCACAACCTCACACGCTGGATCGACGACTACGCCACCACCCTTGCCCCGCTGAAGAAATCCCCCCCACAGAGACACCAGCAAGAGGGCCAGCTGGTTCACCCCAGAACTCCTAGCCTCCAAGCGAGCCTGCCGGAAACTAGAAACAAATGGCACAGCGAACAGACTCCGGACAGCCACGCAGCCCACAAGGACGCCATCCGCAACCACCATCACCTCATCAGGACTGCCAAGAGGACCTCCTTCAAAGACCGCCTCGACATCAACGCACACAACAGCAAGGAGCTCTGCAACATCGTGAAAGAACTCTCCAACCCCAGCTCCAACACCAACGACATCCCGCCGTCACAAGCCCTGTGCGACTCCCTCGCCCCTTTTTTCCACCGTAAGAGAGCAGACATCCACAACAGCTTCATCACCCAGACAGCCCCAACAGACAGCAACACAACAGACTCTCTGCACACCATCGATCACAGCCCCCTGCAAGCCTGGGCCAGCGTGAGCATCGATGACACCATCAATACCATGAGCACAGTCTACTCTGGCTCCCTGTCAGTCCCATTCCTGCACCACATCTTCAACAAAGCCAGCAGCTCCATTGCACCAGACCTGCGCAATGTCATCAATCCCTCTCTCAAGACTGCGACCTTCCCAGAGAGCTGGAAACACGCTGAGATCAACGCCCTACTCAAAAAACCCAAGGCAGACCCTGAGACCTCAAGAACTTCCGGCCCATCTCTCTGCTCCCGTTCCCGGCCAAGGCCATCGAGAAGATTGTCAACAGACAGCTAATCCAATACCTTGAAGAAAACAGAATCCTGGACCCTTCCCAGTCAGGGTTCTGCAGCAACCACAGCACCAAAACTACCCTCATCGCCACCACTGACGACATCAGGACCATGCTGGACAATGGTGAGACCGCAGCCATCATCCTCCTGGACCTCTCCGCCGCCTTCAACACCGTCTTCCACCGCACATTACGCGCTCGCCTCCAGGCCGTAGGGATCGAAGACAAAGCATTGAAATGGACCACCTCCTTCCTCTCTGGCAGAACCCAGAGCGTCTACATCCCCCTTTCCGATCCAAAGCCTCCGAGATCACCTGCAGCGTACCCCTGGGATCCTCCCTCATCCCGACACTGTTCAACATTTACATGGCCCGGCTCGCACACGTCACCCGACAGCACGACCTCAACATAATCTCTTACGCCGACGACACTCAACTGATCCTCTCCCTCACCAAGGACCCCATTACTGCCAAAGCCAACCTCCACGAAGGAATGAAGGCCGTCGCCGACTAGATGAAGATCAGCAAACTGAAGCTGAACTCGGACAAAACGGAGGTCCTCATCCTCGGCTCCAAACCATCAGCCTGGGACGACTCCTGGTGGCCGACGGCACAGCAGCAGCGTAGAGTGCAAGGGAGTGGAGTGGAGTTATGCAGGGTAAATTACAGTGGCATACAGTTTAGTGGTGAAGAGTGGAACGGAGGGGTGTGGAGTTTTGGGGTGAAGAGTAGATTGTTTCAGAGAAGAGTGAAGTGGCATAGAGTGCAGTGGCACAGAATAGAGTGCCATAGAGCGCAGTGTAGTAAAGCACTGGTGCAGAGTAGATTAGAGTGGCTTAGAATGGATTGGTGTAGAGTGTAGTGGTGAAGCCTGTGGTGGTGCATACTAGAGTAGTGTTGGGTAGAGTGGATTGGCACAGAGTGCAGTGACATACAACGCAGTGGTAACAAGTAGAATTGTGCCGAGTTTAGTGGTGGAGAGTGCAGTCTTACAGAGTAGAATTTCAGAGAGTGGTTTAGTAAGGTGCAATGTCCTAGAGTGCTGTAGCATAGAGAGCAGTGGCCTAGAGTATATTGGCGTAGAGTGGTACAGAGTACAGTGGTGAAGAGTACAGTGGTTTAGATTAGAGAGGCGTAGAGTGGATTGGCATAGAGTGTAGTGGTGACAGAGTGCATTGGCATAAAGTGCAGTAGCGTGGCATAGAGTAGAGTGCAGTGGCACAGAGTAGAGTGGCATAGAGTTCAGTGGCAGAGAGTGCAGTGTTGTGAATTGCAGTGCTCTAGAGTAGAGTGGCACAGAGTGCATTAGTGTAGAGTGCAGTGGCATAGAGTGGTGCAGAGTAAAGTGACGTAAAGCACAATGGAGTATATTGTTGCAGAGTAGAGTAAAGTGGAGTATAGTGCAGAGGTGCAGAGAAAACTGGCATAGAGTGCAGTGGCAGTGAGTTTATTGGTGTTGAGTGCAGTTGTGTTGAGTGCAGTGGTGTCGAGTGCAGTGGTGTAGAGAGCAGAGGTGTAGAGAGCAGTGGTGTAGAGAGCAGTGGTGTAGAGTGCAGTGGTGTAGAGTCCAGCAGCGTAGAGTGCAAGGGAGCGGAGTGGAGTTGTGCAGGGTAAATTACAGTGGCATACAGTTTAGTGGTGAAGAGTGGAACAGAGGGGCGTGGAGTTTAGGGGTGAAGAGTAGATTGTTTCAGAGTAGAGTGAAGTGGCATAGAGTGCAGTGGCACAGAATAGAGTGCCATTGAGCGCAGTGTAGTAAAGCACTGGGGCAGAGTAGATTAGAGTGGCTTAGAATGGATTGGTGTAGAGTGTAGTGGTGAAGCCTGTGGTGGTGCATATTAGAGTAGTGTTGGGTAGAGTGCATTGGCATAGAGTACAGTGGAATAGAGTAGAAAGGGGCCCAGTGAAGTGGTGTAGAGTGGAGTGGTGCAGAGTAGAGTGCAGTGTGGAGTGGTGTGGCGTAGTGTGGAGTGGTGCAGAGTAGAGTGCATTGGTTCGGAATGGTGCAGAGTAGAGTAGAGGGTAGTGGGGTAAAGTAAAGTGTGCAAGGTGTAGTAGCACTGTGCCATTACAGACAACACATCTTAAATTAAATGACCAGTACATTTGCACAAACATACAGTTTTACTGATCAAGGTACACAGCACACAAACAATAGTGTGTCATCACCTAGTGTATTGATTTGTTTTGATCGTTTTAAAATATGTGTTTCCACCACAATTCAGAAGTACCCAAAAATGTGCTTCATTTCTGCTTCCTATATTTTGAGATATATGTACAGTTTATTTACAGATATTTGAATTTAGTTTTGAGCTAGAACCAAAATTCCAACATACCTGCACACCACAAGTAGCCAGCATGGTTGTCACATAAACCCTTTCACTTTGAAGTTAGAAGAGAAAAGTAAACATCAAGATCCCTGAAAGACAAAGTATGACATTTGACCTCAATCTTTGGATGCACATCAAATCTGACAAGATAAGAACAAGATTTAAAGGCCTGTTTACAGAAATATCAGTACTGGTGGAAGAATACAGTAAACAGGGTTTGGACAAGGGAAGGGAAGAACTCAAGCTGGGCAGCCTAAAACAAACAGCCAGCAAATAGAAAGCAAGTAAATGTGAGTTAGAAACCACAAAGCCAATGGTAAGCAATGGGCAAAATGCATTCCCAAGGAAGCTTTCTGAATCTCCCCAAGATGTTGTTAGCAAACCAGACAGCTGCGCTGTCTGACGTGCTTCGAGCTAAAAAGTGAGAGAGGATGCCGAAAGATCAGAGAAGATGGAGACAAGAGAGAGGAAAGAGAGGATGGGTGAATGGAAAGAGGGAAAGGTATTAGGGGAGCAGGACGGGTTGGAACAATTTTGCAAGAGCTGCTTTTCCTTCTCAGTCAGCTGCTCACTGGAAACATATATTTGCATTCATATGTAATGGAAAGCAAATGTTATATCTCAACTTTAATAGTAAAATAGATTATACCCTTTGAATCACTTCTAAGCTTTATAGGTGGGATCCGATAAGACTGTGGCATAAGTTACTGTGAAGTCATTGACTTGATGTCATTACATATTGCCTGTGTTAATAAATCCCCCCACTGTTTTTTAGGCCTTGTGTGCGAGGGGCTCTGAGGTGCAGGTGGTTCGCTGTGAATTTAGAAGGAAATACCGCAGTGGGCACTCACTGAGCTGAGCAATAAAGATCTTTTACTGGCCATTTGCTTCACAGGAGACCAAGTGTTTGCCTGAGATGGGAACCTAATGACTTGAAAAACAACCTCCTGCCTCTCCCTACTTAACTCTTTGAAAGTGCTATTTTTTTAAAGCATTTTATAAAAGGAATATGGAAGGAATATTTTTTAAGAGAAAGAGTAGTGTTTTTGCCATTTATTTTTACAGAAAAGAAACATGTGATGCTGAACATTGCTGTGATGTGTTTTCTTGGTCTACTAGGCCATTGGACTGGAGGGAAAAGTAAATGAGTAGAAAACGGAGTTCAGAAACAGTGACAGGACATAGAGACAGCTCTGAGGTGTTTTTGTTAAAGTCAGAAAAACACTGAATACGACGTGTTCATTAGAGGCTTAAAACACAAATATTCCTCCCACCCGATTCAGCTGCAGATATTAAGGATTCATTTTTAAAATAGGACAATAAAGTCAAAACATGTACAGATAAAACATACGTACATTTCTATTGCAGTCAATTACAATATAAACTCGTTGCCACCAGATATAACTACATTCTCGTAAACCCCCCACCATACAGTCAATAGAAGCAGCAAAGATATCTGTATGCTTAGAAAGTGTCTACGCCACACCAAAGAGCTTCAGAGAACATGTTTTTGCTCTAAGTGTCTCTGTAAAGATACCTTCGTTAGCAAAATTGAAGGCTAATCATATAATTGAGGCATATTCACATAAAATACCATGTCACCTGACTCTACAATCAAATTGATAGGTTCAAGATGGCATTTCTTGTATTTAAGTAGAGTGGGCAAGATGGTAAGAAATGTGGGACAGATGTAGGTAGGCTTTTACCGGTCGGTAACGACCGAAATCGGCCGTTACCGACCGGTAAAAGCCTTTTCCTATGTAGGAGGCTATTTTACCGATTCGGTAAATAACGAATCAGTATTTACCGGTTCGGTATTTACCAAATCATCATTTACCGATTCGGTATTTACAGAATCGGTAAATGAGATGTAGGAAGCACTGTAAACAGTGCTTCTGGGCTTTAAGAATTTGTTATTTACCAACAACTATTAGTTGGTGGTAAATAAGGAATTCCTATGTAAATGCATAAATGTACATTTACACCTGTGCCAAGTGCACACCAGCATTAATCTGGGGTGCAACAGGGTGTCAAAGTGACACCCTGCCACCCTTGAATTTTTCCCAATTTTACCCAATCGGTAATTACCGATTCGGTAAATACCGAATCTTAACGATTCGGTATTTTTTACCGATTAATTACCTACAAAGGATTTACCGATTCTAAAATACCGAATCGGTAAAATTCGGTATTTTAGAATCGGTAAAACCTATTTACCTACATCTAGCCCCTAGTCTCGTCTTTTTGAGCAGGCAGACTCAAACTGAAGCATTCCAGTCATCAGCCAATCTTTCAGACGTGCCGGTTGTGAGAAGTTGGTCTGGTATATGATGTCCACAGTTCTGTGGGCACCTTGTATCAGTCCAAACAATCCCTTATGGTGGTGGTTGTAAGTCAACCTTATAGACAAGCTATCCTAGGGGTAGCATGGACTAAGCAGCCTTAAAGGCTTAACTCCAAAGGACATGTGAAGCCAGCTGTTTTACCATATACAATCCTGTAATATCAAATGAAAGGACACCACACAAGTTATATATTATCGAAATATATGTATTTATTCTTAGAATAATCCCCACTACTCTTTATGAGCAATGAAGCACAAGCGTTTAAATAAAAGCACAGTTAAACATAGACAAGTTGCACGTTTCTGGATGAGGCCGGTGGCCACTCAAACCATATATCAAAAAAGTGGTATAACAATCACTAATCGATCTGGGGTAAGGCCTAGGGCCTTGGGAATCGCTGGGACTATGATGCACTAACAGCAGTTAGGGCGGGAGTAGCCCGCGGGACTCGGGTGCAGTGCGGGAAGCACGGCTTTCACCAATGTAAAGTCAATGGTGCGTAAAAGTTACAATGTTATTGCAAAAGGAGTCTTCCGACTGGACTAGGACTATCAAACTTTAGACTTAGGCACTAGAGGTGTGTACCAGTGTGAATACACCGGCGCTAGTAAGTTACCTCACCCACAGGACGCGGGTGCACAGGTGCCAACCTGTGTCGGGTTTCGTCACGCAGTGCCTGAGGAGGAAGATGCTGCAGGCGTCCAGAAGAGAAATGTCCGGTGTGATCCAAGGGTGGATGGAAGTTGAAGGGTACCTGAAAGCAGAGGGGACAGAGTCTGGGTCACTAGCCAGTGACCAGGAAGGAACCAGGAAGGAACCAGGCAATGTCGGGCGCAGTCAGGTCGATGTTGGGTGCCTTGTCTCCGCTGCCACGTGGACTCTGGGTCACCGAGGATGTCCTGGAGTGGATCACGAACTGTCCCACAAAGGCTCTCGCTGTCGGCGGTGTCGGCTTCCGGATCGGAGTCAACAAGCCTTGGCAAAGGCAACCCACACAGGATTCGAAGAAGGATTAACACTCGGACCAGCAAGGTCTGAGCGGGTGCTCCTTTTCAGGGGAGCTGGTGCCAATCTGGAGCAACCAGATCAGTGGTGTAAATTTGTAGGTTCGTCGGTTCTGGGGCCACTAGCCAAGGGGCAAGTGACTGGACCAACGCGTCAAGCAGGAAAGTGCAAAAGGGCCCCACGCAGCACTCGTCAAGTGTGGAGGGGTGAGCTTCGGTGCACAAGCTGCTCGGGGCTGGAGCTTCTCAGACTCCGATGCACCGCTTCGAGGGAGCCTCAGGTGCTGCACGGTCTGCGCATTGTTGTTTATTCAAGATGGCTGCTCCCACGCTTCAGGTCGCCTCCACGGGTCCCAGCTCTGCATGGACTGTGAATCGGGCTGTTGGAAGGCAGGAAAGCTGGCTCTTGTTGATCTCTGTTGCTCGAGTTCTGGCGGGAACTGCAACAAAGCAAATGTCGAGGTGCTGGATGGTGCCTGTTTGCACAGGGTGGTCACTCCTTGACCTAAAGGGAGATTCTTGAGTCTTCCACGTCGAGTGGGATGTTGAAGGGTCCAGAGTTTCATTTCAAAGTTTCAGTCAGGATAATCTGATGTGCATTGGCACTGCTCCCACCTATATTCCAAATCTGGGCGCTGGATTACCTGCTAGGTCCCTCCTATGGGTGGGACCCAGGAAGGGGGTGGTTACACCCCTTTCCTTTGTCCAGTTTGCCACCAAGACTGGGGCTGGAGAGCCCCAGAACCGGTTTGACTGGAATCTGCCCAGTGACACCTTGTGTGCCCCAGGCAGTGTCTAGTTTCTTTCAACCCTCCCTGCTACGATCCACTATCTCCTGTCTGGGGTAGTGTGACACCTCCCTGTGACAGGAAACACTTTGTCCAGGCATCCTCTGCCAGGTTTCGGCCAGCAGCAGGAGGTCAGACATGTGTCTGTGGCAGCAGCATCCATTTTGTGATGCTGGGGCTCTGGTTAGGATTAACTGCGTTTTCAGTAAAGTAACATGTCTTCTCCCTCTAGAAGGGTGGAATGCTACCCCCGTCGCCAGAACTGGCGAGTGGGTAGTATTCCAAAATGTATGACACCAAACATGACATGTTTTGATAAAGCCAAACCAAAGTTAGCAATAACCGCGAGGATTATAATGCACTTAAGAGTATATGGTATGGCAGTATCACTGGAACAGCAGTAAGGAAATGGTTCCGAACACTGCAGACAGGCTCGGCTCATACTAGAGCACCATCTCACATAAAACCAAGCACTCTGCCTCCAGGATTGTAAAGGCCTGCCATAGGAGTGACTTATAGGTATATATGTGTCCAGATATAGGTTTAGACATAGGTATACTATATCTAAGCAAGGGGTGATTACACCACCTTGCCCTAGCTGTGTGAACAGCCAGTTGTGTCGATTTAAGTACCAGCCAGGGGTGGCAAAAGATAAGCTGCAGACCCTGGTAGGCCTTGGATGCACCTATGCCCATGGCACCTACAGTGCACTGTATGGGGGCTGACAAGGTGTCCAGTACCAATTTGGTTATGCACCTAGGGTGCATGCAGTCCATTTTAAGAGAGAGCAGATAGCCTGGGGCCCTGATTAGCAGGGTCCCAGGCCAACTAAGTCGAAAACCAGCTAAACACAAGGCAAAAAATCTAGTGTAACCATAGTCAGGTATCCACCTTCCTACATAGCCCCCCCCAAACGAAAGGAGATAAGGCTATCCTTGACCAGGTAAGCCTATATTGCCTAAGTGGCCATATTAGGAAGTACCTGCACTAGCATTGTTACCCCCTGTCTCATGGTCCACTAAGCAATCCCTCACCCTAGGGGTATCAGAGGGTCTCCACCATAGGGAATCACTACCTTTGGTGTGTTTTGGCAAAGTTAAAGGCTGGTGTTGAGCAGATAGCTGGGGCCCTGATTAGCAGGGTCCCAGGCCAACTAAGTCGAAAACCAGCTAAACAGAAGGCAAAAAATCTAGGGTAACCATAGTCAGGTATCCACCTTCCTACACCGGTGCTGTGAGATGCCAGGGTACAACAGGGGGTGCCTGGCACTGTAGTTTGCAGCCGGATACTCTTCACTTATACTGCAGGAAGTGTTACCTGATGTGATATCATATGTTTGGAAAGTGCTTAACCCATTAAAGTGCTGTCCAGGAATGGAAGAAGGAAAAGGGTGAGGGGTCAAAAGGAGAGAAGGAAAGACAATAGAGGGAGAAGGAAGGAAAGAATCTGTAGGAGAAATGGAAAAGGAGATACAATATAATGTGACCGTCAGTAAGTCACATGTGCCATCCTATGGTCAATGCAAGGCACTGAGGCAGAGCTGTGGGCGCCGTGGCCGAGCGTGTTACACAGTGACTCACACAGACAGTGGAACAACCTTTGTGTGACAGCAAATCGGAAGCAACATAGAAGCTGGTTCCGCCCTCAGGCGAGGAGCTGCACTCCTTCCCTTGCCCCTGATACCCTTCCATTGGCAGCCAGTGCTCAGTGGCATTCACCATTTATTTACCACTTACCCCTACATTGTTTTTTCCCCTTTAAATTTCCCGCCACTTTCCCGTCCCTCCCAATCCTATTGCTTCACAATTTTATTTAATTTTTTTCTATTTCTCCTTTTTAGAAAAGCCAAGCAGCAGAAAACGGAAAAACACACACAGGCAAGCACCGCAGGGAAGGGGGGTGACAACAAAAAGGACAGCAGTGCATCAGCTACATTTGGACGCGACAGCAATCCAAAACACGACAATTCCAGGCACGCAGTCAAGGGGAACGCAGAATAGTTCGGGATGACTGCTCTAATCATAAAATGCGTTCAGAGCTGTCGGGGGGTACAGTGACACTGACAAAAGCCAATCAGAAGCTGCAGGCAAGCTGTAAGCCCATAAAGGGAATACAGCATGTGGAGAGACAGCACATGCAACCTAAAAATGAATACTCCTTAACACACTGCATAAGGAAGTTGAAACAAGCCCTCTCCATGACCAAGCAAGTCAACGCTGTCTCCGCTTCCTGCTTCAACATCCTCTGCATGCTCTGCAAGATCTACAGGTGGATCCCGACAGATACAAGAAGAACAGTCACCCAGGCCCTCGTCAGCAGCAGACTCGACTACGGAAACGCCCTCTACGCAGAAGCCCCCACCAAGCTCATCAAACGAATGCAACACATCCAAAATGCCTCAGCACGACTGATCCTCAATGTCCCACGCCACGGCCACATCACCCACCACCTGAAAAACCTGCACTGGCTGCCCGTCAACAAGAGGATATCCTTCAAGCTCCTCATCCACACACACAAGGCACTCCACGAGACCGGCCCAGCCTACCTCAACAGACTACTCTCCTCCTACTTCCCTAACCGCCAGCTCCGCTCCACCGACCTCCCACTCTCCACCGTCCCACGCATCCAAAGAACAACCACTGGCGGGAGATCCTTCTCCCACCTCAACATTTACATGGCCCCGCTCGCACACGTCGCCCGACAGCATGACCTCAACATAATCTCCTATGCCGACGACACTCAACTGATCCTCTCCCTCACCAAGGACCCCATTACCGCCAAAGAAAATCTCCACGAAGGAATAAAAGCCGTCGCCAACTGGATGAAGATCAGCCGACTGAAGCTGAACTCGGACAAAAGGAAGGTCCTCATCCTCGGCTCCAACCCAGCAGCCTGGGACGACTGCTGGTGGCCCACGGCACTGGGGGCAGCCCAGATACCAACCGACCACGCACACAACCTGGGAATCATCAATTTTACTCAACGCTCTCCATGACCAAGCAAGTCAACGCTGTCTCCCCCTTCTGCTTCAACATCCTCCACATGCTCCGATAGATCTACAGGTGGCTCCCGACAGATACATGAAGAACAGTCATCCAGGCCCTCGTCAGCAGCAGACTCGACTAGGGAAACGCCATCAACGCAGGAGCCCCGACCAAGCTCATCAAACGACTGCAACGCAGCCAAAACGCCTCAGCACGACTGATCCTCGATGTCCCATGCCACGGCCACATCACCCCCCACCTAAGTAAGCTGCACTGGCTGCCCGTCAACAAGAGGATATCCTTCAAGCTCCTCATCCACGCACACAAGGCACTTCACGAGAAGGGCCCAGCCTACCTCAACAGACTACTTTCCTTCTACATCCCTAACCGCCAGCTCCGTTCTGCCGACCTCGCACTCGCCACCGTCCCGCGCATCCGAAGAACAACCACTGGCAGGAGATCCTTCTCCCACTTTGCCGCCAAGACCTGGAATACCCTCCCACTGAGCCTACGACAGACCCAAGACCTGCTGACCTTCAGGAGACTTCTCAAGACCTGGCTGTTCAATCAGTAGAGTCCCCCCTCCTCTCCTCAGCGCCTTGAGACCCTCACGAGTATTTAGCGTGCTCTACAAATTGTTGATTGATTGATTAATTGAATGATGCAGGGTAATGCTGACTGGTAGAGGGCAGAGTGCAGAGGTGTAGGGTAGGGAAGAGTGGCGTAGAGTTATGGAGATGCAGTGGTGAGGAGTACAGCAGTGCAGAATAGATTATATTGGCATAGAGTGGAGTAGGGTAGAGTGTATTGGTGTAGAGTTGAGTGGTGCAGAGTTGAGTGCAGTGGCATAGAGTGCAGAATAGATTAGATTTGCATAGATTGGAGCGATGCAGAGTAGAGTGGAGTAGAGTGCAATGACGTAGAGTGCATTGGTGTAGAGTTGGGTGGTGCAGAGTAGAGTGCAGTGGCACAGAGTGCAGTGGCATAAAACGCAGTGGTAACAAGTAGAATTGTGCAGAGTTTAGTGGTGGAGAGTGCAGTCTTGCAGAGTAGAGTTTCAGAGAGTGGTTTAGTAGGGTGCAATATCCTAGAGTGCAGTAGCATAGAGAGCAGTGGCCTACAGTATATTGGCGTGGGGTGGTACAGAGTACATTGGTGCAGTGGTGAAGAGTGCAGTGGTGTATATTAAATTGGAGTGGTGTAGAGTGGATTGGCATAGAGTGTAGTGATGACAGAGTGCATTGGCATAAAGTGCAGTAGTGTGGCATAGAGTAGAGTGCAATGGCACAGAGTAGAGTTGCATAGAGTTCAGTGGCAGAGATTGCAGTGTTGCAGATTAGAGTGTTGAAAATTGCAGTGCTCTAGAGTAGAGTGGCACAGAGTGCATTAGTGTAGAGTGCAGTGGCATAGAGTGGTGTAGAGTAAAGTGACGTAGAGCACAATGGAGTATAGTGTTGCAGAGTAGAGTAAAGTGGAGTATAGTGCAGAGGTGCAGAGAAAACTGGCATAGAGTGCAGTGGCAGTGAGTTTACTGGTGTTGAGTGCAGTTGTGTTGAGTGCAGTGGTGTCGAGTGCAGTGGTGTAGAGAGAATGGTGTAGAGAGCAGTGGTGTAGAGTGCAGTGGTGTAGAGTGCAGCAGCATAGAGTGCAAGGGAGCGGAGTGGAGTTATGCAGGGTAAATTGCAGTGGCATACAGTTTAGTGGTGAAGAATGGAACAGAGGGGCGTGGAGTTTAGGGGTGAAGAGTAGATTGTTTCAGAGTAGAGTGAAGTGGCATATAGTGCAGTGGCACAGAATAGAGTGCCATAGAGCGCAGTGTAGTAAAGCACTGGTGCAGGGTAGATTAGAGTGGCTTAGAATGGATTGGTGTAGTGGTGAAGCCTGTGGTGGTGCATATTAGAGTAGTGTTGGGTAGAGTGCATTGGCATAGAATAGAGTGGCATAGAGTAGAAAGGGGTCCAGTGAAGTGGTGTAGAGTGGAGTGGTGCAGAGTAGAGTGCAGTGTGGAGTGGAGTGGCGTAGTGTGGAGTGGTGCAGAGTAGAGTGCATTGGTTTGGAATGGTGCAGAGTAGAGTAGAGGGGAGTGGGGTAACGTTAAGTATGCAAGGTGTAGTAGCACTGTGCCATTACAGACAACACATCTTAAATTAAATGACCAGTACATTTGCACAAACAGACAGTTTTACTGATCAAAGTACACAGCGCAAAAACAATAGTGTGTCATCACCTAGTATATTGATTTGTTTTTTATCGTTTTAAAATATTTGTTTCCACCACAATTCAGAATTACCCAAAAATGTGCTTCATTTCTGCTTCCCATATTTTGAGACATATGTACAGTTTATTTACAGATATTTGAATTTAGTTTTGTGCTAGAAACAAAATTCCAACATACCTGCACACCACAACTAGCCAGCATGGTTGTTGTGGTGTTTTAGCAGGCCCTATGAAATGAGGCACAGGACACGTGTGTTGGTGTAACTGTGGCCGGCTACTGCCTTGACACCACGCCCAGAGCCCTGGGCTTTTATTGGCACTGCAGCGTGCCGCTCGCGCGGACGCAGGGTCGGCCCACTGCTCACACGCGGTAGGAGTGGGGGGGGGCTAGAAACCCCTACTCACAGTTCCCGCATGTGCTGGCCCACTGCTGGACTAAACATTACATTCCTCCTTTACCCAGAAATTTAAAAACCCATTACATAAACGGCAAAACATTTAAATCGCATGTCAAAACGTTTCAGTCTCTGCATTTTTACAAAAACAAATTAGAACAGTCTTACTTGGGTTCGATTGCTAAACAGGACCGTCATACTTCCTCGGCCGGCAGCGGGCAACAAAATCTCAATACTTTTGAAATGGCTGCGGTCAGGGCCGCAAATGATACCTGCTCTGAGTGCCCCTGCTCGGCGGGGTTTGGAACATGTCCGCTGAACAGTCTTTTTCTGCTCTGTCCAGGTTGCTCTGTGCTCCTGGCGACGGGGCACCTCCCTGGTCCTGCGTGGAAACGGCGCTTCTTGGGCTGGAGGCTCTGGGTGGCAGATCATCCCTCGACGCTTCCCTTGGGCTCTGTGGAGTGTCCTGGTGGTCACCTCTAGACGTTTCATTCGGGCTCTGTGGAGTATCTTGATGGTTTTCTCTCGCTTCAGGGAATTCTCCGTCTTCATCCGTTGGTATTCTTTTGAAGAATGATACATTTCTCGTGACTCTTTCTCCCCACCGGGATGCGGTGACCATGGTGCCATTGATGTGGACCACAGTCCACGGGTCCAATTCAAAAGGCAGTCAGAATTTTCCCCTTGGTTGACGATCTTTTACCAGCACCCGGTCACCTACTTCAATCGGGCTGTCGGTGGCTCTTCTCCGCCGGGATGCTTCGGCATTCGTCTTTGCTCTTCGTTCCATAGATCGGTTCGGTGGGGCTGGGGCTGCTGCCCACGTTGCGTGGTGAGGGATGGTATCCGTGACTACCCTGCCAAAGCAGAGGCGGCTTGGCGGGATTCCTGTCGTGCAATGAGGTGTCAGTCTATATTCACCCAGGAATTGATAGAGGTCTAGCTCCAGACTTTGGTTGTCAGCTAAAGATATCTGGATAGTCTTGTTTAGTGTCCTCATTAGCCGCTCAACTTCTCCATTCGCTTGGGGCCACCTCGGAGTTATGCGTCGATGTTTGATGCCATGAGACTGCAGGTACTTGCTTAGCTCAGTACCATTGAAGGGGGCCCCATTGTCTGTGCGCAGTTCACCGATGAGGCCATGGGTGGCGATGATCTTTTCCAATTTCGGTATGACTTCTGAGGCGGCGGTGAAGGACAGGATCTCCACTTCTGGATACCTTGAGAAATCGTCTACTTCGACGAACATGTACTTTCCTCCTGGGAGGCTACCAAAATCTGCACTGGCTCGTTCCCACGGGGATGTCGGCCCTTCTTCGGTGATTACTGGAGCTGGGTGGTCAGGCAGGCTGGTTGCCAGACACACAGGGCACCTCTGGACGATTGCTTCTACAATCCGATCCAGACCCGGAAACCAGAGTTTGCTTCGAAGGCGGTTCTTTGACTTCACGATGCCCTGATGCGCCCCGTGAGCTAGGAGTGCTGCTTGTTGGGTGAGGCAGTCCGGTAGTACCAGGCGAGGGCCTCTCAGGAGGCATCCTTCCGGGGAGACAGACAGTACGTTGCGGACCTGGTATAACGCTTTGAACGTTGCTTGAGCTCCAGGAGTACGGAAAGAAGCAGGGCTTTGGAGATGTTTCCAGTTTCCGGATGCGATGGCTTGGATGGCGATTTGTAAACAGTCGTCATCTTTGGTAGCTCGCACTACTTTGTTCAGAGAGATAGGCAGCGGCCTGTACCTTTCTACAATCATCCGTACATACTCTTCTGTAGCTGTGGCTTCCGCCGCTTCTGCTGCGGTGATTGGACGGGCATGTCTCAACAGGAATTCGGCGGGGTCCCGGGTGCCAGGTCGATATTCCACGGTGAATTGGAATTCCTGGAGTTGAAGCACAGACTTCTCGATTCGTGGAGGAGGACGAGTGTAGGACCCCTGAAACAGAGGGATGAGGGGCTTGTGGTCCGTTATCACCACAAGCGGGTGTCCATACAAGTAGATGTGGAAATGCCGACACCCCCACAGGATTGCGATGGCCTCTCTCTCAATTTGCGAGTAACGCTGCTCTGTAGGCGTGAGGGTTCTGCTTGCATATGCCACGGGGGCCCACTCCCCGCAGGCCTGCTGCTGGGCTAGAGCGGCTCTTAAACCTGTTGGGCTGGCATCCACTACTAGTTGCGACTCATTCCGGGGGTCAAAGTAGGCCAGCGTTGTGTCTGCTGACAGGGCAGCCTTAGTCTTGCGAAAGGATTCCTGTTGTTCAGGGCAGCACTCCCAGGTGGTGGTGGATTTGGTGAGGTCGCGAAGGGGACCGGTGAGATCTGCCAGGTCTTTGATAAAACGCCCACAGTAGGTGACCATTCCGAGAAAGCTGCGGACGGTCGTCACCGATTTTGGGGCGGGAGCTTCGTGAATGTCTTTTACCTTGTCTGGGTCCGGGCCTATCCCTTGATCAGAGAAGCGGTATCCAAAGAAACTGATGTCCTTACGCAAGAAGTCGCACTTCTCCCGGTGGAGGGTCAGGCCTCGTTCTTGGAGCCGGGCGAACACCGCGTGGAGGCGCCGAATGTGTTCATCTAAGATTGGGGCGTGGACTAGGATATCGTCACTCACGTTTAAGACGCCATCCAGCCCTTTCAAGACGTTCTGGATGATGTTTTGGAAAACCTCTGCGGCCCTTGATAATCCGAAATTTAGCCGGGTGTAACGCCAGAGTCCAGCGTGAGTAGAGAAGGTGGTAATCGGACGTGAATCTGGGTGTAAGGGAATTTGGTGGTATCCTGACCTCAGATCCATCTTTGAGAACCATTTTGAACCAGATAGCTCCCAAATGATGTCGTCTATCGTGGGCGTTACGTGTCGTTCACGTTTGATAGCGAGGTTGGGAATGCGCATGTCCACGCAGATTCTCACTGCATCTGGCTGTTTTGGTTTCTTTGCCACCACTATGGGCGATACCTATGGATTTGGGCCGCTCACTCTTTCAATGATTCCTGCTCGTTCAAGCACCCGTAGTTCCGCTTCTACTTTAGGTCGCAGGTGGAACGCGATGCGTCGGTGCCGGAGGGCTACTGGGGCGACTGATCTGTCTATGTGGAGGTGAATGGCTGGTCCCTTCAAGCACCCAATCCCGTCGAACAGGGTCGTGAATTCTTGCACCAGGTGGTCGAGGCTGTGGGCTTGGACTGTAAGGGCGAAGTGGATCAACCCTAGGTCCTGCGCCGTCCGCCATCCCAGTAGGAATCCTGAACCTTCCTGAGACACATAGATCTTGGTTTGCAGGCTGGTGGAACCATGGGATATGTTTGTCCGGAACATTCCACACAGGCGGAGTGGACGGGTGGTGCCGTAGGCGCATACTTGCACTCTGGTGGGGTGTAGTGCCGAGGCGTTCGTCAGTGTCCAAAATACGCTGGCAGCCATTAGATTGATTGTCGCGCCTGTATCGATTAGAGTTGGTACCCTCTGGTCCTGTATGTTGAAGGTGCACATGGGTGCTGCAGTCGGCATGGCTGCGAGGGTGTTGAGCATCCGGACAACATGTATTGAAGCGGTGTTGGCTTCGTCCTCGTCCATGTCGCTGCTGGTGGGGCTGTTCGGGAGCGGTTCCACTGCCCTTACTCTCCTGGGTGGGCCACTTTGTTTCCTCTTCGGCATTGACCGGCACACACTCGCGAAGTAATTGGCCTTCCCACAGGCGCTGCAGACTTTGCCTTGTGCTGGGCAGGCTCCATTGTGAGGTGTCAGGCCTCCACACCACGCACAGGCGCGGCCACGTGATGACTGAGCCAGTTTAGGAGTTCCTCGCCGGGGCTGTTTTGGGCGGGTATCCAGGGCGTCGGTCTGGAGGGTGCACACTGGCTCCGTCTTTACTGCGACGGTAGGTTTGGCCTCCATATGCGCGCCTCTGGCCTTGGACAGCTTCTTGGACTGTCCAAGCGTGAGGATGTCTCTCATGGTCATATTGTCTTCCTCCAACACCCTTTCACGCAGCTTCGAAGATGTGCAACCCTGTATGAATGGGGCGCGGATCTCGTCGTCGGCGTCAGGGAGGGTGCACGTGCTCGCTAGTTTCTTCAGCCTCACGTAAAAGATGTCAACGGACTCTTCTGGGAGTTGGCGGGCTTGGCGGAGTAGGAACCTCTCGCAGTCGGCACTGGCGAAGGGCTCGAAGTACGCGGTAATTGCGTCGCGCAGCGTGGCGTAGTTTCTGGGTGGGCCGCCTTCTACCACGTCTTTCGAGATGTCGTGGATCGCCTCCCCTCCAAAGTGCAACAGCATGGCACGCCGCTGCTCAACCGCGATCTCTGCCGCTACGAAGTAGTTTTCTAGGCGTTCTACCCATTTCTTCCACAGCACGGCCTGCGATGGTGGTGTGCCGGTGACTGTGAACGGCTCCAGGGGGGCACGTTGGTCATGGCTGCTGAGGATGGAGGCAGGTGGCGAGGGCCTCTGCTGTACACCTCAGGGTGAGATGTGCTAGCTCTGCTGGTGTGGTCGGCGGGCTCTCCGGGCCGTAGAGATGACCAGGACCTCTTGGCTCCCAGGGGGGGTCCAACAGGGGCCTTAAACGGGCTAATCGGTGTGTCACACGAAATACGTGAGAAACGGCAGGCCTGGTTCACCGCGTTGCACGCCAGATGAGTTAGGTATGGCAAGCAGTCGCGTAGCTCCGTGCGTGCAGCTTTCGCTGAGACAAAAGGCTGTCGGGCGGGTGGAGGGCAGTCGCTGGGCCTGGAGAGGGCCACCGGGAGCGTGGGCAGGCGGGGAGAAACAGCAGGAGTGCCTGGACTTGTGCGCACTCACCTCGGAGGCCACGTGGCACAACGCCAGGTAGGAAGGGTGGAGCCGTGGCAGGGGGAGTGCTCCAGCGCGTCCAGGGCCACGACAGAGGCAGGCGGTGAGTCCCGTCAATTCGCACCTGGCACCACGGCAGCTGGGGCCTCACCCGTCGACGTGGCTCCGTGGGGGCAGGAACAGCCGCCAGAAGGGAGGGAGGCCGCAGTGGTTACGGCGATCCGCTCCTTGGGCAAGAGCGTGATGAACTGGTGCACGCGATGGGGTGGCGAGACCACCTCGTCGCCAATGTGGTGTTTTAGCAGGCCCTATGAAATGAGGCACAGGACACGTGTGTTGGAGTTACTGTGGCCGGCTACTTCCTTGACACCATGCCCAGAGCCCTGGCCTTTTATTGGCACTGCAGCGTGCCGCCCGCGCCGACGCAGGGTCGGCCCACTGCTCACACGCAGGAGGTGGGGTTTTGCTAAAAACCCCTACTCACAGTTCCCGCATGGGCTGGCCCACTGCTGGGCTAAACATTACAGTTGTCACATAAATCCTTTCACTTTGAAGTCAGAAGAGAATAGTAAACATCAAGATCAATGAAAGACAAAGTGTGACATTTGACCTCAATGTTTGGATGCACATCAAATCTGACAAGATAAGAACAGGATTTAAAGGCGTGATTACAGAAATATCAGTACTGGTGGAAGAATACAGTAAACAGGATTTGGACAAGGGTAGGGAAGAACTCACGCTCGGCAGCCTAAAACAAACAGCCAGCAAATAGAAAGCAAGTAAATGTTAGTTAGAAACCACGAAGTCAATGGTAAGCAATGGGCAAAATGCATTCCCAAGGAAGCTTTCTGAATCTCCCCAAGATGTTGTTAGCAAACCAGACAGCTGCGCTGTCTGACGTGCTTCGACCTAAAAAGAGAAAGAGGATGCAGAAAGATCAGAGAAGATGGAGACAAGAGAGAGGAAACAGAGGATGGGTGAATGGAAAGAGGGAAAGGTATTAGGGGAGCAGGACGGGTTGGAACAATTTGGCAAGAGCTGCTTTTCCTTCTCAGTCAGCTGCTTACTGAAAAATATATTTGCATAAATATATAATGAAAAGCAAATGTTATAGGTCAACTTCAATAGTAAAATAGATTATACCCTTTGAATCACTTCTAAGCTTTATAGGTGGGAACCGATAAGACTGGGGCATAAGTTACTGGGAAGTCATTGACTTGATGTCATTACATATTGCCTGTGTTAATAAATCCCCCCACTGTTTTTTAGGCCTTGTGTGCGAGGGGCTCTGAGGTGCAGGTGGTTCGCTGTGAATTTAGAAGGAAATACCGCAGTGGGCACTCACTGAGCTGAGCAATAAAGATCTTTCACTGGCCATTTGCTTCACAGGAGACCAAGTGTTTGCCTGAGATGGGAACCTAATGACTTGAAAAACAACCTCCTGCCTCTCCCTACTTAACTCTTTGAAAGTGCTATTTTTTTAAAGCATTTTATAAAAGGAATATGGAAGGAATATTTTTAAAGAGAAAGAGTAGTGTTTTTGCCATTTATTTTTACAGAAAAGAAACATGTGATGCTGAACATTGCTGTGATGTGTTTTCTTGGTGTACTAGGCCATTGGACTGGAGGGAAAAGTAAATGAGTAGAAACGGAGTTCAGAAACAGTGACAGGACATAGAGACAGCTCTGAGGTGTTTTTGTTAAAGTCAGAAAACACTGAATACGACGTGTTCATTAGAGGCTTAAAACACAAATATTCTTCCCACCCGATTCAGCTGCAGATATTAAGGATTCATTTTTAAAATAGGACAATAAAGTCAAAACATGTACAGATAAAACATACGTACATTTCTATTGCAGTCAATAACAATATAAACTCATTGCCACCAAATATAACTACATTCTCGTAAACCCCCCACCATGCAGTCAATAGAAGCAGCAAAGATATCTGTATGCTTAGAAAGTGTCTACGCCACACCAAAGAGCTTCAGAGTACATGTTTTTGCTCTAAGTGTCTCTGTAAAGATACCTTAGTTAGCAAAATTGAAGGCTAATCACATAATTGCGGCATCTTCACATAAAATACCATGTCACCTGAATCTACAATCAAATTGATAGGTTCAAGATGGCATTTCTTGTATTTAAGTAGAGTGGGCAAGATGGTAAGAAGTGAGGGACAGATGTAGGTAGGCTTTTACCGGTCGGTAACGACCGAAATCGGCCGTTACCGACCGGTAAAAGCCTTTTCCTATGTAGGAGGCTATTTTACCGATTCGGTAAATAACGAATCGGTATTTACCGATTCGGTATTTACCAAATCATTATTTACCGATTCGGTATTTACCGAATCGGTAAATGAGATGTAGGAAGCACTGCAAACAGTGCTTCTGGGCTTTAAGAATTTGTTATTTACCACCAACTATTAGTTGGAGGTAAATAAAGAATTCCTATGTAAATGCATAAATGTGCATTTACACCTGTGCCATGTGCACACCAGCACTAATCAGGGGTGCAACAGGGTGTCAAAGTGACCCCCTGCCACCTTTGAATTTTTCCCAATTTTACCGAATTGGTAATTACCGATTCGGTAATTGACATTCATTCCTATTGGCCTCTAGGCCCATGGGAATAAATGGGAAATACTGAATCGGTAATTACCGATTCGGTAAATACCAAATCTAATTTTTTACCGAATAATTACCTACATAGGATTTACCGATTCTAAAATACCGAATCGGAAAAATTGGGTATTTTAGAATCGGTAAAACCTATTTACCTACATCTAGCCCCTAGTCTCGTCTTTGGAGTTTTGGGGCCCTGTGGGAGACTTGTCTTTAGATTTATCCCCACCCTTCTCTTGAGCCTTGGAAGTATCCTTCTTTTGGTCATTACCCTGATTCTTAGGCCTAATCCTGGTTCTGAACCATTTGTCTGCCCTCTTCCCAATTCTTGTGGAGAGGTCAGATCTGAGTCCACCAGGTGCTGGTGTAAAAGCTGGTTCTGACAATTACTTAGGGTCTGCTCCCTCATAATCAAATTATACAATCCTGTATAGTCATGTACTTTGCTGCCATGTAGCCAACCTTCCAGAGCCTTAGTAGCACAATCTACAAAATCAGTCCAGTCCTGAGTCTGTGCTTTTTGGGTGTCTCTCAACAGCAACCTGTATTGTTCAGTGGTTAAACCAAACCCATCAATAAGAACACTCTTCAGGACAGTGTAATTTTTAGCATCCTCAGCTCTAACAGTGAGGAGCTTATCTCTCCCTTTTTCAGAAAAGGAGAGCCACAAGATTGCTGCCCACTGATCCTCAGGGACCTGCTGTATCATGCAGGCCCTCTCAAGAGCAGTTATCAATTTGTGAATATCATCCCCATCTTTGTAGGGGGGCACAATCTTACTCAGGTTTCTATGATCATAGGACCTGTCTTTATCCCTGGGGATAATGCTGCCACCAGTGGGAGTCTCCCCACTCAATCTCTGCTCTCTTGCAAGAGCAAGTCTAGCTTTGGCCAGGGCTAATTCCTCTCTCTCTATCTGGAGATTCACTGCTCTCATCCTGGCTTTATGCTCTCTTCTTTGAGGGGAAGTCATTCCTCTCTGTGATTCCCTTGAGGCACTAGAAATTTGAGAATCCCTGGAAGGGCTTCTCTCTCTCCTATTGCCTGGGAGAATCCTGTTATGTATTCTGGGGAGGTGCTGGCCCTCTCCATTTCCATGTAGGTCCAAGTTGGCTCGGCTAAGCCTTGCAACTGGTACCTGGTTATCCCCTTGATCCACATCTGAATCTTCACCATTAGATTCTGGGTCTGCCTCCACATTTTCTACTTCTGGGGAGGTGTTCTCAGTCTCTGGGGGATCTACTCCTTCACCTGATCCTGAGGGAACTACCTTAGCTCTCTCTAAGTCATCCTTTTCTAGAATGGCTATCATGATGGAAATAGTAGGGTTGTGACCCTTTCTCAGCTTCCTTGCAGTGCACAAGGCACTCAAGTCTTTGTAGCTGAATTTGTCATAGCTGGAGGTTGCCTGTGGAAGTTCACCTGTGCCAGACATGACTCTAGTGTGGTGCAAGGGATGCACCTACCTAGACTTAGTGTTTTCCTTTTGTCCCTTACTAGTGATTTGTAGTCAGGGCGTGCTAAGCCCTTCTACCTACAATCACTAAGTTCAGTAGAACTTAAATATGCTAAGCTTTTATTTATATGTACCTATGGTACTTAATGTGATCTTTCAATTTGATAAAAAGATTGCAAAGGTAAAACAAAAGCAAGCTCAAATCCGTACCGCTGCTCACCAATGTGAGAAGTTGGCCTGGTATATGATGTCCACAGTTCTGTGGGCACCTTGTATCAGTCCAAACAATCCCTTATGGTGGTGGTTGTAAGTCAACCTTATAGACAAGCTATCCTAGGGGTAGCATGGACTAAGCAGCCTTAAAGGCTTAACTCCAAAGGACATGTGAAGCCAGCTGTTTTACCATATACAATCCTGTAATATCAAATGAAAGGACACCACACAAGTTATATATTATCGAAATATATGTATTTATTCTTAGAATAATCCCCACTACTCTTTATGAGCAATGAAGCACAAGCGTTTAAATAAAAGCACAGTTAAACATAGACTAGTTGCACGTTTCTGGATGATGCCGGTGGCCACTCAAACCATATATCAAAAAAGTGGTATAACAATCACTAATCGATCTGGGGTAAGGCCTAGGGCCTTGGGAATCGCTGGGACTATGATGCACTAACAGCAGTTAGGGCGGGAGTAGCCCGCGGGATTCGGGTGCAGTGCGGGAAGCACGGCTTTCACCAATGTAAAGTCAATGGTGCGTAAAAGTTACAATGTTATTGCAAAAGGAGTCTTCCGACTGGACTAGGACTACCAAACTTTAGACTTAGGCACTAGAGGTGTGTACCAGTGTGGGAACACCAGCGCTAGTAAGTTACCTCACCCACAGGACGCGGGTGCACAGGTGCCAACCTGTGTCGGGTTTCGTCACGCAGTTCGATGGTGCCTGAGGATGAAGATGCTGCAGGCGTCCAGAAGAGAAGTCTCCGGTGCGATCCAAGGGTGGATCGAAGTTGAAGGGTACCTGAAAGCAGAGGGGACAGAGTCTGGGTCACTAGCCAGTGACCAGGAAGGAACCAGGAAGGAACCAGGCAATGTTGGGCGCAGTCAGGTCGATGTTGGGTGCCTTGTCTCCGCTGCCACTTGGACTCTGGGTCACCGAGGATGTCCTGGAGTGGATCACAAGCTGTCCCACAAAGGCTCTCGCTGTCAGCGGTGTCAGCTTCCAGATCGGTGTCAACAAGACTTGACAAAGGCAACCCACGCAGGATTCGAAGAAGGCTTAACACTCGGACCAGCAAGGTCTGAGCGGGTGCTCCTTTTCAGGGGAGCTGGTGCCAATCTGAAGCAACCAGATCAGCAGTGTAAATTTGTAGGTTCATTGGTTCTGGGGCCACTAGCCAAGGGGCAAGCAACCGGACCAACGTGTCAAGCAGGAAAGTGCAAAAGAGCCCCACACAGCACTCGTCGAGTGTGGAGGGGTGAGCTTCGGTGCACAAGCTGCTCGGGGCTGGAGCTTCTCAGACTCTAATGCACAGCTTCGAGGGAGCCTCGGGTGCTGCTTGGTCAGCGCTTTGTTGATTATTCAAGATGGCCGCTCCCACGCTTCAGGTCGCCTCCACGGGTCCCAGCTCTGCATGGACTGTGGATCAGGCTGTTGGAAGGCAGGAAAGCTGGCTCTTGTCGATCTCTGTCGCTCGAGTTCTGGCGGGAACTGCAACAAAGCAAACGTCGAGGTGCTGGATGGTGCCTGTTTGCACAGGGTGGTCACTCCTTGACCACAAGGGAGATTCTTCAGTCTTCCACGTCGAGTGGCATGTCGAAGGGTCCAGAGTTTCATTTCAAAGTTTCAGTCAGGATAATCTGATGTGCATTGGCACAGCTCCCACCTATATTCCAAATCTGGGGGCTGGATTACCTGCTAGGTCCCTCCTATGGGTGGGACCCAGGAAGGGGGTGGTTACACCCTTTTCCTTTGTCCAGTTTGCCGCCAAGACTGGGGCTGGAGAGCCCCAGAACCGGTTTGACTGGAATCTGCCCAGTGACACCTTGTGTGCACCAGGCAGTGTCTAGTTTCTTTCAACCCTCCCTGCTACAATCCACTATCTCCTGTCTGGGGTGGTGTGACACCTCCCTGTGACAGGAAACTCTTTGTCCAGGCGTCCTCTGCCAGGTTTTGGCCAGGCGTCCTCTGCCAGGTTTTGGCCAGCAGCAGGAGGTCAGACATGTGTCTGTGGCAGCAGCATCCATTTTGTGATGCTGGGGCTCTGGTTAGGATTAACCGCGTTTTCAGTAAAGTAACATGTCTTCTCCCTCTAGAAGGGTGGAATGCAACCACCGTCGCCAGAACTGGCGAGGGGGTAGTATTCCAAAATGTATGACACCAAACACGACATGTTTTGATAAAGCCAAACCAAAGTTAGCAATAACCGCGAGGATTATAATGCACTTAAGAGTATATGGTATGGCAGTATCACTGGAACAGCAGTAAGGAAATGGTTCCGAACACTGCAGACAGGCTCAGCTCATGCTAGAGCACCATCTCACATAAAACCAAGCACTCTGCCTCCAGGATTGTAAAGGCCTGCCATAGGAGTGACTGATAGGTATATATGTGTCCATATATAGGTTTAGACATAGGTATACTATATCTAAGCAAGGGGTGATTACACCACCTTGCCCAAGCTGTGTGAACAGCCAGTTGTGTCGATTTAAGTACCAGCCAGGGGTGGCAAAAGATATGCTGCAGCCCCTCGTAGGCCTTGGATGCACCTATGCCCATGGCACCTATAGTGCACTGTATGGGGGCTGACAAGGTGTCCAGTACCAATTTGGTTATGCACCTAGGGTGCATGGAGTCCATTTTAAGAGAGAGCAGATATCCTGGGGCCCTGATTAGCAGGGTCCAACTAAGTCGAAAACCAGCTAAACACAAGGCAAAAAATCTAGGGTAACCATAGTCAGGTATCCACCTTCCTACACCGGTGCTGTGAGATGCCAGGGTACAACATGGGGTGCCTGGCACTGTAGTTTGCAGCCGGATACTCTTCACTTATACTGCAGGAAGTGTTACCTGATGTGATATCATATGTTTGGAAAGTGCTTAACCCATTAAAGTGCTGTCCAGGAATGGAAGAAGGAAAAGGGTGAGGGGTCAAAAGGAGAGAAGGAAAGACAATAGAGGGAGAAGGAAGGAAAGAATCTTTAGGAGAAATGGAAAAGGAGATACAATATAATGTGACCGTCAGTATGTCACATGTGCCATCCTATGGTCAATGCAAGTCACTGAGGCAGAGCTGTGGGCGAGCGTGTTACACAGTGGCTCACACAGACAGTGGAACAACCTTTGTGTGACAGCAAATCGGAAGCAACATAGAAGCTGGTTCCGCCCTCAGGCGAGGAGCTGCACTCCTCCCCTTGCCCCTGATGCCCTTCCATTGGCAGCCAGTGCTCAGTGGCATTCACCATTTATTTACCACTTACCCCTACATTGTTTTTCCCCCTTTAAATTTCCCGCCACTTTCCCGTCCCTCCCAATCTTATTGCGTCACAATTTTATTTAATTTTTTTCTATTTCTCCTTTTTAGAAGAGCCAAGCAGCAGAAAACGGAAAAGCACACACAGGCAAGCACAGCAGGGAAGTGGGGTGACAACACAAAGGACAGCAGTGCATCAGCTACATTTGGACGCGACACCAATCCAAAACACGACAATTCCAGGCACGCAGTCAAGGGGAACGCAGAATAGTTCGGGATGACTGCTCTAATCATAAAATGCGTTCAGAGCTGTCGGGGGGTACAGTGACACTGACAAAAGCCAATCAGAAGCTGCAGGCAAGCTGTAAGCCCATAAAGGGAATACAGCATGTGGAGAGACAGCACATGTGACCTAAAAATGAATACTCCTTAACACACTGCATAAGGAAGTTGAAACAAGCCCTCTCCATGACCAAGCAAGTCAACGCTGTCTCCTCCACCTGCTTCAACATCCTCTGCATGCTCCGCAAGATCTACAGGTGGATCCTGACAGATACAAGAAGAACAGTCACCCAGGCCCTTGTCAGCAGGAGACTCGACTACGGAAACGCCCTCTATGCAGAAGCCCCCACCAAGCTCATCAAACGAATGCAACACATCCAAAATGCCTCAGCACGACTGATCCTCAATGTCGCACGCCACGGCCACATCACCCACCACCTGAAAAACCTGCACTGGCTGCCCGTCAACAAGAGGATATCCTTCAAGCTCCTCATCCACACACACAAGGCACTCCACGAGACCGGCCCAGCCTACCTCAACAGACTACTCTCCTCCTACTTTCCTAACCGCCAGCTCCGCTCCACCAACCTCCCACTCTCCACCGTCCCGCGCATCCAAAGAACAACCACTGGCGGGAGATCCTTCTCCCACCTCAACATTTACATGGCCCTGCTCGCACACGTCGCCCGACAGCACGACCTCAACATAATCTCCTATGCCGACGACACTCAACTGATCCTCTCCCTCACCAAGGACCCCATTACTGCCAAAGAAAACCTCCACGAAGGAATAAAAGCCGTGGCCAACTGGATGAAGATCAGCCGACTGAAGCTGAACTCGGACAAAATGGAGGTCCTCATCCTCGGCTCCAACCCAGCAGCCTGGGACGACTCCTGGTGGCCCACGGCACTGGGGGCAGCCCAGATACCCACCGACCACGCACACAACCTGGGAATCATCCTCTACTCAACGCTCTCCATGACCAAGCAAGTCAACGCTGTCTCCCCCTCCTGCTTCAACATCCTTCACATGCTCCGATAGATCTACAGGTGGCTCCCGACAGATACATGAAGAACAGTCATCCAGGCCCTCGTCAGCAGCAGACTCGACTAGGGAAAGCCATCTACGCAGGAGCCCCGACCGAGCCAAACGACTGCAACGCAGCCAAAACGCCTCAGCACGACTGATCATCAATGTCCCATGCCACGGCCACATCACCCCCCACCTAAGTAACCTGCACTGGCTGCCCGGCAACAAGAGGATATCCTTCAAGCTCCTCACCCACGCACACAAGGCACTTCACGAGACCGGCCCAGCCTACCTCAACAGACTACTTTCCTTCTACACCCCTAACCGCCAGCTCCGTTCCGCCGACCTCGCACTCGCCACTGTCCCGCGCATCCGAAGAACAACCACTGGCAAGAGATCCTTCTCCCACTTTGCCGCCAAGACCTGGAATACCCTCCCACTGAGCCTACGACAGACCCAAGACCTGCTGACCTTCAGGAGACTTCTCAAGACCTGGCTGTTCGATCAGTAGAGTCCCCCCTCCTCTCCTCAGCGCCTTGAGACCCTCACGAGTATTTAGCGTGCTCTACAAATTGTTGATTGATTGATTGATTGATTGAATGATGCAGGGTAATGCTGACTGGTAGAGGGCAGAGTGCAGAGGTGTAGAGTAGGGAAGAGTGGCGTAGAGTTGTGGAGATGCAGTGGTGAGGAGTACAGCAGTGCAGAATAGATTATATTGGCATAGAGTGGAGTAGGGTAGAGTGTATTGGTGAAGAGTTGAGTGGTGCAGAGTTGAGTGCACTGGCATAGAGTGCAGAATAGATTAGATTTGCATAGATTGGAGCGATGCAGAGTAGAGTGGAGTAGAGTGCAATGACGTAGAGTGCATTGGTGTAGAGTTGGGTGGTGCAGAGTAGAGTGCAGTGGCACAGAGTGCAGTGGCATAAAACGCAGTGGTAACAAGTAGAATTGTGCCGAGTTTAGTGGTGGAGAGTGCAGTCTTGCAGAGTAGAGTTTCAGAGAGTGGTTTAGTAGGGTGCAATATCCTAGAGTGCAGTAGCATAGAGAGCAGTGGCCTACAGTATATTGGCGTAGGGTGGTACAGAGTACATTGGTGCAGTGGTGAAGAGTGCAGTGGTGTATATTAAATTGGAGTGGCGTACAGTGGATTGGCATAGAGTGCAGTGATGACAGAGTGCATTGGCATAAAGTGCAGTAGCGTGGCATAGAGTAGAGTGCAGTGGCACAGAGTAGAGTTGCATCGAGTTCAGTGGCAGAGAGTGCAGTGTTGCAGATTAGAGTGTTGTAAATTGCAGTGCTCTAGAGTAGAGTGGCACAGAGTGCATTAGTGTAGAGTGCAGTGGCATTGAGTTTTGTAGAGTAAAGTGACGTAGAGCACAATGGAGTATAGTGTTGCAGAGTAGAGTAAAGTGGAGTATAGTGCAGAGGTGCAGAGAAAACTGGCATAGAGTGCAGTGGCAGTGAGTTTACTGGTGTTGAGTGCAGTTGTGTTGAGTGCAGTGGTGTCGAGTGCAGTGGTGTAGAGAGCCATGGTGTAGAGAGCAGTGGTGTAGAGTGCAGTGGTGTAGAGTGCAGCAGCATAGAGTGCAAGGGAGCGGAGTGGAGTTGTGCAGGGTAAATTGCATTGGCATACAGTTTAGTGGTGAAGATTGGAACAGAGGGGCTTGGAGTTTAGGGGTGAAGAGTAGATTGTTTCAGAGTAGAGTGAAGTGGCATATAGTGCAGTGGCACAGAATAGAGTGTCATAGAGCGCAGTGTAGTAAAGCACTGGTGCAGAGTAGATTAGAGTGGCTTAGAATGGATTGGTGTAGAGTGTAGTGGTGAAGCCTGTGGTGGTGCATATTAGAGTAGTGTTGGGTAGAGTGCATTGGCATAGAGTAGAGTGGCATAGAGTAGAAAGGGGTCCAGTGAAGTGGTGTAGAGTGGAGTGGTGCAGAGTAGAGTGCAGTGTGGAGTGGAGTGGCGTAGTGTGGAGTGGTGCAGAGTAGAGTGCATTGCTTTGGAATGGTGCAGAGTAGAGTAGAGGGGAGTGGGGTAAAGTTAAGTATGCAAGGTGTAGTAGCACTGTTCCATTACAGACAACACATCTTACATTAAATGACCAGTACATTTGCACAAACAGACAGTTTTACTGATCAAAGTACACAGCGTAAAAACAATAGTGTGTCATCACCTAGTGTATTGATTTGTTTTGATCGTTTTAAAATATTTGTTTCCACCACAATTCAGAATTACCCAAAAATGTGCTTAATTTCTGCTTCCCATATTTTGAGATATATGTACAGTTTATTTACAGATATTTGAATTTAGTTTTGTGCTAGAAACAAAATTCCAACATACCTGCACACCACAACTAGCCGGCATGGTTGTTGTGGTGGTTTAGCAGGCCCTATGAAATGAGGCACAGGTCACGTGTGTTGGAGTTACTGTGGCCGGCTACTGCCATGACACGACGCCCAGAGCCCTGGGCTTTTATTGGCACTGCAGCGTGCCGCCCGCGTGGACGCAGGGTCGGCCCACTGCTCACACGCAGTAGGGGGATGTGGCTAGAAACCCCTACTCACAGTTCCTGCATGGGCTGGCCCACTGCTGGGTTAAACATTACATTCCTCCTTTACCCAGAAATGTAAAAACCCATTACATAAACAGCAAAACATTTAAATCGCATGTCAAAACGTTTCAGTCTCTGCATTTTTACAAAAACAAATTAGAACAGTCTTCTTGAGTTCGATTGTTAAACAGTACCGTCATACTTCCTCGGCCGGCAGCAGGCAACAAAATCTCGATACTTCTGAGATGGCTGCGGGCAGGGCCGCAAGTGATACCTGCTCTGAGTGCCCCTGCTCGGCGGGGTTTGGAACATGTCCTCTGAACAGTCTTTTTCTGCTCTGTCCAGGTTGCTCTGTGCTCCTGGTGACGGGGCATCTCCCTGGTCCTGCGTGGAAACTGCGCTTTTTGGGCTGGAGGCTCTGGGTGGCAGATCATCCCTCGACGCTTCCCTTGGGCTCTGTGGAGTGTCCTGGTGGTCACCTCTAGACGTTTCATTCGGGCTCTGTGGAGTGTCTTGATGGTTTTCTCTCGCCTCAGGGAATTCTCCGTCTTCATCCGTTGGTACTCTTTTGAAGAATGATACATTTCTCGTGACTCTTTCTCCCCACCGGGATGCGGTGACCATGGTGCCATTGATGTGGACCACAGTCCATGGGTTCAATTCAAAAGGCAGTCGGAATATTCCCCTTGGGTGACTATCTTTTACCAGCACCCGGTCACCTACTTCAATCGGGCTGTCGGTGGCTCTTCTCTGCCGGGATGCTTCGGCATTCGTCTTTGATCTTCGTTCCATGGATCGGTTCGGTGGGGCTGGGGCTGCTGCCCACGTTGGGTGGTGAGGGATGGTATCCGTGACTACCCAGCCAAAGCAGAGGCGGCTTGGCCGGATTCCTGTCGTGCAAAGAGGTGTCAGTCTATATTCACGCAGGAATTGATAGATGGCTAGCTCCAGACTTTGGTTGTCAGCTAAAGATATCTGGATAGTCTTGTTTAGTGTCCTCATTAGCCGGTCAACTTCTCCATTCGCTTGGGGCCGCCTCGGAGTTATGCGTCGATGTTTGATGCCATGAGACAGCAGGTACTTGCTTAGCTCAGTGCCATTGAAGGGGGGCCCATTGTCTGTGCGCAGTTCACCGATGAGGCCATGGGTGGCGATGATCTTTTCCAATTTCGGTATGACTTCTGAGGTGGCGGTGGAGGACAGGATCTCCACTTCTGGATACCGTGAGAAATCGTCTACTACGATGAACATTTACTTTCCTCCTGGGAGGCTACCAAAATCTGCACTGGCTCGTTCCCACGGGGATGTCGGCCCTTCTTCGGTGATTACTGGAGCTGGGTGGTCAGGCAGGCTGGTTGCCAGACACACAGGGCACCTCTGGACGATGGCTTCTACGATCTGATCCAGACCCGGGAACCAGAGTTTGCTTCGAAAGCGGTTCTTTGACTTCACGATGCCCTGATGCGCCCCATGAGCTAGGAGTGCTGCTTGTTGGGTGAGGCAGTCCAGTAATACCAGACGAGGGCCTCTCAGGAGGCATCCTTCCGGGGAGACAGACAGTTTGTTGCGGACCTGGTATAACGCTTTGAACGTTGCTTGAGCTCCAGGATTACGGAAAGAAGCAGGGCTTTGGAGATGTTTCCAGTTTCCGGATGCGATGGCTTGGATAGCGATTTGTAAACAGTCATCATCTTTGGTAGCTCACACTACTTTGTTTAGAGAGATAGGCAGCGGCCTGGACCTTTCTACAATCATCCGTACATACTCTTCTGTAGCCGTGGCTTCCGCCGCTTCTGCTGTGGTGACTGGACGGGCATTTCTCGACAGGAAGTCGGCGGGGTTCCGGGTGCCAGGTCGATATTCCACGGTGAACTGGAATTCCTGGAGTTGAAGCACCCACTTCTCGATTCGTGGAGGAGGACGAGTGTAGGACCCCTGAAACAGAGGGATGAGGGGCTTGTGGTCCGTTATCACCACAAACAGGTGTCCATACAAGTAGATGTGGAAATGCCGACACCCCCACAGGATTGCGATGGCCTCTCTCTCAATTTGCGAGTAACGCTGCCCTGTAGGCGTGAAGGTTCTGCTTGCATATGCCACGGGGGCCCATTCCCCGCAGGCCTGCTGCTGGGCTAGAACGGCTCCTAAACCTGTTGGGCTGGCATCCACTACTAGTTGCGACTCGTTCCGGGGGTCAAAGTAGGCCAGCGTTGTGTCTGCTGACAGGGCAGCCTTAGTCTTGCGAAAGGATTCCTGTTGTTCAGGGCAGCACTCCCAGGTGGTGGTGGATTTGGTGAGGTCGCGAAGGGGGCCTGTGAGATCTGCCAGGTCTTTGATAAATCGCCCACAGTAGGTGACCATTCCAAGAAAGCTGCGGACGGCCGTCACCGATGTTGGGGCGGGAGCTTCGTGAATGTCTTTTACCTTGTCTGGGTCCGGGCCTATCCCTTGATCAGAGAAGCGGTATCCAAAGAAACTGATGTCCTTGCGCAAGAAGTCGCACTTCTCCCGGTGGAGGGTCAGGCCTCGTTCTTGGAGCCGGGCGAACACCGCGTGGAGGCGCCGGATGTGTACATCTAAGATTGGGGCGTGGACTAGGATAGCGTCACTCACGTTTAAGACGCCATCCAGCCCTTGCAAGACGTTCTGGATGATGTTTTGGAAAACCTCTGCGGCACTTGATATTCCAAAATTTAGCCGGGTGTAATGCCAGAGTCCAGCGTGAGTAGAGAAGGTGGTAATCGGACGTGAATCTGGGTGTAAGGGAATTTGGTGGTATCCTGACCTCAGATCCATCTTTGAGAACCATTTCGAACCAGATAGCTCCCCAATGATGTCGTCTATCGTGGGCGTTAGGTGTCGTTCACGTTTGATAGCAAGGTTGGGAATGCGCATGTCCACGCAGATTCTCACTGCATCTGGCTGTTTTGGTTTCTTTGCCACCACTATGGGCGATACCCATGGGGTGGGGCCGCTCACTCTTTCAATGATTCCTGCTCGTTCAAGCACCCGTAGTTCCGCTTCTACTTTAGGTCGCAGGTGGAACGCGATGCGTCAGTGCCGGAGGGCTACCCGGGCGACTGATCTGTCTATGTGGAGGTGAATGGCTGGTCCTTTCAAACACCCAATCCCGTCGAACAGGGTCGTGAATTCTTGCACCAGGTGGTCGAGGCTGTGGGCTTGGACTGTAAGGGCGAAGTGGATCAACCCTAGGTCCTGCGCCGTCCGGCATCCCAGTAGGAATTCCGAACCTTCCTGAGACACGTAGATCTTGGTTTGCAGGCTGGTGGAACCATGGGATATATGTTTGTCCAGAACATTCCACACAGGCGGAGTGGACGGGTGGTGCCGTAGGCGTATAATTGCACTCTGGTGTGGTGTAGTGCCGGGGCGTTCGTCAGTGTCCGAAATACGCTGGAAGCCATTAGATTGATTGTCGCGCCTGTATCGATTAGAGTTGGTACCCTCTGGTCCTGTATGTTGAAGGAGCACATGGGTGCTGCAGTCGGCGTGGCTACGAGGGTGTTGAGCATCCGGACGACATGTATGGAAGCGGTGTTGGCTTCGTCCTCGTCCATGTCCCTGCTGGTGGGGCAGTCGGGAGCGGTTCCACTGCCCTTACTCTCCTGGGTGGGCCCCTTTGTTTCCTCTTCGGCATTGACCGGCACACACTCGCCAAGTAATTGGCCTTCCCGCAGGCGCTGAAGACTTTGCCTTGTGCTGGGCAGGCTCCATTGTGAGGCGTCAGGCCTCCACACCACGCACAGGCGCGGCCACGTGATGACTGAGCCGGTTTAGGAGTTCCTCGCCGAGGGCTGTTTTGGGCGGGTATCCAGGGCGTCGGTCTGGAGGGCGCACACTGGCTCCGTCTTTACTGCGACGGTAGGTTTGGCCTCCATATGCGCGCCTCTGGCCTTGGACAGCTCCTTGGACGGTCCAAGCGTGAGGATGTCTCTCATGGTCATATTGTCTTCCTCCAACACCCTTTCACGCAGCTTCGAAGATGTACAACCCTGTATGAATGGGGCGCGGATCTCGTCGTCGGCGTCAGGGAGGGTGCACGTGCTCGCTAGTTTCTTCAGCCTCGCGTAAAAGATGTCAACGGACTCTTCTGGGAGTTGGCGGGCTTGGCGGAGTAGGAACCTCTCGTAGTCGGCACTGGCGAAGGGCTCGAAGTACGCGGTAATTGCGTCGCGCAGCGTGGCATAGTTTCTGGGTGGGCTGCCTTCTACCACGTCTTTCGAGATGTCGTGGATCGCCTCCCCTCCGAGGTGCAACAGCATGGCACGCCGCCGCTCAACCGCGATCTCTGCCGCTACGAAGTAGTTTTCTAGGCGTTCTACACATTTCTTCCACAGCGCGGCCTGCGATGGTGGTGTGCCGGTGACTGTGAACGGCTCCAAGGGGGCACGTTGGTCATGGCTGCTGAGGATGGGCGCAGGTGGCGAGGGCCTCTGCTGTACACCTCAGGGTGAGATGTGCTAGCTCTGCTGGTGTGGTCGGCGGGCTCTCCGGGCCGTACAGATGACCAGGACCTCTTGGCTGGCAGGGGGGGTCCAACAGGCGCCTTAAACGGGCTAATCGGTGTCTCACGCGAAATGCGTGAGAAACGGCAGGCCTGGTTCGCCGCGTTGCACGCGAGATGCATTCGGTATGGCAAGCAGTCGCGTAGCTACGTGCGTGCAGCCTCCGCTGAGACAGAAGCCTGTCGGGCGGGTGAGGGGCAGTCGCTGGGCCTGGAGAGGGCCGCCGGGAGCGTGGGCAGGCGGGGAGAAACAGCAGGAGTGCCTGGACTTGTGCGCGCCCACCTCGGAGGCCACGTGGCACCACCGCCAGGTAGGAAGGGCAGGGCCGTGGCAGGGGGAGTGCTCCAGCGCGTCCGGGGCCATGACAGAGGCAGGCGGTGAGTCTGGTCAATGCGCACCTGGCACCACAGCAGCTGGGGCCTCACCCGTCGACGTGGCTCCGTGGGGGCAGGAACAGCCGCCAGAAGGGAGGGAGGCCGCAGGGGTTACGGCGATCCGCTCCTTGGGCAAGAGCGTGATGACCTGGCACACGCGATGGGGTGGCGAGACCACCTCATCGCCAATGTGGTGTTTTAGCAGGCCCTATGAAATGAGGCACAGGACAAGTGTGTTGGAGTTACTGTGGCCGGCTACTGCCTTGACACCACGCCCAGAGCCCTGGCCTTTTATTGGCACTGCAGCGTGCTGCCCGCGCAGACGCAGGGTCGGCCCACTGCTCACACGCACGAGGGGGGGTGTGGCTAGAAACCCCTACTCACAGTTCCCGCATGGGCTGGCCCACTGCTGGGCTAAACATTACAGTTGTCACATAAATCCTTTCACTTTGAAGTCAGAAGAGAATAGTAAACATCAAGATCAATGAAAGACAAAGTGTGACATTTGACCTCAATGTTTGGATGCACATCAAATCTGACAAGATAAGAACAAGATTTAAAGGCCTGATTACAGAAATATCAGTACTGGTGGAAGAATACAGTAAACAGGGTTTGGACAAGGGAAGGGAAGAACTCACGCTAGGCAGCCTAAAACAAACAGCCAGCAAATAGAAAGCAAGTAAATGTTAGTTAGAAACCACAAAGTCAATGGTAAGCAATGGGCAAAATGCATTCCCAAGGAAGCTTTCTGAATCTCCCCAAGATGTTGTTAGCAAACCAGACAGCTGTGCTGTCTGACGTGCTTCGAGCTAAAAAGAGAGAGAGGATGCAGAAAGATCAGAGAAGATGGAGACAAGAGAGAGGAAACAGAGGATGGGTGAATGCAAAGAGGGAAAGGTATTAGGGGAGCAGGACGGGTTGGAACAATTTGGCCAGAGCTGCTTTTCCTTCTCAGTCAGCTGCTCACTGGAAACATATATTTGCATTCATATATAATGGAAAGCAAATGTTATATGTCAACTTCAATAGTAAAATAGATTATACCCTTTGAATCACTTCTAAGCTTTATAGGTGGGATCCGATAAGACTGGGGCATAAGTTACTGGGAAGTCATTGACTTGATGTCATTACATATTACCTATATTAATAAACCCCCCCACTGTTTTTTAGGCCTTGTGTGCGAGGGGCTCTGAGGTGCAGGTGGTTCGCTGTGAATTTAGAAGGAAATACCGCAGTGGGCACTCACTGAGCTGAGCAATAAAGATCTTTTACTGGCCATTTGCTTCACAGGAGACCAAGTGTTTGCCTGAGATGGGAACCTAATGACTTGAAAAACAACCTCCTGCCTCTCCCTACTTAACTCTTTGAAAGTGCTATTTTTTTTAAACATATTATAAAAGGAATATGGAAAGAATATTTTTCAAGAGAAAGAGTAGTGTTTTTGCCAAATTATTTTTACAGAAAAGAAACATGTGATGCTGAACATTGCTGTGATGTGTTTTCTTGGTGTACTAGGCCATTGGACTGGAGGGAAAAGTAAATGAGTAGAAACGGAGTTCAGAAACAGTGACAGGACATAGAGACAGCTCTGAGGTGTTTTTGTTAAAGTCAGAAAAGCACTGGATACGACGTGTTCATTAGAGGCTTAAAACACAAATATTCTTCCCACCCGATTCAGCTGCAGATATTAAGGATTCATTTTTAAAATAGGACAATAAAGTCAAAACATGTACAGATAAAACATATGTACATTTCTATTGCAGTCAATAACAATATAAACTCATTGCCACCAAATATAACTACATTCTCGCAAACCCCCCACCATGCAGTCAATAGAAGCAGCACAGATATCTGTATGCTTAGAAAGTGTCTACGCCACACCAAAGAGCTTCAGAGGACATGTTTTTGCTCTAAGTGTCTCTGTAAAGATACCTTAGTTAGCAAAATTGAAGGCTAATCATATAATTGAGGCATATTCACATAAAATACCATGTCACCTGACTCTACAATCAAATTGGTAGGAAGATGGCATTTCTTGTATTTAAGTAGAGTGGGCAAGATGGTAAGAAGTGAGGGACAGATGTAGGTAGGCTTTTACCGGTCGGTAACGACCGAAATCGGCCGTTACCGACCGGTTAAAGCCTTTTCCTATGTAGGAGGCTATTTTACCGATTCGATAAATAACGAATCGGTATTTACCGATTCGGTATTTACCGAATCATCATTTACCGATTCGGTATTTACCGAATCGGTAAATGAGATGTAGGAAGCACTGTAAACAGTGCTTCTGGGCTTTAAGAATTTGTTATTTACCACCAACTATTAGTTGGTGGTAAATAAAGAATTCCTATGTAAATGCATAAATGTGCATTTACACCTGTGCCATGTGCACACCAGCACTAATCAGGGGTGCAACAGGGTCTCAAAGTGACCCCCTGCCACCTTTGAATTTTTCGCAATTTTACTGAATCGGTAATTACCGATTCGGTAATTGACATTCATTCCTATTGGCTTCCAGGCCCATGGGAATAAATGGGAAATGCCGAATCGGTAATTACCAATTCGGTAAATACCGAATCTTAATGATTCGGTATTTTTTACCGAACAATTACCTACATAGGATTTACCGATTCTAAAATACCGAATCGGTAAAATTGGGTATTTTAGAATCGGTAAAACCTATTTACCTACATCTAGCCCCTAGTCTCATCTTTTTGAGCAGCAAGACTCAAACTGAAGCATTCCAGTCATCAGACAATCTTTCAGACGTGCCCGTGCTGTGAGATACCAGGGTACAGCAGGGGGTGCCTGGCACTGTAGTTTGCAGCCGGATACTCTTCACTTATACTGCAGGAAGTGTTACATGATGTGATATCATATGTTTGAAAAGTGCTTAACGCCTTAAAGTGCTGTCCAGTAATGTAGGAAGGAAAAGGGTGAAGGGGTCAATAGGAGAGAAGGAAAGACAATAGAGGGAGAAGGAAGGAAAGAATATGTAGGAGAAATGGAAGAGGAGATACAATATAATGTGACCGTCAGTATGTCACATGTGCCATCCTATGGTCATTGCAAGGCACTGAGGCAGAGCTGTGGGCGCAGTGGCCGAGCCTGTTACACAGTGGCTCACACAGACAGTGGAACAACCTTTGTGTGACAGTAAATCGGAAGCAACATAGAAGCTGGTTCCGCCCTCAGGCAAGAGCTGCACTCCTCCCCTTGCCCCTGAAGCCCTTCCATTGGCGGCCAGTGCTCAGTGGCATTCACTATTTATTTACCACTTACCCCTACATTGTTTTTTTGGGTGTACGAGTTTCTGAGTGGGTCTGTGAGTGGGTACGTTAGTGTATGAGTGTGTGCGTGAGTATGTGGGTTGGGGAGTGGATGCATGAGTCTGTGGGCCAGGAAAGATATTAAACCTCTGGTTCTAGTGGGCGGCAGCAGTTTGACAGCTCTCGCCCACTAGAACCAGCGTGTGTGCTTTTGCTTGGCATTAGTTTTGAGCTCTCACCAAGCAAAAGTAATCAGCTATGTCAAGGGGTCGGCACCCCGGGACATAGCAGGAACCAGCCTTGCGGTGGGGGGGGGTGAGAGGTGCAGTCCTCAAGACCATAATTTGTGGCACTGCACCCCTATTTAATGTTAATTGTAGCCCTCGGACGTGGTGGTGGTCCTCTGGGACTAGTGGGGTATGCAGGGCCCTCAGTATTCATTTAATTTATTGCCCCAGGGAGGTTGTGGCCCCAGGGCAGTCCGCGAGCCCCCCTGCATTTTAATTTAACATAAGTTCCAGGGCAGTCCCGTGTGCTTTGGGGGTGTTTGTGTGCCGCCCACAGTGCATTTTATTTTGTATTCCCGGTGAGGTGGTGGGACCCAGAGTCTAACCATGGCCATGGAGGAGGGCCACGTGCAGCCCCCTTCCCCCCTTTTAATTAATTAAAAAAGGCATGCCCCCGGGACCTGGTCTTATCAGGTGCTCTATTGAAAATAAGCACAGGAGACGGCACTTGTTTTCTTTTCCAATTTTGCTGCAATTTGCAGCTCCACTCACGATTTTGTGGCACAATTGAAAAACAAAATGTTTAGAAACCCCAGCCGGGTCCCTCTGGGACTCTACCACCACATCTAGAGTGGCAGGGTATTCCTACCCTGCCCCCTTTTCTATATTTTGATTTTTTGTTGTTGTGAGAATTGGCTGAAGTCGAGTCCCAGGATGGCTGCCAACACTTCCTGGTTTAAGTATTGGCAGCCAATTAGTTTACAGCACAGGGACTGTCAGATCCGCTGAGGTGCTGCACCCCTAGATATTCAAATGTGGATTTCGGTTAATACCTCTAAAAGTGCTGAACAGATTACCAAAAGGTACTACTGTGGACAAGATCCAGCATTCTGCCAAATATGGTGTAATTCTGTACTGTGGTTTGGTCTGTAGTGTTCAAAAACTCCATGGGAATTAACATGGAGAAAATGTGTTTCCCCCCTCCCACACACCCCCATTTGACGGATTACACCAAAACTTTCGAGACAGGAGCTGAAGAGACTGGGAATTAGTTTAGAAAATGTCATGAAGATTCATCAAACAGCGCCAAAGTTAGTAGCAAAACAAAAAAACACCTTTCCTATGGACACTAGGTACTAAGTATAACTACCTACTGGCAACTTCAGCAGGTGCCAAATAAAATGTACTTAGTTGATAATTGCCTTGAAATACTAGAACTTGACTTTTAGATGTATTTAAAAAAACACAAATGTCAATTGCTTCGGATTTGAGTAGGTCAAGTTTTTTGCAAACCCTTAGGGGTCAGGTCAAATACAACTACATCGTCCCCATGTAACAGACAAAATACTTACTCCTCCCTACTTTAGGAGGTTCACCTTTATGAAATGAAAGAGACACTGGCAGGTCATAGATATATAGAGAGAAAAGTAATGGAGCAAGAGGGCAACCAGGTTTAAGCTCAATATTTGTCGGGATGTTTGTAGAGAGGCCTTGAGTTTCTTCCAAAATACGCTGGCCCCATGTACACGAATGGAGGGCCACTGATAAACAGAGCAAAGATAGGGGAATACCCAGAGTATAGGGCTTCCTCGATCGAAAGCAGTTGAGCACTCTATAAAAGATTCAGATGAATGACTGTATTGTGCGATTAATTAAAATAATTGTAATATTTTAACCACTACAATCGCAATACTAAGTACAATTTGCTCATAGAAGACAAAAATAGAACATGATGTGGCGCTTTCAAACAGTTTACGCATTGGTAATATGGAATTGATGGCATCAAACACGCATGCGTAATGACACCATGACATCACCTAACAAGTACTTTTGTTTAAACAAAGGTCAGCGGCCAGCTTCTAGCAGACAATATACAAGTACAGGGGGTGAGCTACGGTAGCTCCCTCGTGTGGCTGGGCAAGGTGTCGCATACTGTCATAGGATGAGTCACTTATAAAACTTATACTAAAAACGCCTTAGAGACTTTCCTAGAACCTTTCATGTTAAGTAAACATTGTACAAACCCCAGAGTCAAAAAGTTCAAACAGATAAAAGGAACAGCTGGGATCCGATCAGGAATGTGCTAGTGAGCTGGATAAAGTGCAGGTCAAGCTTATATTGAAAACACCTTAGAGACTTTCCGAAAAACATTTCATGTCAAATAAAGATTGTAGAAAGACCAAAACTGACAATTATGAAGGGGGAGAGAACAGCAGAGATCCGATTACAAATCTGCTAGTGAGCTGGGCAGGGTGCAGAGTCAACCTGCAACCGAGCAAGATGGGCGGGAGTGTTTCCCGATAAATTAGATTATAGACGGAGACAGGAATCCCCCGTCCAGTGAGTTACTGAGACCAGTGCTTAATTTGAGATGGGGTGTTGCCGGTGGAGGGCGGGGGCGGGGGGGTGGCACCGGCACTTATTTTGCCACATCAAACATTTACCCAGTGCTAGAGAGGGAAAAGCAGACTGAGCGGGAAGAGCGAGATAGAGAATGAGGGGAAAACCCTCAGAAGAGAGAAGGCACGGACTTGAAAGAGTGAGATAACGGGGCAGGGAGCGCTTGATTATACAGAGCTTTAATTGTGCCGGTACCGAGTACATGCACTTCTTTCATTCAAAAGGGAGAGTACCGGCACTTCTCAACAGTACATTTAACGGAGAGTAGCGGCATTTACCAGGAGCAAACAGGTACTCTAAAGAGCGAGTACCTGCAATTCTGTATTTTCATTTAAAACACTGATCATACACTCAAATCTGCCCAGAATCGCAGGGTGTTGAACAGACGCCAGGAGCAAACCTGGTTCTCTAGTTTCCACGCCTACAGCTTCCCCGCCCCCTGCCCCCCCACCCCCGTGTCACAGCAGTGACTTCACGGGAAGAAGTGAGTGGAAGGTTTGGTTAGGGGTGGGTGGGCACACATAGGTCACGGCACACGGGCAGGTATAAATGACTGCAGGTTCGTGCTCTCTGTAGTCTGTCTGTGGGTGGTGTGCATAGAAGAAGGACAAGTCCCAGACAGGTCTCTTCAAGGCGCTGGAAACTCGTTTCTCGGCGCACAGAGATGCTTTTATGGACCACCAGAGAATGAAGTTGTTCGAGGTTCTCTTGCGCTTTGTAGCAATTCTAGCCATCAGCCGAGGTGAGTGATATAAAAATGTATTCGTTTTTAGTATTGAAATATTTTTTTCTTGTTAGAAAGTGCAGACCGCCGAAGATAAAGAAATGGGCATGGTCGTGGTTTTATTCGCTTGGTTTTTATTTGAACTTCGAAAACTGCACGTCCTGGCGTGAGAGTTTAAATGCTTTTCAAGTAAAATTAAATAAATTAGGATGTATACTTAGACAACGCTCCTTCTTATGATTATGACATTATACCAGCCATGCATTGTTTAGACGGTGGGTACAGTTCATTTTTCTATCCAACGCTCATGGTGAACAAGTGGTGGGGGGAGGGGTCCCTCAGGGTTACCCGCAGACTGGACTTAGCCCAGGAAGTTCCCCAGACCTCTCTTGTTTTCCTGTGTCTCACATGGGCCAGGACACACCTGAATTCACCATCACGAAACCACAGGAGTTCATGGAAAACAATTGTACAAGTTCACCAAAAAGTAAGGTCCGGGCAGAGCAGTAACTGCCCCACGCCGAGTAGTGTCGAGGTGGAAGAGGGGCAGCAGCCGTTTGCCACAGGGCTGTTAATCTGCGAATTTCAGTGTGTTGGTTTTGCTCCCAAGAAAGGGACACTCATAATCGTTGAAATATCACTCATAATTTTGAAATGTCACTCATAATTGCACTGAAGTGATGAAAATGCTACACATAACAGTCTGAAACCTTGGCAGCGATGTTCCACTGCCGCCCCTCTCCCACATCGACACTTCTCAGCGTGGGACTGTTACTGCTCTGCCCTTACTTTTTGGTGAACTTGTAGAATTGTTTTCCCTTCCCCCAAATATGCTGCTTTTCCCCATTATTACAAGTCCATCGCGCGACTCGTGAATACAAGGTCACGGCAACATCGACTACCAGGGAAGGCAGCTGACTGACCCCGTGCTAAGCGCAATTATACTTTTGAGACCGGTTAGTAACACTCGGTGCCTGAGACTCAGCGCTTTAAGTGGGTCGGGTCTCACCGGGTCCGAGCACCGGCAGTATTTTAAACGGGGGCTCGAAACGGGTCTCTATCTGTCACAGGCAGTCCATTTTTTTCCGGACTGCAGTGATAACAACGCACATCCATGTGCGCTGCCCACGCTGCTCACTTCTCACTAGTGGAGAAGTTACAGCATGAGGTCATGCCAGGTGAGCGTTGAAGGGGAAGGGAAATCCTTTAAAGAGAGTAATTTTCTCTCTGGTTTTCCCTTCTCCTATTGAAACTCGGGAGCAGCAACATTGTTGTGGTGTCACCAGGGCATTAAGTGGAAGCATTTTTATTATTATATACAAGCCATAGTTGGTGATTATTTATCTTATGGAACTAGCAACCATTTTGACAAAGCCAATAGCCCTGACTTGTTGTAGGTATGATGTTACTTGTATGATGTATTTGGATGCAATGACAGAAACAGCAAAATAAAATTCAGGCTGCACTCTATGCTAAGCACAGATTTTTAGTGTACATTTTGTAAGACATCCCTTTAATTACACTGGTCACGCCCCTTTGACAGACCCCCCCACCCCCCACACTTTTTTCATCCCACTTAAAGCCCTGCTGAGACTGACACTAGTATTGTACTTAAACTGCCAGGCGCGCTGCGACAGTTCGGTTTACAGCCTGCTGTGAACCG
The DNA here is from genome assembly GCF_964261635.1 of Lissotriton helveticus. NCBI lineage: Eukaryota > Metazoa > Chordata > Amphibia > Caudata > Salamandridae > Lissotriton > Lissotriton helveticus. Next base: position 23,673,047 of record NC_136064.1, read on the forward strand.
AACTGGGGGTCAAGTGGGGGGGGGGGGTGAATAAAAGGCTTGCACAAACACTGCCATAGGACATCCCACGAGGGTCCATTTACCTTGGAGAATCGCCATATAGTCCAATGAAGTAACTGCTAATATGTGTTCTCAATGATTAAATAACAAACAATTGTTTTTCTTCAAAATGAGGGTGTGCCCTGAAGGTAAATAGGGTTCAACGCCAAACTGAAAGGGAGTCCTCGGGCAATGTGAGCGCTTTGCTTTCAAGGAATTTGTAGTTGAGATTCAATAGGGCAGAAACTGAAGCCGCCACAGCAGAGATCTGCACACCCTGACTCGTTTTTAAATCGTGTTAATATTAATGTGACAGATGTAAAACACGTGAGGGAGCGAGAGTGTTATTGAACCTTACTAACCCGTTGTTTAATATTAATCAGTTTAAAAAAAAGGTTTGAGAATCTAGAAAGACAATCAATACTCGCCGGCGCAGGAATAACGTTAAATAATGTTATATCCGGTACCCGCCTCAGGTTTGGGAATGTCACTGCTGAAGGTTAAAGGTCCCCGCAGGGCGTGCATGTGTGAGTATTCGTTGCTCTCACGGGGGGGGGGCACATAGTCCGTGACGGACGGTCCTGTCCTCTGCAGCTCCGCAGGGTAGGACGGGGCACTGGTCCCCACTGAAGCGCCAGCGGCACATCATACATACAGAGAGATGACATACACATCATACATATAGAGAGATGACATACACATCATACATATAGAGAGATGACATACACATCATACATACAGAGAGATGACATACACATCATACATATAGAGAGATGACATACACATCATACATACAGAGAGATGACATACACATCATACATATAGAGAGATGACATACACATCATACATATAGAGAGATGACATACACATCATACATATAGAGAGATGACATACACATCATACATATAGAGAGATGACATACACATCATACATATAGAGAGATGACATACACATCATACATACAGAGAGATGACATACACATCATACATATAGAGAGATGACATACACATCATACATACAGAGAGATGACATACACATCATACATATAGAGAGATGACATACACATCATACATACAGAGAGATGACATACACATCATACATATAGAGAGATGAAATACACATCATACATATAGAGAGAGATGAATCATACATACAGAGAGATGATCAGAGACAGGTGAGGCGGAGCTCGGCCATACACATCATACATAGAGAGAGATGCCTCCAGTACGTGATCAGAGGGAGGTGAGGCGGAGCTCGGCCGGAAGGTTCAAGTCTGAGGCTCGTTTTTCCTCGACCACGAGCCGAGGCGCTCATATTAAAAGCGCTGCATGCATCTTTAAAGCGCTACTTACCCGCTGGCGCCCACGTGCCTCCTTTACTTCACCTCCGCTGTGCGCCCATCGAAGCACCGAGAGTCCTCCTGGCTGCAAAGAGCCGCCCCTAAGGAAACACCGGGACTGGAATCCCAACTCAGCAGCGGCGCCGCGCACTGTGCTCTGGGCACAAATCCCGGCTCAGTTCTCAACAGCGGCGCCGCGCACTGTGTGCTCTGGGCAGCGATCCCGGCTCAGCAGCGGCGCCGCGCACTGTGTGCTCTGTGCTGCAATCCCGGCTCAGCAGCGGCGCCGCACTGTGTGCTCTGGGCTTCGATCCCGGCTCAGCAGCGGCGCCGCACTGTGTGCTCTGGGCTTCGATCCCGGCTCAGCAGCGGCGCCGCGCACTATGTGCTCTGGACAGCAATCCCGGCTCAGCAGGGGCGCCGCGCACTGTGTGATCTGGGCTCCGGCGGCCACCGCGGTGACCGTGGGCTTGGGCCCTGGTGGTCGCAGGGATTGAGTCTAAATTAAATTGTGATGCTATATCTGTAGCAACAGGTCACATCACATGTTTAACTTTTGCAGGAGGTCACAAAACAAGCTGCCTAATGAATATTAATAAGGCAGGTCGTAGTTCGCGACTCCGTGTGATTGGCTGCAAATGCAGGAATGGAGGCCGGCAAGGGGCAGCTGACCTCCACCCTGAATTTGCATTCCCAAATGTTAAACCCACCCTCCCCTTTTTTATTTTTTAAAGGAGCCCATGTCCATGAGTGATGCAGCTTTTTATTAAAACAATGATTCCCATTTGGGAAGACCTGATAGGGATAAGGCAGTGGTCCTATGAATCAGCGAGTAGCGGTAACATATCATTGTATCCTTTTTCCATTTATTCTGTGAGTGCATGATGTTTACAGAAAAATGAATACTTTACAAATCCATTTCAGAAACAGGATGTTGCTCTATTTTGCAGCCTTATGATCTTGAGCGCATGCATTCACAGTTGCAAAAGCAGTATATTGAGGAAAAACATCTACCATGGCCCTGCCTCTTGCATAGGAATAGAGGCTGTGCAAAAGGATGCAGTGCTAGTATTTATGAGAAATTGTCAAATTTAAATGTGATGGTCATCTGACAGAGTGAATGCCCTTATTGCTAGAATTAAAGACAGAGGACCATTAAGACTGCCACGCCACCCTCGGACTGTTTATAAAAAAAAGATATATATTTGTAATATACCACTACATTCCACACACTGCCATTTCCTGGCAGGACTTACACATGCTCTATTACTTACCGGTAATCTTCATTACTCCGGGACCCGTTGTCCTTGTCCCATTCATTAAAAAGTGGAGATGATCATCTCCCAACAGAAAAAAACAAGTGGAATGCAGGGACACTAATACTGCCCCTCCCCCCGGGAGTACATAAGCAGTACTTACCCAGCAGCCCTCCTGTACTAACAAGCCCAGACAGGAAGGCCGGCCATCCGGGAGGGAGGGAGGGGTGTATGAATGGGACGAGGACAACGAGAGCCGGAGTAATGAAGATTACCGGTAAGTAATAGAGCATTAGCCCCAGGTCCCTTATGTCCTCGTCCCATTCATTACAAAGTGGAGAATATCAAAGCAGAAAAACCGGCCTTCCGCACGCACAAGCACACCCAGGAAACCACAACAATGCAGCAAACCAAGGGAGCACCGAGAAGGAGGAAAGGAAGACCGCAGGAAACAACCGGCTCGCAACCCAAAACAGGACAGCAGGGACAAGGACCGGAGACAAAGAAAAAGCCATGGTTCCAAAAGAAAGGAGGCCGCCAACTTGAGAAACTAGCAACCGGGACCGGGACCAGTACACAAAGGACCCACCAAAACAACCCACCGGAGCAGGCCACCAAGCCCAGAACCAGCAGGAAGGCACACAGGACCCGGTACACCCAAAAGGAAAGCGAGACATCCCGGAAGAAAGCCAAAGAAAGAAACGGCCAACAGAGCGCAGGCACAAGCATCCAGACCAAAAAGGAGGGAGAAAGCACAGGCCAGAAAAAACGGCCAACCTCCCAAAACCAAAGGACTCGACCCCAAGAGACCAGAGGTGGAAACCCGGCCGAGGAGGCCCAGGAAGCAACAACAACCCAGGAGCCGAACAGGATCGAGAACCCGTCCCGAAAGACAGGGAGGGGGAAATAACCCCAAACCCCCAGAACCCAGCCAAAAGCCCACCAAGCAAGGAGATGCCAGAAACCGGTCCTCGGTAGCTTGTTTCCGGTCCAGGGAAGGCATGGCTTGGCAGTTCGGGCTGGACTGTTCCCATGTGGCACAGGGTCAGACTGATTTGCATATAGCCATGTCTGAACTGGGTTGGCAGAGTGGGCTAAAGAACGGTGATGGATCAAACCCAGATCTTTTGACTGGGTGTGAGTGTTTGATTGGTTCAGATGCTCCGTCCATCACCACCCCCTTTTGTACCGCTTTGGCCACCATAAGTGTGGCGGGGTATGCTCAGACGTGAGTCCCTTGCTCACTTTGCCACTGGATTCAAGCAAGCCGGGCTCAAGACGGCTGTAATGCCAGAAACCGATCCTCGGAAGCTTGTTTCCGGACCAGGGAAGGCATGGCTTGGCAGTTCGGGCTGGACTGTTCCCATGTGGCACAGGGTCAGACTGATTTGCATATAGCCATGTCTGAACTGGGGTGGCAGAGTGGGCTTACGAACGGTGATGGATCAAACCCAGATCTTTTTACTGGGTGTGAGTGTTTGATTGGTTCAGATGCTCCGTCCATCACCACCCCCTTTTGTATCGCTTTGGCCGCCATAAGTGTGGCAGGGTATGCTCAGACGTGAGTCCCTTGCTGACTTTGCCACTGGATTCAAGCAAGCCGGGCTGAAGACGGCTGTAATGCCAGAAACCGGTCCTCGGAAGCTTGTTTCCCGTCCAGGGAAGGCATGGCTTGGCAGTTCGGGCTGGACTGTTCCCATGTGGCACAGGTTCAGACTGATTTGCATATAGCCATGTCTGAACTGGGGTGGCAGAGTGGGCTAAAGAACGGTGATGGATAAAACCCAGATCTTTTGACTGGGTGTGAGTGTTTGATTGGTTCAGATGCTCTGTCCATCACCACCCCCTTTTGTACCGCTTTGGCCGCCATAAGTGTGGCAGGGTATGCTCAGACGTGAGTCCCCTGCTCACTTTGCCACTGGATTCAAGCAAGCCGGGCTCAAGACGGCTGTAATGCCAGAAACCGGTCCTCGGAAGCTTGTTTCCGGACCAGGGAAGGCATGGCTTGGCAGTTCGGGCTGGACTGTTCCCATGTGGCACAGGGTCAGACTGATTTGCATATAGCCATGTCTGAACTGGGGTGGCAGAGTGGGCTTACGAACGGTGATGGATCAAACCCAGATCTTTTTACTAGGTGTGAGTGTTTGATTGGTTCAGATGCTCCGTCCATCACCACCCCCTTTTGTACCGCTTTGGCCGCCATAAGTGTGGCAGGGTAGGCTCAAACGTGAGTCCCTTGCTCACTTTGCCACTGGATTCAAGCAAGCCGGGCTGAAGACGGCTGTAATGCCAGAAACCGGTCCTCGGAAGCTTGTTTCCCGTCCAGGGAAGGCATGGCTTGGCAGTTCGGGCTGGACTGTTCCCATGTGGCACAGGTTCAGACTGATTTGCATGTAGCCATGTCTGAACTGGGGTGGCAGAGTGGGCTTACGAACGGTGATGGATCAAACCCAGATCTTTTTACTGGGTGTGAGTGTTTGATTGGTTCAGATGCTCCGTCCATCACCACCCCCTTTTGTATCGCTTTGGCCACCATAAGTGTGGCAGGGTATGCTCAGACGTGAGTCCCTTGCTGACTTTGCCACTGGATTCAAGCAAGCCGGGCTGAAGACGGCTGTAATGCCAGAAACCAGTCCTCGGAAGCTTGTTTCCCGTCCAGGGAAGGCATGGCTTGGCAGTTCGGGCTGGACTGTTCCCATGTGGCACAGGTTCAGACTGATTTGCATATAGCCATGTCTGAACTGGGGTGGCAGAGTGGGCTAAAGAACGGTGATGGATAAAACCCAGATCTTTTGACTGGGTGTGAGTGTTTGATTGGTTCAGATGCTCCGTCCATCACCACCCCCTTTTGTACCGCTTTGGCCGCCATAAGTGTGGCAGGGTAGGCTCAAACGTGAGTCCCTTGCTCACTTTGCCACTGGATTCAAGCAAGCCGGGCTCAAGACGGCTGTAATGCCAGAAACCGGTCCTCGGAAGCTTGTTTCCGGACCAGGGAAGGCATGGCTTGGCAGTTCGGGCTGGACTGTTCCCATGTGGCACAGGGTCAGACTGATTTGCATATAGCCATGTCTGAACTGGGGTGGCAGAGTGGACTTACGAACGGTGATGGATCAAACCCAGATCTTTTTACTAGGTGTGAGTGTTTGATTGGTTCAGATGCTCCGTCCATCACCACCCCCTTTTGTACCGCTTTGGCCGCCATAAGTGTGGCAGGGTAGGCTCAAACGTGAGTCCCTTGCTCACTTTGCCACTGGATTCAAGCAAGCCGGGCTGAAGACGGCTGTAGTGCCAGAAACCGGTCCTCTGAAGCTTGTTTCCCGTCCAGGGAAGGCATGGCTTGGCAGTTCGGGCTGGACTGTTCCCATGTGACACAGGTTCAGACTGATTTGCATGTAGCCATGTCTGAACTGGGGTGGCAGAGTGGGCTAAAGAACGGTGATGGATCAAACCCAGATCTTTTGACTGGGTGTGAGTGTTTGATTGGTTCAGATGCTCTGTCCATCACCACCCCCTTTTGTACCGCTTTGGCCGCCATAAGTGTGGCAGGGTATGCTCAGACGTGAGTCCCTTGCTCATTTTGCCACTGGAATCAAGCAAGCCGGGCTGAAGACGGCTGTAATGCCAGAAACCGGTCCTCCGAAGCTTGTTTCCGGTCCAGGGAAGGCATGGCTTGGCAGTTCGGGCTGGACTGTTCCCATGTGGCACAGGGTCAGACTGATTTGCATATAGCCATGTCTGAACTGGGGTGGCAGAGTGGGCTAAAGAACGGTGATGGATCAAACCCAGATCTTTTGACTGGGTGTGAGTGTTTGATTGGTTCAGATGCTCCGTCCATCACCACCACCTTTTGTACGGCTCTGGCCGCCATTAGTGTGGCAGGGTATGCTCAGACGTGAGTCCCTTGCTCACTTTGCCACTGGATTCAAGCATGCCGGGCTGAAGACGGCTGCAATGCCAGAAACCGGTCCTCAGAAGCTTGTTTCCGGTCCAGGGAAGGCATGGCTTGGCAGTTTGGGCTGGACTGTTCCCATGAGGCACAGGGTCAGACTTATTTGCATATAGCCATGTCTGAGCTGGGGTGGCGGAGTGGGCTAATGAACGGTGATGGATCAAACCCAGATCTTTTGACTGGGTGTGAGTGTTTGATTGGTGCAGATGCTCCGTCCATCACCACCCCCTTTTGTACAGCACTTAGTGGGCAGCTGCTCCGTTTAGGCCCCCTGACATCCTAGCCCCAGAGAGGTCAGTTGGCCTGGGGACAATCACAGGTTGTGGCCTATGTGATTTCTGCGCAAGTGTTCTTCCTGCACCTCTGTATGTTTTTTTATGCCTCATGTGTTCTTCCTGCACCTCTGAATGTGTTTTTATGCATCATGTATAATGTTTTCATGCCTATACCCCTTAAATGTATAGTTATATATAGGTGGTTGTTCTTCCTAGTACAGGTGTTGCTAGTGAGGTCCTGTTTCCCTGCGTGATATTTTCCTAAGGTAGTTAGGGTTGCGTAGGTGGTACTTACCTTTTACCAGTGATTACTGGTTGTGTGCTCTATTTTCTATTTTGTACTACAGTGATTATTATTCTATGTTCTACAAAGTGCTATTTCTAGCAAGTATTCTAAGTCTAAAAGTGCATATTCCTGACAGTGGTCCATGTGACCCTGTCCTGTACATATATCCCCTGTAAATATTGCCCGTGCCTGTTGGCACATTGTAAAGTGTGTTTTTTTATCTAATGTGTTTGGTATAATACAAAGGCTATTTTTATACATAACCTTGTGTAGAGTTTCCTTTGTGGTGGGCCTTGGGTGTTGTTGCTGGGGGTGCGTGCGCAAACACTTAACTTACATAGCCTCCGGGATAAGCCTTACTGCTCGCGCCACGTTGCCTAGAGGGTGAGCAGGGGTTATCTTTGGCGTGTAACTCCCTTGCCCTGACTAGAGTGGTGGTTTCTGCCTGGCTTTGGCACAAGCCTCAGCCAACTGGAAATCCCATTTCTAACACACACACACACACAACCACACACAGACCCACAACCGCACCCACATACAACCACAACCACACACAACCACACACACAACCACACACACACACAACCACACACAGCCACACACACAGCCACACACACAGCCAAACACATACAGCCACACACACACAGCCACACATAACCACAAAAACAACCACACACAACCACAACCACACACACAACCACACACACACTACCACATACACAACCACACACAACCACACACACACTCACTTACACACAACCACACACAACCAAACACACAACCACACATCCACACAGACAACCACACCCACACCCACAACCGTACCCACACACAACCACAACCACACACACAACCACACAACCACAACCACACCCACACGGATGTATGACATTACAACGCATGCTTTTACCATGCATGCCTTTACAACGCGGTTTTTACAACGCAAACCTTTACAACGCATTGCGCTTTGGGGTGCTGGATAGTGAATAGTTTAATTTACTATTCCAACTCCAGTCCCCGTGGACACTAGGGAAGGTGTTGGATAGTAAATTAAATGTATTCCCTATCCTAGAGCGCCCCCCAGCGCAATGCGTTGTAATGGTTTGCGTTGTAAAAGTTGCGTCGTAAAGGCACTGCGTGGTAAAAGTTGCATTGTAAAGGATGTTTCCCCACCCACACATATAACCACACACACAACCACACATACAACCACACATACAACCACACATACAACCACACATACAACCATACATATAACCACACATACAACCACACACACAACCGCACACATAACCACACACAAACAACCACATACATATAACCACACACACAAACACACAACCACACACACACACAACCACACACACACAATCACACAGACAGCCACAACCACACAAACAACCACACACACAACCGCACACACAACCAAACACACACAACTACATACACAACCACATACATAACCACACACACAACCACACACACAACCACAACCACACACACAACCACACACACAATCACACATCCACACTCACAACCACGTCCACAACCGCACCGATGCAAAACCACAACCACACACACAACCACACCCACACACACAACCACAACCACAACAAACACAGCCACACACACAACCACACACACAAAACCAAACACACAACCAAACATCCAAACTCAGACCCACAACCACACCTGTACCCAAACCCACACAACCACACACAATCACAACCACACACACAACTATATACAACCACACACAATCACACACACAACCACCCACACAACACCCACAACCACACAGATGACCACCCACACACACAACCACACACCCAACCACACACACACACACAACCACACACACTCACAACCACACACACACACACAACCGCACACAACCACATACAACCACAAATACACACACAACCACACACACGACCACACACACAACCTCACACACTACCACACACACAACCTCACACACTACCACACACACAACCACACACACAAAATCAGACACAACCACCCACAATAGCACCCACCCACAACCACACACAACCACAACCACATACATAACCACACACACACCACAACCACACACAACCACAACCACACACACAACCACACACATGAACACATGACCACACACACAACCACACACACACACACACAACCACAACCATACACACAACCACACATCCACACACAGACCCACAACCACACCGCACCCACAACCACACCCACACACAAACACAACCACACACAACCATACACACAACTACACACACACAACCACAAACACAACACACACAACCACACACACACACACACACAACCGCACACGCAACCACACACAAACACCCACAACCACAAAAACACACAACCACATGCAACCAAACACACAACCACACACACAACCACACAAACACAACCACACCCACAACCACACCCAACCACACACACAACCACACATACAACCAAAACCACACACACACAACCACACACACAACCACACACACAGCCACACACACACATCAACACACACACAACCACACACACAACCACACACAACCACAACCAGACACACACAACCATACCCAAATATACACCCACACACACAAACACCAACAAACACACACAACCACATACAACTACACACACAACCACAACCACACAACCACACACACAACCACACACACACAACCACACACACACATATAACCACCAACACAACCACACACACAACCACCCACACCCATATCCACACACACGACAACACACGCAACCACACATGCAACTACACACATAGAACAACACCCACACACACACAACCACACCTAACCCCACTACCACAACCACACACACACAACCACACCCAAACACACAACCACACACAAACACCCACAGCCACAAACTAACACAACCACAACCACACACACAACCACAGACACAACCACACAAACACTACCACACCCACAACCACACCCAACCATGCACGCAACCACACACACAACCACAACCACACACACAACCATACACAACCACACCCATAACCACACACACACAGCTACACACACTAACACACACAACCACACACACTCACAACTACACACACACAACCACACACAACCACACAACCACATACACACACAACCACACACAACCATACACACCCAACCACACACAACTACACAAACACAACAACACACACAAACCACACACACAAAACCACAACTACACACACAAACCCACAACCACACACACACAAAACCACACACAAAACTACAAGCACACTCAAGCAAAAGCACACACAAGCACAAGCACACACACAACCACACATACAAACAACAACACATGCACAACCACACAAACAATCGCACACACAACCACACACAACCATACATACAACCACATTTACATCCACACACACAACCACACACACACAATCACACACACACAGCCCCACACACAGCCACACACAAAGCCACACACACATAACCACAATGGCACACACAACCACAATGACATACACACACACACACAACCACTCACACACACATCCACATACAAACCACACACACACAACCACACACACACAACCACACACATAACCACACACACGCAACCACATACACAACCACACACACAACCACACACACACAACTACATGCACACAAACACAACCACACACACAACCACATATCCACACACACACCCACACATCCACACACCCACAACCACACCCATACACAAACACACACAGCCACACTCACAACCACACACAACCACAACCACACACACAACCACACACACAACTACACACACAACCACACACACAACCACACACAACCAAACACAACCACACCCACAACCACACAACTACACACACATAAATGCACACTACCACACACACAACCACACACACACACACACACAACCACACACACACACACACACACACAACCACACACAAACAACCACACAACCACAAGCACAACCCCAACCACACATAACCACACACACAACCACAACCACACACAACCACACATACACAGAACTACACACACAAAACCGCACCCACACACACACCTAACCACACAACCACAACCACACACACACACAACCGCACCCAAACACACAACCACACACAAACAACCACACACACAAACACCCACAAACACACAAAACCACACACACAACCACAATCACACACACATAACCACATATACACAACCACACCCAACCATGCACACAACCACACCGACTGACTGACTGAAGTATTTATAAAGCGCTCGAATGCCGTGGCGTCTTGGCGCTGCAGTGATGAAGGGAGCGGTGAGAACAGATCTTTAATGTGAGGAAAAAAGCCAGGTCTTCAGCGCCTTTCTGAAGCAGAGCATGGATTTTTGTGAGCGCAGCGCAGGGGGCAGGGAGTTCCATAGTCTGGAAGCTTGGTACGAAAAGGACCTGCCGCCCCATCGCATTCTTTTTATTCTTGGCTGACATATCAGATCAAGACTGGCTGACCTTAGCGTACGTGAAGGCAGATACCGGGGGAGGAGTGTGGACATGTCTTGTGGTCCCGTGCCATACAAGGATTTGTGGACTAAACAAAGGGCCTTGAACCGTATTCTTGATCTGATTGGAAGCCAGTGAAGTTTCTTGATGGCATTGGATGTTGGATGACGGTAGGGTAGATTTAACAGGACCCTGGCTGCGGCATTCTGGATTGCCTGCAGTTTGTTCAGTTGTCCTTCTCCTGTGCCCAGATAGAGTGAGTTGCAATAGTCCACTCGGGACATTACTAATGCACTCAGTACCGTTCTTTTTAGTGTTGGAGGGATGTAAGGTAAAACTTTCTTAAGAACCTTGAGGGTGTAGAAGCAGGCGGAGGTAACCTGGTTAATCTGGGCTTTACAGGAGAGATCTTTATCTATCAGGAAGCCAAGATTTCTTACCTTGTCAGCAGGACTAGGGCAGATGCCTGCCTCCGAAGGCCACCAAAGGTCGCTCCAGACGGATGATTTCTGACCGAATTCGATTATCTCGGTTTTGTCCGTATTCAATTTTAAAAAGTTACAGCTCATCCAGTTTTTTACATCGAGAAGGCATTTCTTAAAACACTCTGCCGTTGCTTCAATGGACTGGCATACTGACACTATTATTTGAGTGTCATCTGCGTAAGACACTAATTGCAGGCCATGAGATTGGATTAAGGCAGCTAGGGGGGTTACATATAGATTAAACAGGGTGGGCGACAGCGCCGAACCCTGAGGGACCCCACCTGGGAGGGAGAACTCATCTGATTGTAAGCCTTCCCAGTGTACTTGTTGGATTCGAGAATCCAGGAAGGATGTTAGAAGAGTTAGGGCAGTACCAGTAAAACCTAGAGTTTTTAGTCTGTTTAATAGAATCGAGTGGTTCACGGTGTCGAACGCCGCCGTGAGATCTAGTAGAATCAGGGCCGTTCTAACACCCTCGTCCATTTTCCTTCGAATGTTCTCGGTTGCCATGATAAGGGCAGACTCTGTTGAATGAAGGGGGCGGAAGCCATGCTGAGAGGAGTCTAGGAGCTTGTTGTGGTCAACATATCGCATCATTTCTTGATTTATGGCTTTTTCCAAAATCTTAGCTGGCAAGGGTAAGCAGGATATTGGTCGGTAATGTTTGAGTACCGTAGGGTCTAGAGAATCCTTCTTAAGGATTGGTCGAATGCAAGCTTTTTTCCAGCTGCTGGGGAAAACCCCCGACGTGACAATGTTATTTATCAGAGGGGTCAGGACGGCTGCAACCGTCTGTGGGATCATGTGTAATATGCGTGGTGGACAAGGATCTAATGGGGACCCTGACTTCATCTGTAGAATAAGGTCTGTGACCTGTAACTCCTCTAATAAGGGAAAGCAGGAGTAGCTAGGCCCGGTTCGGGAAGTAGTATCGTTGTTATCGTTGGGCGTAGTTGAAGCAGAGGAGCTAAGGTCATTATAGACTGTCTGGACTTTTTGTTGGAAAAAGGTTGCAATGTTGGTAACGAGGTTCTGGTCAGGGCTGAAAATACTATCGCGGGGGCTCTTGGTCAGCTGGGCGACAGTTTTGAATAGTTCTTTTGTAGTGCTAGTGGCTGCCTTGATTTTGTTGGTAAAATATGTTGATTTGGCCTGAACTATTGCTGTCTTATATTCCTGCAGGGCTGTGTTATATGCTATTTTGTTTGGAGCACTGTAATCCGAACGCCACAACCGCTCAAGTCGTCGACATTTCATTTTTACGTGTTTCACCTCTGCGGAGTACCACAGCGCAGTTGCTGATCTCCTTCTTACTTTTTTTATTTCAATAGGCGCCAGTAGGTCAACCGCCTGGCTGATCCAACTTTGGAATTTGATAGCTCCCACGTTTACGTTGCCAGTTTCGAGAGCAGGCAGGTTATTAGCAAGTGTATTGGCCAGAGGGGCAGGTTCTAGTTTGTTCCAGGGACGTGTTTTTTGGGGAAGTGTGAGGGCCCTACGGGGATTTGGCAGGTTGTTCTGAAGCAGGTTGAAGAAGATGGCGCTATGATCCGACCAGGGGACTGCTTGGATTGAAGTAGCCTTAATATGGCTATTGTTTGTAAAAATGCCATCAAGGGTGTGGCCCGCCGTATGGGTAGGGCCAGAGATTAACTGAGTCATTCCAAGGCTCAGAAAGTTGTCCGTTAAGGTGGCCGAGTCAGGGTCATTGTTTGCTTCTAAATGAAAATTAAAGTCACCCAGGATAGTATAGGTAGTGGAATCAAAAATAGATTCAAGAAAGGTATTTAATGCCCTGATGAAGGGTGCTCTTAGACCGGGGGGGCGGTACACAAGCAGGCCTGTTAATATTAGGCAATTATTGTTTTTAATTTTAAAGCTCATGGCTTCTGCGTTAAGATCCAGTTCTGGTAATGAGAGTACTTTGAGGTGGGATTTGTATATAATCCCAATACCCCCTCCCACTGCACCTGGTCGATTTACAAACTCTACAAGGTATCCTTCTGGAACTGCATCATTCCAGTCTGGTCCTGAGGCTTCGGATGCCCAAGTTTCTGTTAAAAACATTAGATCAACGTCATGGTCTGTGATAAGGGCTGAAATTTCATGTTTATGTTTGACCATAGATCTAGCGTTCAGTAGAATGCATTTTATGGTTATTTTCTCGCTCCTCGAGTGGCTGGATTTACTGTTATGATTATTATTGTTAGCTAGCAGATAAGTATTGGTAGCGGGGCAGTCAGTTCTTGCTGGAGGTAAGACACATGGTTTGTGGGGTTGGTGGGGGAGATTTTTGAGCAGCAGCTGGCCACAAGAGGCACAACTAGATCTAGAGGAGAGCTCTATTGGGTTAGCTTTTTGTATCGGTTTACAAAGATGTTGGTTCAGCTCTAACAATTGAGTACTTGAATAATGGACTTTAGGGGTTTTAGGAAAAAGGCCATGATTTCCGGCGCCGGGCGCAGAGCTGGCGCGGACGGGCGCAGACGGGCTTGCCTTTGGCGCGCCTTCGGCGCGCCACCGGCGCGCCCGCTGCGCCCGTCCGCTGCGCTCCCTGTATGTGGGGGCCATTTTGTACTGTTGGGCGAGGGAGGGGCCGAACACTGGACCGCTGCTAAATTCACCCCTAAGATGGCGGTAGCAGAGGCGAGTCACACCCCCCGGCAGCAGCTACTCGGCTGCAGTGGGCAAGATGTCTAGATAGGTAGGCGCTAAATGAGGGTAACAGAAAAATAAATCCTAGCAGTCAGGAAATATATTAAAATCAAATTAGTGCCAAAAACGAGTAATTTACAAATTATTTACAGTGCAATGTAAAAGCAGTATTCACTTCACCTCTGCACACAAGTCCCGGCTTTTCGCCTCAGGACTGTCAAACACACACGCGTTCAATCACAAACACACACAACCACACCCACAACCAAACCCACAACCACACACACAACCACACACACACAACTACACACGCAAATGCACACAACCACATACACTCACAACCACACAAACAACCACACACACACACAACCACACAACTGTTGGAAAGGCGATCCCAGGGGAGACAGAAGATGTCTGACTGTCCGCCCGAGACCCACCTCTCTCTATGGAATAGGCCGAGCGCCGTAGGGAGGCCTCCTCGGCGAGGCTCCTCTCCTACAATCGTAACAGCTGAGCAATCACACTACTACAGATGAACACCACATGAAGGAATATTCACAAGTATCTTAATATAATAAAATGAAGGCACGTTCTTGGCAGGTTAGCAGGCAGGGATCGAGGGATCCGTAAAGTCTTGGTTTCGGGAGTAAGGGGGTAGCGGGACAGTCTTGGCACCAACTGGTGCGTGGATAGTTCAAGGGGTCAGGCCGCGACAGCGTCAGCAGGGCCTTGGTGTAGTTCAGCGTTGATTTAGGCCGCGACAGCGTCAGCAGGGCCTCGAAGATGGTTCAGCTCGGTCAGGCCGCGACAGTGTCAGCAGGGCCTCGAAGATAGTTCAGCTTGGTCAGGCCGCGACAGCGTCAGCAGGGCCTCGAAGATGGTTCAGCTCGGTCAGGCCGCGACAGCGTCAGCAGGGCCTCGAAGATGGTTCAGCTTGGTCAGGCCGCGACAGCGTCAGCAGGGCCTCGAAGATGGTTCAGCTCGGTCAGGCCGCGACAGGGTCAGCAGGGCCTCGAAGATGGTTCAGCTTGGTCAGGCCGCGACAGCGTCAGCAGGGCCTCGAAGATGGTACAGCTCGGTCAGGCCGCGACAGCATCAGCAGGGCCTCGAAGATGGTTCAGCTTGGTCAGGCCGCGACAGCGTCAGCAGGGCCTCAAAAGTTCCAGGGCATGAGTTCGGATCAGGATCAGCCACGACAAGGTCAGCAGGGCTTCGACTCCAAGATACAACTGGAGTCCTAATCCAGGGCTGGCCCAGATATAGGACTGGAGTCCTTTGATGTCCGGACCCTCACGCCTGGGGTTCAGCGGGGCCGGGATGAAGGTGTCCAGACACCCAGCAGGGGGGTGGAGCCAGCGCCCAGGGAGGCTGGAGGGCGATCGATACCAGGCGTCCGGGGACGGCTGGAGGCCTATCGAAACTCCCCTCCTCCGGGATCCGTCAAGTGGTCACTCTACCACCTGGGAGGATCTTGGTGCCTCGATGTCGGGGCTTCGCTGGGGCCGGGGCCAGGGATGGCTGCGGCCACGTGCTCGGGACGTGACGGGCCAAAGATGGCGTCGGGCCGGGAATGGTGGCCTGGCATGGTCGCCAGACCGGCAGGGTTGACGAGCAGGGTCTGCTGGGGTTCCAGGGGGGCGAGCCGTGGGTTGCCAGGGGGGCTGCTCTCGTCGATGGTTCGTGTTCAGGGAGGTCCACGGCGGGTCGACGGAGGGCCGATGTCGTCCCGGGCCCGCCATGCGGGAGGGGTAGGACCACGCCACGAGGCCGGGTCCAACACACGTCCCCTCCAGCTGAAGGCGGGGAGAGTCACCCATCTTCCTGGGTATTCTCCTCGTCGAGGCGGAAGAAGCGGGACAGGCCGTCAGCGTTGGCGTGGTCGTCGCCAGGGCGATGCTCCACAGTGAAGTCCATCCCTTGCAGGGAGATGGACCATCGTAGCAGCTTGGGGTTTTCGCCACGCATCTGCATCAGCCACCGCAGGGGCCTGTGGTCAGTCTGGACTCGGAAGTGGGTGCCGAAGAGGTAGGGCCGGAGTTTCTTGAGAGCCCACACCACGGCAAAGGCCTCTCTCTCAATGGTGCTCCATCGCTGCTCTCTGGCCAGCAGCCGCCGGCTGATGAAGGCCACCGGATGGTCCATCCCCTCGGGGTCAATCTGGGATACGACCGCCCCAATGCCGTGCTCCGAGGCGTCGGTCTGGACTATGAACTCCCGGCTGTAGTCAGGGGCTTGGAGCACAGGGGCGGTGCACATGGCTGTTTTCAAAGTCTCGAAGGCCACCTGACACGTGGGTGTCCATTGTACTTTTTGTGGCCGGTTCTTCGAGGTCAGTTCAGTGAGGGGGCCCACAATGCTTCCATAGTTCTTAATGAAGCGCCGATAATATCGAGTGAGCCCCAGGAAGGCTCGGACGGCTGTCTGGCTGACCGGGGGCTCCCAGGCCACAACGGCGTCAATCTTGGGTTGGAGGGGAGCCACGTGGCCGCTCCCCACTTGGTGTCCCAGGTAGGTCACGGACGCTTGACCTATCTGGCACTTGCTGGCTTTCACAGTTAGTCCGGCCCGTCGGAGGGCCGTCAGGACCTCCCAGAGGTGCTTCAGGTGCTCGGCCCAGTGGAGGCTGTACACTGCAATGTCGTCTAGATAGGCGGCGCTGAATTCTTCTAGCCCCGCCAGCACTTGGTTCACCAGTCTCTGGAAGGTTGCTGGGGCGTTTTTCATGCCGAAGGGCATCACCTTGAATTGGTAGTGGCCATCGGGTGTGGAGAAGGCCGATCGCTCCTGGGCGCCAGGGGTGAGGCCGATCTGCCAGTACCCGGCTGTGAGGTCGAAGGTACTGAGGTACTTGGCGGCTCCCAGGCGGTCGATTAGTTCATCGGCCCGGGGGATGGGATGTGCGTCGGTTCTGGTCACAGCATTTAGTCCCCGGTAGTCGACACAAAACCTGAGTTCTGGAGGGGTGCCAGGTGCGGCGGCTTTGGGGACCAGGACAACTGGGCTGGCCCAGGGACTGTCGGAGGGTTCGATCACCCCCAGGGCAAGCATTTTGGTAACTTCTTTCTGGATGCAGGCCCGAACTCGATCGGGAACTCGGTAGGCCCGATGTCGTACTGGCTGGCTGTCCCCGGTGTCGACATCGTGGACACACCACTGGGTAACCCCGGGGGTGAGGGAGAACAGGTCCGTAAATTGCCCCAACAGCTCTTGGCAGTCTCGGCGCTGTGCGGGGGTCAGGTTGAAGGAGAGAGAGATTCCCTCGACGGAGCCGTCTGTCTCGGCGCACCTTAGGAGGTCGGGCAGGGGCTCGGAGTCGTCTTCGGCCCCATCATCGGTAGCTAGCAGCAGGCTCAGTTCTGTGCGGGCAAAATGAGGCTTGAGCCGGTTGGTGTGGAGAACCCGGAGGGGGTTTCGGGGTGACTCCATGTCCAAGAGATAGGTGACGGGGCTCTTGCGCTCGATCACTTTGAAGGGGCCCGACCATTTGTCCTGGAGGGCACAAGGTTCGACCGGGGCCATGACCCAGACCTGCTGGCCCGGCTCGAACTCGATGGATGAAGAGTTCTGGTCATACCAGCGTTTCATGTCCTCCTCACTGGCCTCAAGGGTGGTCTCGGCAAAGGCCCGGAACTTCCGAGTCTGGCTTCGGAGGGTCAGGAGGTACCGGTAGACATCCGGCGGTGCATCTTGGACGGTAGTTTCCCAGCCTTCTTTGACCAGGCTGAGGGGACCTCGGACAGGGTGCCCGTACAAGAGTTCAAAGGGGCTGAAGCCCAGGGATTTCTGTGGTACCTCCCGATAGGCGAACAAGAGGCAGGGCAGCAGGACGTCCCATTTGCGGCGGAGGGGTTCTTCTAGGCCCTGGATCATCCCCTTGAGTGTTCGGTTAAACCGCTCCACAAGTCCATTCCCTTGGGGGTGATACAGAGTGGTGAACTTATACGTGATCCCGCACTGTTGCCACAGGGACCGCATATACTTCGATATAAATTTTGTGCCCCGATCGCTCACGACTTCTCGGGGGAACCCCACTCTGGAGAAGATCCCCATCAGAGCTCGGCCCACCACGGGAGCCGTTATGGTTCGGAGGGGGATGGCTTCGGGATAGCGGGTGGCATGGTCCACCAGGACGAGGATGAAGCGATGCCCATGCGAGGTTTGGGGGTCCAGGGGCCCCACGATGTCGATCCTCACTCGCTCGAAAGGAGTGGTCACTACTGGAAAGGGTTGGAGCGGGGCCTTCACCTTTCCCCCGCTCTTTCTGCTGGCTTGGCATGTCGGGCAGGTGCGGCAGTGGTTATGCACATCGTTGCGCATTTTCGGCCAGTAGAAATGGGTCACCAGGCGGCTGTAAGTTTTGTCCTGCCCCAGGTGCCCGGCGAGGGGCACATCGTGTGCCAGGTTCAAGAGGAAGTCTCTGAATCGTAGGGGGACCACCAACACTCAGCTGGCCCCCAGCTCGGCAATTTTTTTTTCACTGTATAGGAGGCCGTGGTCCCAGTAGACCCAGTGGGACCCCGAGGTGTCTTGGGCTATGGCTTGCTGCCGGGTCCCCTCGAGGGAGGGGCAGGTCTTCTGTTCCTGCCGGAATTGTTCTCGGGTGGGACCACCCTCCTGGCGCCATTGGGCTAGTTCAGGTATGTCGCTGAGTTCGGCGCTGCCTTCTCGGTCCTGCTCCGGTGGCTCGGGCTCAGATTCTTCATTGACTGCGGGCGGTGGTGGCGCGGGCCACTCCGGTTCTTCCGTCGGGGTGGCCTCTGTTGCCGCCGGGGCCCGGGCAGTCATAGATCAGGTCGTAGCGCAGACCCACTCTGGTAGTCCCATCATTCCTAGATGCTCTCTCCACTCGACTTGGGCCCAGGGAGAGCTCTCGAGGTCGTTTCCGAGGAGGCAGTCCACGGGGGCGTCGTCCCGGACGGTCACCTTGAGTGTGCCTGACACCCCCCCCCACTCGAAGGGGATACGGGCCATCTGACACAGAGTCTCGGAATTGTCAGCGGCCCTCACGGGGCATTGCACGTTGGGTATGATCTGTTCGGGGGTCACCAAGTGGCAGCGGACGGCTGTCACACTGGCTCCCGTGTCTCGGAGGGCTTCGGTCCGCCGTCCATTGATGAGGACCCACTGACGATATTTTTGAGTGTTGCTCGGTAGCGGGCCTGGGGGACCATGTCTCTTTCGCCCAGGCAGGCTAGGGCCATGGCGGCCGGTTCATACTCGGTCCGATCGTCATTGTAGACCTCTTCGTCTTCTTCTCCCCCTTCCCCCAGGGCGGCAGCAGCGAACTGGCGGGTCGGAGGCCCGGTGGTGCTGGGACGCTGGTTCATGGGGCAGAGGGGGTCACTGGCATAGTGACCGGGCCGCTGGCATCTGTGGCAAGTAATGTTTGGGCGGGGCCCCGGCCGTGTTGGAGGAGGCCCACTTCTGGTCAGGGATGGCGAAGTGTTATTCTGGAGTGGCCCCCGGGGCGGACTCCAGCCTGGGGCCGATGGGAAGTCTCGGCTCCTGTTCTGGCCTTCTCCGCCGCCACGCTGGCGGTGGTGCCCCTGGCCGTTTCGTCCCGTTTCTCCTATCGGGGTCCGGGGGACCCGGGTGCTCACCCATCGATCGGCCTCAACGGCGAGTTTTCGAGGCTCGGTCAGCTTGCTGTCGAGGAGGTGCTGTCTGAGCTCCACTAAGCAGTTGTTGGAGAGGTGCTCCCAAACAATGAGGTCGAACAGCTGCTCTTAGGTGGACACTTTGCTGCCCTTTATCCACCCTTCCAGGGCCCGGCTATAAAAGTTTACGTACTCTACCCACGTGGTACCGGGGATCTTTTTGCAGTCTCTGAACCGCTGTCGGTACATCTCGGGGGTGAGGCCATACCGGGTGAGCAGGGCGTCCTTCATGTGGTCATAGGAGGACATCATGTCCTCGGCCAGCTCGAGCAGGGTGTCTCTTCCTTCGCTGACAAATCTCCCCCATAAGCCGGCACCCCAATCTTTTCGCGGGATGCGGTGCGCGGTCATGGCCACTTCATACGCTTTGAACCATTGCTGGATATCGTCATTCTTGTAGTATTCCTTGACGATATCCTTGGGAATGTGGACCTTTCGGTCGGCAGGAGGTGGGGGGTCCCGGGTTACCGCGGCGCCAGCCTCTTCGATCTTGGCTTTGATCTCGAGTTCTTTGAGGCCGCGCTCGTGTTCGTACGTGAGCTTTCTTTCTTCCAATTCCCTTTGCCTCCGCCTTTCTTCCAGATCTCCCTCTAATCTTAGTTGCTCAATGGCCATTTTCTTTTCTGCTAGTTGAAATTCTCCATCCAGCCGGAGTCGGGCGAGCTCTAGTTCATGGAGCCGACTCCTCTCTCGTTCCCGGGCGTCTTCGTGGGAGAGGCCCGGTTCTCTGTTGGCGGTTCTTTCTTCCACTGGGGCTATGACTGTACTCAGGGGTACTTCTAGGACAATGTCATCGTTAGCTTGGGGTGGGGTCGCTCCGGTTTCCACCCACGTTTCCAGCGCGTCTTTGAAATCGTCTTTCGTGCTTAGTCCGGTGGTAGCGATACCCAGGGCTTTGCAGAATTGTTTGAGTTCTTTATGGGTGTAATCCTCTAATCATTCCTTCTGGAATTCTGTGGTCGTTCCGGCTTCCTTAGTAGTCATCGTGGTTGTGGGTCTCTGTTAGTAGTGGCGAGTTACTCGTTGTACGATTTGCGCGGGCTCGGATCCCGTCGCTTGCCACCAATGTTGGAAAGGCGATCCCAGGGGAGACAGAAGATGTCTGACTGTCCACCCCGAGACCCACCTCTCTCTATGGAATAGGCCGAGCACCGTAGGGAAGCCTCCTCGGCGAGGCTCCTCTCCTACAATCGTAACAGCTGAGCAATCACACTACTACAGATGGACACCACACGAAGGAATATTCACAAGTATCTTTATATAATAAAATGAAGGCACGTTCTTGGCAGGTTAGCAGGCAGGGATCGAGGGATCCGTAAAGTCTTGGTTTCGGGAGTAAGGGGGTAGCGGGACAGTCTTGGCACCAACTGGTGCGTGGATAGTTCAAGGGGTCAGGCCGCGACAGCGTCAGCAGGGCCTTGGTGTAGTTCAGCGTTGATTTAGGCCGCGACAGCGTCAGCAGGGCCTCGAAGATGGTTCAGCTCGGTCAGGCCGCGACAGCGTCAGCAGGGCCTCGAAGATGGTTCAGCTTGGTCAGGCCGCGACAGCGTCAGCAGGGCCTCGAAGATGGTTCAGCTCGGTCAGGCCGCGACAGCGTCAGCAGGGCCTCGAAGATGGTTCAGCTTGGTCAGGCCGCGACAGCGTCAGCAGGGCCTCGAAGATGGTTCAGCTCGGTCAGGCCGCGACAGCGTCAGCAGGGCCTCGAAGATGGTTCAGCTTGGTCAGGCCGCGACAGCGTCAGCAGGGCCTCGAAGATGGTTCAGCTCGGTCAGGCCGCGACAGCGTCAGCAGGGCCTCAAAGATGGTTCAGCTTGGTCAGGCCGCGACAGCGTCAGCAGGGCCTCGAAAGTTCCAGGGCATGAGTTCGGATCAGGATCAGCCGCGACAAGGTCAGCAGGGCTCCGACTCCAAGATACAACTGGAGTCCTAATCCAGGATGAAGGTGTCCAGACACCCAGCAGGGGGGTGGAGCCAGCGCCCAGGCTGGAGGGCGATCGATACCAGGCGTCCGGGGACGGCTGGAGGCCCATCGAAACTCCCCTCCTCCGGGATCTATCAAGTGGCCACTCTACCACCTGGGAGGATCTTGGTGCCTCGATGTCGGGGCTTCGCTGGGGCCGGGGCCAGGGATGGCTGCGGCCATGTGCTTGGGACGTGACGGGCCAAAGATGGCGTCGGGCCGGGAATGGTGGCCTGGCATGGTCGCCAGACCGGCAGGGTTGACGAGCAGGGTCTGCCGGGGTTCCAGGGGGGCGAGGAGTGGGTTGCCAGGGGGGTTGCTCTCGTCGATGGTTCGTGTTCAGGGGGGTCGACGGCGGGTCGACGGAGGGCCGATGTCGTCCCGGGCCCACCATGCGGGAGGGGTAGGACCACGCCACGAGGCCAGGTCCAACAACAACCACATACACACACAACCACACATACACACAACCACACAAAGAAACATCCATAACCACACACAACTACACACACAGCCACACACACAACCACACACATAACCATACACACACAACTACACACACACAACCACACACAACCACACACACAACCACAACCACACACAACCACAACCACACACAACCACACACACAACCATACACACATAACCACACACACACAAGCACACACACACAACCACAACCACACACACAACCACACACACACACAACCACACACACAAAACCACACACACACAAAGCCACAACCACACACACAAACCACATAGAGAAAAGCACACACACATCCACAAGCACACCCACAACCACAACCACACACACAACTGCACACACACAACCACACATGACACACACAACCACAAACACAACACACACAAGCACACACACAATCACACACACACAAGCACAACCACAAACAACCACAATCACACACACACAACCACACAATCACACACACACACAACCACACACACACAACCACACACACACACACAACGAAAAACACACAACCACACATTCACACACACACCTACAACCACACCCACACCCTCAACCGCACCCACACACAACCACAACCACACACAACCACAACCACACACAAGCACAACCACACACACAACCACACACACAACTACACACACACAACCACATACACAACCACACATAGAACCACACATTTTGCTACACATACGACCACACATACAACCACACACAAACAACCACACACAATACCACACACAAACAACCACACACAAACAACCACACACACACAACCACACACACAAACACACAACCACACACAAACAACCACACACACAAACACCCACAACCACAAACACACACAACCACAATCACACACACACAACCACACACACAACCACATATACACAACCACACCCACAATCACACCCAACCATGCACACAACCACACACACAAACACACACACAACCACACCCACAACCAAACCCACAACCACACACAACGACACACACACAACTACACACGCAAATGCACACAACCACACATACTCACAACCACACAAACAACCACACACACACACAACCACACAACCACATACACACACAACCACACACACACACAACCACACAAAGAAACATCCACAATCACACACAACTACACACACAGCCACACTCACAACCACACACATAACCATACACACACAACCACACATACAACCACACACACAACCACACACACACAACCACACTCACAACCACAACCATACACACAACCACAACCACACACAACCACACACAACCACACACACACAACTGCACACACACACAACCACACATGACACACACATCCACAAACACAACACACACAAGCACACACACAACCACACACACACAACCACAACCACAAACAACCACAATCACACACACACAACCACACACACACACACACAACCACACACACACACAACAAAAAACACACAACCACACATCCACACACAAACCTACAACCACACCCACACCCTCAACCGCACCCACACACAACCACAACCACACACAACCACAACCACACACAAGCACAACCACACACACAACCACACACACAACTACACACACACACAACCACACGCACAACCACACATAGAACCACACATTTTGCCACACATAAGACCACACAAACAACCACACACAAACAACCACACACACACAACCACACACACAAACACACAACCACACACAAACAACCACACACACAAACACCCACAACCACAAACACACACAACCACAATCACACACACACAACCACACACACAACCACATATACACAACCACACCCACAATCACACCCAACCATGCACACAACCACACACACAAACACACACACAACCACACCCACAACCAAACCCACAACCACACACAACCACACACACACAACTACACACGCAAATGCACACAACCACACACACTCACAACCACACAAACAACCACACACACACACAACCACACACAACCACACAACCACATACACACACAACCACACAACCACACAAAGAAACATCCACAATCACACACAACTACACACACAGCCACACTCACAACCACACACATAACCATACACACACAACCACACATACAACCACACACACAACCACACACACACACAACCACACTCACAACCATAACCATACACACAACCACAACCACACACAACCACACACAACCACACACACAACTGCACACACACACAACCACACATGACACACACAACCACAAACACAACACACACAAGCACACACACAACCACACACACACAAGCACAACCACAAACAACCACAATCACACACACACAACCACACACACACACACACAACCACACACACACACAACAAAAAACACACAACCACACATCCACACACAAACCTAAAACCACACCCACACCCTCAACCGCACCCACACACAACCACAACCACACACAACCACAACCACACACAAGCACAACCACACACACAACCACACACACAACTACACACACACACAACCACACGCACAACCACACATAGAACCACACATTTTGCCACACATAAGACCACACATACAACCACACACAAACAACCACACACAATACCACACACAAACAACCACACACAAACAACCACACACACACAACCACACACACAACCACACAACTACACACACATACATGCACACTACCACACACACAACCACACACACACACACACAACCACTCACACAAACACAACCACACACAAACAACCACACTACCACAAGCACAACCACGCATAACCACACACACAATCACAACCACACACAACCACACATACACAGAACTACACACACAAAACCGCACCCACACACACACCTAACCACACAACCACAACCATTCACACACACAACCACACCAAAATACACAACCACACACAAACAACCACACACACAAACACCCACAACCACAAACACACACAACCACAATCACACACACACAACCACACACACAACCACATATACACAACCACACCCAACCATGCACACAACCACACACACAACCACACACACAACCACACACACAACCACACCCACAACCAAACCCACAACCACACACACAGCCACACACACACAACTACACACACAAATGCACACAACCACACACACTCACAACCACACAAACAACCACACACACACACAACTACACACAACCACACAACCACATACACACACAACCACACACACACACAACCACACAAAGAAACATCCACAACCACACACAACTACACACACAGCCACACACACAACCACATACATAACCATACACACACAACCACACATACAACCACACACACAACCACACACACACAACCACACTCACAACCACAACCATACACACAACCACAACCACACACAACCACACACACAACCATACACACATAACCACAGACACACAAGCACACACACAACCACAACCACACACCCAACCACACACAAAACCACACACACACAAAGCCACAACCACACACACAAACCACACAGACAAAAACACACACACACCCACAAGCACACACACAACCACAACCACACACACAACTGCACACACACACAACCACACATGACACACACAACCACAAACACAACACACACAAGCACACACACAACCACACACACACAAGCACAACCACAAACAACCACAATCACACACACAACCACACACACACACACAACCACACACACACAACCACACACACACAACCACACACACAACCACACATCCACACACAAACCTACAACCACACCCACACCCTCAACCGCACCCACACACAACCACAACCACACACAACCACAACCACACACAAGCACAACCACACACACAACCACACACACAACTACACACACACACAACCACACACACAACCACACATAGAACCACACATTTTGCCACATATACGACCACACATACAACCACACACAAACAACCACACACAATACCACACACAAACAACCACACAGAAACAACCACACACACACAACCACACACACAACCACACAACTACACACAAATAAATGCACACTACCACACACACACACACACACAACCACACACACACAACCACACACAAACAACCACACAACCACAACCACAACCACACATAACCACACACACAACCACAACCACACACAACCACACATACACAGAACTACACACACAAAACCGCACCCACACACACACCTAACCACACAACCACAACCACACACACACACAACCGCACCCAAACACACAACCACACACAAACAACCACACACACAAACACCCACAT
Organism: Lissotriton helveticus; assembly: GCF_964261635.1. Taxonomy (NCBI): domain Eukaryota; kingdom Metazoa; phylum Chordata; class Amphibia; order Caudata; family Salamandridae; genus Lissotriton; species Lissotriton helveticus. Next base: position 23,700,263 of record NC_136064.1, read on the forward strand.
CCAAAAACACACACAACCACACACACAACCACAATCACACACACACACAACCACATATACACAACCACACCCAACCATGCACACAACCACACACACAAACACTCACAACCACACCCACAACCAAACCCACAACCACACACACAACCACACACACAACTACACACGCAAATGCACACAACCACACACACTCACAACCACACAAACAACCACACACACACACAACCACACAACCACATACACACACAACCACACACACACACAACCACACAAAGAAACATCCAAAATCACACACAACTACACACACAGCCACACACACAACCACACACATAACCATACACACACAACCACACATACAACCACACACACAACCACACACACAAAACCACACACACATCCACAACCACACACAACCACACACAACCACACACACAACCATACACACATAACCACACACACACAAGCACACACACACAACCACACACACAACCACACACACACACAACCACACACACAACCACACACACACAACCACATACACAACCACACACAAACCACACAACCACACATACAACCAAACACACAACCACACATCCATACACACACCCACAACCACACCCGCACCCACACACAACCACAACCACACACAACCACACACAGCACCACACACAACCACAACCACACATACAACCAATACACAACCACACACACAACCACACACACACAACCACACACACACAACCACACACACAAAACCACAACCACACACACACAACCACACACACAAAACCACACACACACACACACACAATCAAACCACAACCACACATCCACACACACCCACACACACCCACACACACCCACAACTGCACCCTGTTAGAAATGGGATTTCTGGTTGGCTGAGGCTTGCGCCAAAGCCAGGCAGAAACCAGCACTTTAGTCAGGGCAAGGAAGTCCCCCACCAAAGATAACCCTTGCTCACCCCCTTGGTAGCTTGGCACGAGCAGTCAGGCTTATCTCGGAGGCAATGTGTAAAGCATTTGCGCACACACCCCCAAGAACAACATCCCAGGCCCCCCCACAAAAGGCACTCCACACAAGGTATATGTAAAAATAGCCTTTGTATTACAAAACACACTAGATAGTAAACACACACTTTACAATGTGCGAGGGGCGCGGGCAGAATTTACAGGGGATTATGTACATATAGGACAGGGCCACATGGACCACTGTCAGGAATAAGCGCTTGGTAGAACTAGCACTTAGAACATATAACAATCAGAGGCTTCACACATGATGCATAAGATCACATTCAGTGGTGTAGGAAAGACACATGATGCATAAAAACACATTCAGCGGAGTAGGTAAAACACATGATGCATAAAACACATTCAGCGGTGTAGGGACAGGTTGCGCAGACCCTTCTACACATAGTACATTTCCTAGCACCCTAGGAAGCACATAAATCTCATATATGAGCGCAGAAATCACATGTAGCACATAACTCACATCAAAGTCCAGGTTGCGTCACTGTGCCAAAACCTAAACGTAGCAGCTGCCCACTACTTGCTGGGCAGCTGGGGACACTAGCAAGGGGCCTAAACCCTGCAGCTGGCACTAAGTGCTGCACAGCTGGGGAAGGTCAATGTAGGGATGAAGGAGTGCGACTCACTCCTCAGTCCAAAGTACAAGTCCATAGAAATAAAAGCCTAAACGGTGCAGCTGCCCACTACTTGCTGGGCAGCTGGGAAGCAAATTGCGACAGGGGCTCTCACTAGCCCCTCAGAAACCAAAACTGCGCCAACTGAGAGCCACACGGGGCTCTGACAATGCATAGGACGCAATCAGTGGAGCCCTTTAGGCTCTGCACACACATGTGCATTTTTGGGAGCCCTCCAGGCTATAAAAACAAATGGGGCCCTCAGGGGCAGAACACGAGCCCATCTGGAGCCTCGGGGGTTCGAAACAAACTGCCCCCAGGACGTTGGAGCCATGGGGCTCTGATCAACTCATGGGGGGGCGGGGGAGCAACCTAGCTTCTTGAATAAGAATGCCTCCATCGTTGGAGCCATCTGAGGCTCGGCGAAATCGTTAAACAAAATGTTGGGCCTGCCCGCTGCCATCCGGGGCCGCCCTAAATGCACCAAGATGCTGTGCCTTACACAACCACCAACACACACAAAGAGCTTCTCCCCCCTTCAGCCTTTAAACACTCACCGGGCTGCTGGGGGAGGCTCCTCTTCCTTGGGCGGCGGTAGCACTTTGCGGGGCTCTCTCACCACATGAGAGCCCTGCCTTCACAATGCGCCCGGCCCACTTCACCCGGTCCCCATGTCGGGACCAGGGCTTTTTCCAATGGAGCCCGCAAGGTTCCGGGTCTGTCTGTGGCCACTCGGGGAGGCGGGATAGGCTCCTGGCCTCCCCACGCAACACCCGCTTCCGTTTCCGGCCGCGCGACCAGAAAGGCGGGACACAGGCTTCTCCTCTGTGCTGGCGGCCCCGGGGCTCTCCACAGCTCACGGGAGCCCCGGGCCGCGGGAGGACTTGTCTTCTTCTCTGGAGCTCGAGGGGGCAGGCTGGGCTCCCAACCTCCTCCGTTGAGGCAACAACTTCCGGCCGCACTTCCTGGTGCCAGTGTCACTTCCATCCGGCGGCCCCGCCCACAACCAGGCGGGCCGAGGATGGCGGTGGCAATCGGGGCGGCAAATGAGAGGTGGGCACCCTCGGTAGGCAAGTAAAATGTAGAAGCGAGGTGGGCAGTCGCTAAGGCACACAAACAAGTGGTGGGCACCCATGATAATAATAAAAATACAAATAAAGACGCAGGGTGGGCATCTGCACACTCGGGGCACACAAAGGGCAGGAGCGCTTCCCTCCGAGGGGAAACGACAGCGCCCTGCCCAGGGATAAAAAGATAAAGCACTCTGAAGTTGCTGGGGGCACAGACAGCACCAGGCCCCTCAGGAATGACCCCCTTAAGCAACCAGGGCCCCAGCAACAAGGTCCTCTTAGGAGTAGAGGGCAGGAGGGTACAAAGGAAGTCCTCCAGCACCCAGGCAAGGCAGAGGGGTCCCAAAACAAAGTCCATCAGCAATCCAGGGGCTGGGCAGGGCCCAGGGAGGCAAGCCTTCTCCTGGGCCCCAGCACGCCCCTGGTAGATTCCAGTCAGAAACAAGAACATTTTACAAGAGGTCACAGCCTCTTTTTATACACACAATTCCTTTGTCTAAAGGTGCAGGCAAGGGGCGAACCAGAAACAAATGGTTCCTGAGCACTTTGTTTTGCTCAGCCCCTCTGCCTATTCACAGGATGGGTCAGGGAGATCAGACTCACCACAGGGGCGGAGCCAGCATTGTGTGGGGGAAGCCCAGCCCTATTCAGGTCCCAGGTGCACTCCTCCCCAGCCATCAACATGCAGATCTCCCATTCAACACCGGGGCAGACCCATCCTGACTCATGGAGTAAGGCTCACCAGCCAGCTCCAGCCAATTACAAGCCAGCACATTGACTGCACAGGCATACCAAATTCTAGAAGTGGCACTTCCACACTAGACACATTTAAGCCGCACACATCATCGCGCAGCATTTCATCACACGAGTCCGCACATACCAAACTCGCACCTGCACTCCCCACGCATCAGGAACTACCAGGGACACATACATTCCCCATGCATTCCTATGGGAGGGCAGGCCAACCTTACCACACGCACGCGCTTTACCCTGGGACACAGTGGTAAAGTGCGCAGAAACCAAAAATCACTAACACCAGGTCATACTTAAAAGCAAAAAGTTCAGGTGTGAACCTGCCAGAAGGGCCAAGTCCAACACAACCCCCTTCCAGACAAAACGCAGGACAGACCAATCACCATTGTGATGGACTTCCCGGCTTTGGGCGATAGAACATGGACACGGGCCCGCACAGCAGGGACACCCTCCGGTTCTACGCCACGTTGATTGTTGGACACGGCCTCGTGGCGTGGGCCTACTCCTCCTGCATGGCGGGCCCAGGACGACATCGGCCCTCCGTCGACTCGCTGTCGACCCCCTTGACACGAACCTTCACGAAACCTTGACAAGAGCAGCCCCCCTGGCAACCTCCAGCTCTCCCCCCCGGGACACCGGCGGACCCCGCTCGCCATCCCTGCCGGTCTGGCGACCATGCCAGGCCACCATGTCCGGCCCGACTCCATCTTGGGCCCATCACGTCCCGGACACGTGGCCGCAGCCATCCCTGGCCCCGGCCTCAGCGACACCCCGACATCGAGGCACCAAGAGCTTCCCGGGTGGGCGAGTGGCCACTTAACAGATCCGAGAGGCGGGAAGTTTTGAGGGCCCTCCAGCCGTCCCCGGACGCCTGGTATTGATCGCCCCCAGCCTCCCTGGGCGCTGGCTCCACCCCCCTGCGGGGTGTCTGGACACCTTCATCCCGGCCCCTCTGACCCCCAGGCGGGAGGGTCCGGACATCAAACGCCTCCAGGCCTATATCTGGGCCAGCCCTGGATCAGGACGGGAGTTGTATCTTGGAGTCGAAGCCCTGCTGACCTCGTCGCGGCTGATCCTGATCCGAACTCTTGCACCTGGAACCTTCGAGGTCCTGCTGACGCTGTCGCGGCCTGACCAAGCTGAACCACCTTCGAGGCCCGGCTGACGCTGTCGCGGCCTGACCAAGCTGAACCACCTTCGAGGCCCTGCTGACGCTGTCGCGGCCTGACCAAGCTGAACCACCTTCGTGGCCCTGCTGACGCTGTCGCGGCCTGACCAAGCTGAACCACCTTCGAGGCCCTGCTGACGCTGTCGCGGCCTGACCAAGCTGAACGACCTTCGAGGCCCTGCTGACGCTGTCGCGGCCTGACCAAGCTGAACCACCTTCGAGGCCCTGCTGACGCTGTCGCGGCCTGACCAAGTTGAATCACCTTCGAGGCCCTGCTGACGCTGTCGCGGCCTGACCACGCTGATCCTCCTCCGAGGCCCTGCTGACGCTGTCGCGGCCTGACCCCTTGAACTATCCAAGCACCAGTTGATGCCAAGACTGTCCCGCTACCCCTTTTCCCGAAACCAAGACTTTACGGATCCCTCGATCCTTACCTGCTAACCGATCAAGGACTTGCCTTAATTGCCTATATAAAGATTCTTGTGAACATTCCTCCTGTGTGGTGTCCTTCTGTAAGTAGTGTGATTGCTCAAACTGGTACGATTGTAGGAGAGGAGCCTCGCCAAGGAGGCCTCCCTACGGCGCTCGGTCTATTCTATAAAGGGAGGTGGGTCTCGGGGCGGACATTCAGACATCTTCTGTCTCCCCTGGGGTCGCCTTTCCAACATTGGTGGCAAGCGACGGGATCCGAGCCCGCGCAAATCGGACAGCGAGTAACTCGCCACTACTAACAGAGACACACAGCAACCATGAGTACTAAGGAAGCCGGAACGACCGCAGAATTCCAGAAGGAGCGACTAGAGGAGTACACCCATAAAGAACTCAAACAGTTCTGCAAAACCCTGGGTATCGCTTCCACCGGACTAAGCACCAAAGAAAATTTTAAAGAGGCTCTACAGACATGGGTAGAGACCGAAGCGACCCCACCCCCAGCCAACGAGGACATTGTCCTAGAGGTACCCGTGAGTACCATCATAACCCCCGTGGAAGAAAGAGCCATCAACAGAGAACCGGGCCTCCCCCACGAGGACGCCCGGGAACGAGAGAGGAGTCGGCTCCATGAACTGGAGCTCGCCCGACTCCGGCTGGACGGAGAACTTCAATTAGCAGGAAAGAAAATGGCCATTGAGCAACTCTGATTAGAGGGAGATCTGGAAGAGAGACGGAGGCAAAGAGAACTGGAGGAGAAAAAACTCGCGTATGAACACGAGCGTGGCCTCAAAGAACTAGAGATCAAGGCCAAGATCGAAGAGGCTGGCACCACAGTAACTCGGAACCCTCCACCTCCTGCCGACCCGAAGGTCCACATCCCAAAGGATATCGTCAAGGAGTACTACAAGAATGACGATATCCAGCAATGGTTCAAGGCGTATGAAGTGGCCATGACCACACACCGCATCCCGCGAAAAGACTGGGGTGCCGGCTTATGGGGGAGATTTGTCAGCGAAGGCCGAGACACCCTGCTCGAGCTGGCCGAGGACGTGATGTCCTCCTATGACCACATGAAGGACGCCCTGCTCATCCGGTATGGCCTCACCCCCAAGATGTACCGGCAGAGATTCAGAGACTGCAAGAAAATCCCCGGTACCACGTGGGTCGAGTACGTGAACTTTTATAGCAGGGCCCTGGAAGGATGGATAAAGGGCAGCAAAGTGTCCACCTACGAGCAGCTGTTCGACCTCGTCGTTTGGGAGCACCTCTCCAACAACTGCTTTGTCGAGCTCCGACAGCATCTCCTTGACAGCAAGCTGACCGAGCCACGGAAACTCGCCATCGAGGCCGATCGATGGGTGAGCACCCGGGTCCCCCGGACCCCGATCGGAGAGGCGGGGCGGAACGGCCAGGGGCACCCCCGCCAGCGTGGCGGCGGAGGGGGCCAGAACAGGAGCCGAGACTTTCCGTCAGCCCCGGGCCGGAGTCCGCCTCGGGGGTCCCCCCAAAATAACACTTCACCATCCCTGCTCAGAAGAGGGACCCCCCCAGCACGGCCGGGGCCCCGCCCGAACATTACTTGCCAGCGGCCAGGTCACTATGCCAGTGACCCCCTCTGCCCCATGAACCAGCGTCCCGGCACCACTGGACCTCCGATCCGCCAGGTCGCTGCCGCAGCCCTGGGAGAGGGGGGAGGAGAGGATGAAGAAGTCTTTGATGAAGATCAGACCGAATATGAACCGGCCGCCATGGCCCTGGCCTGCCTGGGCCAAAGAGACATGGTCCCCCAAGCCCCGCTACCAAGCAACACTCGGAAATACCGTCAGTGGGTCCTCATCAATGGACGACGGACCGAAGCCCTCCGAGACACGGGGGCCAGTGTGACGGCTGTCCGCTGCCACTTGGTGACCCCCGAACAGATCATACCGAACGTGCAGTGCCCCGTGAGGGCCGCCGACAACTCCGAGACTCTGTGTCAGATGGCCCGAATACCCTTCGAATGGGGGGAGTGTCGGGTACATTCAAGGTGACCGTCCGGGACGACGCCCCCGTGGACTGCCTCCTCGGAAACGACCTCGAGAGCTCTCCCTGGGCCCAAGTCGAACGGAGAGAGCATCTAGGGATGATGGGACTACCAGAGTGGGTCTGCGCGACGACCCAATCCATGACAGCCCGAGCCTCGGCGGCGACCGAGGCCGCCCCGACCAAAGACCCAGAGTGGCCTGCGCCCCCACCACCCGCCGACAATGAAGAGGCCGACTCCGAGCCCAGGCCATCGGAGCCCGACCACGAAAGCAGCCACGTGCCCAGCGACATACCCGAACTAGCCCAGTGGCGCCAAGAGGGTGGCCCCACCCGAGAGCAGTTCCGGCAAGAGCAGAAGGCCTGCCCTTCCCTCGAAGGGACCCGACAACAAGCCACCGCCCAAGCTACCGGGGACACCTCAGGGTCCCACTGGGTCTACTGGGACCACGGCCTCCTATACAGTGAACAGAAAATTGCCGAGCTAGGGGCCAGCCGAGTGTTAGTGGTCCCCCTACGATTCAGAGACTTCCTTTAGAACCTGGCACACGATGTGCCCCTCGCCGGGCACCTGGGGCAGGACAAAACTTACAGCCGCCTGGTGACCCATTTTTATTGGCCGAAAATGCGCAACGATGTGCATAACCACTGCCGCACCTGCCCGACATGCCAAGCCAGCGGAAAGAGCGGGGGGAAGGTGAAGGCCCTGCTCCAACCTTTTCCAGTAGTGACCACCACCTTCGAGCGAGTGGGGATTGACATTGTGGGGCCCCTGGACCCCCAAACCTCGCAGGGGCATCGCTTCATCCTTGTCCTGGTGGACCATGCCACCCGCTATCCTGAAGCCATCCCCCTCCGAACCATCACGGCTCCCGTGGTGGGCCGAGCCCTGATGGGGATCTTCTCCCGAGTAGGATTCCCCCGAGAGGTCGTGAGTGATCGGGGCACAAACTTTATATCGAAATATATGCGGTCCCTGTGGCAACAGTGCAGGGTCGCATATAAGTTCACCACCCCGTACCACCCCCAAGGAAATGGGCTTGTGGAGCGGTTTAACCGGACACTCAAGGGGATGATCCAGGGCCTAGAAGAGCCCCTCCGCCGCAAGTGGGACATCCTGCTGCCCTGCCTCTTGTTCGCCTATCGGGAGGTACCGCAGAAGTCCCTGGGGTTCAGTCCCTTCGAACTCTTGTACGGACACCCTGTCCAAGGTCCCCTCAGCCTGGTCAAAGAAGGCTGGGAAACAACAATCCAAGACGCCCCGCCGGATGTCTACTGGTACCTCCTGACCCTCCGCAACCAGACCCGGAAGTTCCGAGCCCTTGCCGAGGCCAACCTGGAGGCCAGTCAGGAAGATATGAAGCGCTGGTATGACCAGAACGCTTCATCCATCGAGTTCGAGCCGGGCCAGCAGGTCTGGGTCATGACCCCGGTCGAACCATGTGCCCTCCAGGACAAATGGTCGGGCCCCTTCAAAGTGATCGAGCGCAAGAGCCCTGTCACCTATCTCGTGGACATGGAGTCACCCCGAAACCCCCTCCGGGTTCTGCACGCCAACCGGCTCAAGCCGCATTTTGCCCGCACAGAACTGAGCCTGCTGCTCGCTACCGACGATGGAACCGAAGACGATTCGGAGTCCTTGCCCGACCTCCTAAAGTGCGCGGAGCTGGACGGCTCCGTCGAGGGATCTCTCTCTCCCCCGACCTGACCCCCACACAGCGCCGAGACTGCCAAGAGCTGTTGGGGCAGTTCACTGACCTGTTCTCCCTCACTCCCGGGGTTACCCAGTGGTGTGTCCACGATGTCGACACCGGGGACAGCCAGCCAGTGCGACACCGGGCTTAACGAGTCCCCGACCGAGTTCGGGCCTGCATCCAGACAGAAGTTACCAAGATGCTGGCCCTGGGGGTGGTCGAACCCTCTGACAGTCCATGGGCCAGCCCCGTTGTCCTGGTCCCCAAAGCCGCCGCACCGGGCACCCCTCCAGAACTCCGGTTTTGCGTCGACTACCGGGGACTGAATGCTGTTACCCGAACCGACGCACACCCCATCCCCCGGGCCGACGAACTCATCGACCGCCTGGGAGCCGCCAAGTACCTCAGTACCTTCGACCTCACCGCCGGGTATTGGCAGATCGGCCTCACCCCGGGCGCCCAGGAGCGATCGGCCTTCTCTACACCCGATGGTCACTTCCAATTCAAAGTGATGCCCTTCGGCATGAAAAACGCCCAGGCCACCTTCCAGAGACTAGTGAACAAAGTGCTGGCGGGGCTAGAAGAATTCAGTGCCGCCTACCTAGACGACATTGCAGTGTACAGCCTCCACTGGGCCGGGCACCTGAAACACCTCTGGGAGGTCCTGACGGCCCTCCGACGGGCCGGACTAACTGTGAAAGCCAGCAAGTGCCAGATAGGCCAAGGGTCCGTGACCTATCTGGGACACCAAGTGGGGAGCGGCCAAGTGACTCCCCTCCAACCAAAGATTGACGCCGTCCTAGCCTGGGCGCCCCCGGTCACCCAGACCGCCGTCCGAGCCTTCCTGGGGCTCACTGGGTATTATCGGCGCTTCATCAAAAACTATGGGAGCATTGTGGTGCCCCTCACAGAACTAACCTCGAAGAACCGGCCACAGAAAGTGCAATGGACACCAGCTTGTCAGGTGGCCTTCGAGACGTTGAAAGCCGCCATGTGCACCCCCCCTGTGCTCCAAGCCCCTGACTACAGCCGGGAGTTCGTAGTCCAGACCGACGCCTCGGAGCATGGCATCGGGGCGGTCCTATCCCAGATTGACCCCAAGGGGGTTGACCATCCTGTGGCCTTCATCAGCCGGCGGCTGCTGGCCAGAGAGCAGCGATGGAGCACCATCGAGAGGGAGGCCTTCGCCGTCGTATGGGCCCTCAAGAAACTCCGACCCTACCTCTTCGGCACCCACTTCCGGGTGCAGACCGACCACCGGCCACTACGGTGGCTGATGCACATGCGTGGCGAAAACCCAAAGCTGCTGCGCTGGTCCATCTCCCTCCAAGGGATGGACTTCACTGTGGAGCATCGCCCTGGCAACGACCACGCCAACGCGGATGGCCTGTCCCGCTTCTTCCGCCTCGACGAAGAGAGTCCCCAGGAAGATGGGTGATTCTCCCCGCCTTCAGCTGGAGGGGACGTGTGTTGGACACGGCCTCGTGGCGTGGGCCTACTCCTCCTGCATGGCGGGCCCAGGACGACATCGGCCCTCCGTCGACTCGCTGTCGACCCCCTTGACACGAACCTTCACGAAACCTTGACAAGAGCAGCCCCCCTGGCAACCTCCAGCTCTCCCCCCCTGGGACACCGGCGGACCCCGCTCGCCATCCCTGCCGGTCTGGCGACCATGCCAGGCCACCATGTCCGGCCCGACTCCATCTTGGGCCAATCACGTCCCGGACACGTGGCCGCAGCCATCCCTGGCCCCGGCCTCAGCGACGCCCCGACATCGAGGCACCAAGAGCTTCCCGGGTGGGCGAGTGGCCACTTAACAGATCCGAGAGGCGGGAAGTTTTGAGGGCCCTCCAGCCGTCCCCGGACGCCTGGTATCGATCGCCCCCAGCCTCCCTGGGCGCTGGCTCCACCCCCCTGCTGGGTGTCTGGACACCTTCATCCCGGCCCCTCTGACCCCCAGGCGCGAGGGTCCGGACATCAAATGCCTCCAGACCTATATCTGGGCCAGCCCTGGATCAGGACGGGAGTTGCATCTTGGAGTCGAAGCCCTGCTGACCTCGTCGCGGCTGATCCTGATCCGAACTCTTGCACCTGGAACCTTCGAGGCCCTGCTGACACTGTCGCGGCCTGACCAATCTGAACCACCTTCGAGGCCCGGCTGACGCTGTCGCGGCCTGACCAAGCTGAACCACCTTCGAGGCCCTGCTGACGCTGTCGCGGCCTGACCAAGCTGAACCACCTTCGAGGCCCTGCTGACGCTGTCGCGGCCTGACCAAGCTGAACCACCTTTGAGGCCCTGCTGACGCTGTCACGGCCTGACCAAGCTGAACCACCTTCGAGGCCCTGCTGACGCTGTCGCGGCCTGACCAAGCTGAACCACCTTCGAGGCCCTGCTGACGCTGTCGCGGCCTGACCAAGTTGAATCACCTTCGAGGCCCTGCTGACGCTGTCGTGGCCTGACCACGCTGATCCTCCTCCGAGGCCCTGCTGACGCTGTCGCGGCCTGACCCCTTGAACTATCCAAGCACCAGTTGGTGCCAAGACTGTCCCGCTACCCCTTTTCCCGAAACCAAGACTTTACGGATCCCTCGATCCTTACCTGCTCACCGATCAAGGACTAGCCTTAATTACCTATATAAAGATTCTTGTGAACATTCCTCCTGTGTGGTGTCCTTCTGTAAGTAGTGTGATTGCTCAAACTGGTACGATTGTAGGAGAGGAGCCTCGCCAAGGAGGCCTCCCTACGGCGCTCAGCCTATTCTATAAAGGGAGGTGGGTCTCGGGCGGACAGTCAGACATCTTCTGTCTCCCCTGGGGTCGCCTTTCCAACATTGATCCATAAACAAGCACACTTAAAAAACATATTCAGGCCCAACTAGGCTACCCCACAGGTACTCCTTAGCTGTCCAGAGCTAGGACCAGGCCCTAGGCCACCCAGATACCACTGGCCCTTGCCAATCCAGAGTGGGGGGTGGTAACCCCTGGCATACAATAAACATTCTCCACTCCCTTTCTCAGTGTAGTTCCTAACTAACACTGATCCTTCAACCTAGGGTCCGTACCCTCAGGCTGACCAGAGGTCACGGGCAAGAATGCCCCACCCTACCTCTACTTCTGGGTTTGCGCACTCTCCCAGGAAAAGCACCCTCCAGAACACAACTCTCCCACCAGTTCAGGACCTCTCTCCCTCCACTGGTCTACCACCTGGGATCCAAATTCACCGGATGCACAGGGGTCAGTTTCCCTCTGACCCCCTTCCAGAGTTTTGCACCCTCCCAACTGGAGCGGTACTGCCAGACACCAGAACTACTGAAACTCTGTTTACAGATGTTCCACGTCATTTAGACACTCTGGGAGATCCTCCTCAAATGGCCTATTAGTACAGCCTAGGCCCCCGACCTGATGTTCCCTTCAGAAACACTCCAGGCCCTGAGACTGGGTTTCGGGCACCTTTAGAAACGCAGTCCCACCCACTCCTTTTCCTCTGAGACAGGACATGAGCCCCTACACCGAGACCTAGCTAGGCTACACTGAACCTCATCCACCACACTGGGCTGGAAGACACCTCAGACACTCCTTTTGGAATCACTCAATCCCCTATGTCCCTCTCTTCCCAGAACCTTACCAACTCCAACATACTGTATCTAAACAGACCACAGAAATCAAAAGCAGGCTCCACTTATGCAGACGTTCTTGGGAAAAGTTTAACACAAGGAACCTAGGTGTCTGAGCTAAAACAGTAGTCCACAATTCACAACGTATTCAGCAAGCTCCCCACCCCAGAGGACTCACACCACTTGTCCAGTGCAACACAACATTCATCCACACACTCACCCCCCCAGACTGGTAAGGCAGTTTCTACCACCCCTGATTTCTCACCCAGACCACACGTGACACAGGTACCATCACTCCGGGAAAGGGACATGGAACACATGCACTGGACACATTTTCGCTGCCACCACTGGATCCCACACACTGGTGAATCCAGAAAACACACTGCACTTAGGGGATGATCTACCCTCCTGAGCTAGGGATACCTAACTCAGAGTGCACAAGAAGCACATTTCCAAAGAAATGAAATTTTTAGAACAAACTTAAAAAACAATAATCCCTTTCCATGTGACTATCTAAAATGCAGAGTTTTGTAGTGAGGCCAGTTGTCGCTGTGGTACTGCGCAAACACACGTCCATTTCCCACCGCTGACAACCAATGTTAGAAATGGGATTTCTGGTTGGCTAAGGCTTGCGCCAAAGCCAGGCAGAAACCACCACTCTAGTCAGGGCAAGGAAGTCACCCGCCAAGGATAACCCTTGCTCACCCCCTTGGTAGCTTGGCAATCAGGCTTATCTCGGAGGCAATGTGTAAAGCATTTGCGCACACACCTCCAGCAACAACATCCGAGGGCCCCCACAAAAGGAACTCCACACAAGGTATATGTAAAAATAGCCTTTGTATTACAAAACACACTAGATAGTAAACACACACTTTACAATGTGCCAGAAGCATGGGCAGAATTTACAGGGGATTAGGTACATATAGGACAGGGCCACATGGACCACTGTCAGGAATGAGCACTTGGTAGAACTAGCACTTAGAACATATAACAATCAGAGGCTTCACACATGATGCATAAGAACACATTCAGCAGTGTAGGAAAGGAACATGATGCATAAAAACACATTCAGCGGTGTAGGTAAAGCACATGATGCATTAAACACATTCAGCGGTGTAGGGACAAGATGCGCAGAACATTCTACACGTAGTACATTTCCTAGCACCCTAGGAAGCACATAAATCACATTTTAGCGCAGAAATCACATGTAGCACATAACTCACCTCAAAGTCCAGGTTGCGTCACTGTGCCAAAACCTAAACGTAGCAGCTGCCCACTACTTGCTGGGCAGCTGGGGACACTAGCAAGGGGCCTAAACCCTGCAGCTGGCACTAAGTGCTGCGCAGCTGGGGAAGGCCAATGTAGGGTTGAAGGAGTGCGACTCACTCCTGAGTCCAAAGTACAAGTCCATAGAAATAAAAGCCTAAACGGTGCAGCTGCCCACTACTTGGTGGGCAGCTGGGAAGCAAATTGTGACAGGGGCTCTCACTAGCCCCTCAGGAACCAAAACTGCGCCAACTGGGAGCCACACGGGGCTCTGACAATGCATAGGATGCAAACGGTGGAGCCCTTTAGGCTCTGCACACACATGTGCATTTTTGGGAGCCCTCCAGGCTCTAAAAACAATGGGGGCCCTCAGGGGCAGAACACGGGCCCATCTGGAGCCTCGGGGGCTTGAAACAAACTGCCCCCAGGACTTTGAAGCCATGGTGCTCTGAACAACTCATGGGGGGGCGGGGGAGCTACCTAGCTCCTTGAATAAGAATGCCCCCATCGTTGGAGCCATTTGAGGCTCGGCAAAATCGTTAAACAAAACATTGGGGCGGCCCACTGCCATCTGGGGCTGCCCTAAATGTACCAAGACGCTGTGCCTTACACAGGCACCAACACACGCAAAGAGCTTCCTCCCCCTTCAGCCTTTAAACACTCACCGGGCTTTAGGGGAGGCTCCTCTTCCTTGGGCGGCCGTAGCGCTTTGCGGGGCTCTCTCACCACATGAGAGCCCTGCCTTCACAATGCACCCGGCCCGCTTCACCCGGTCCCCATCTCGGGACCGGGCTTTTTCCAATGGAGCCCGCAAGGCTCCAGGTCTGTCTGTTGCCACTCGGGGAGGTGGGGGAGGCTCCCGGCCTCCCCACGCAACACCTGCTTCCATTTCCGGCCGCGCAACCAGAAAGGCGGGACACAGGCTTCTCCTCCGTGCTGGCGGCCCCGGGGCTCTCCACAGCTCACGGGAGCCCTGGGCCGCGGGAGGACTTGTCTTCTTCTCCGGAGCTCGAGGGGGCGGGGTGGGCTCCTGCACTCCTCCATTGAGGCAACAACTTCCGGCCGCACTTCCTGGTGCCGGTGTCACTTACATCCAGCGGCCCAGCCCACAACCAGGCGGGCCGAGGACGGTGGCAGCAATCGGGGCGGCAAATGAGGGGTGGGCACACTCGGTAGGCAAGTAAAATGTAGAAGCGAGGTGGGCACTCGCTAAGGCACACAAACACTGGGTGGGCACCTGTGATAATAATAAAAATGCAAATAAAGACGCAGGGTGGGCACCTGCGCACTCGGGGCACACAAAGGGCAGGAGCGCTTCCCTCTGAGTGAAAACGACAGCGCTCTGCCCAGGGATAAAAAGATAATGCGCTCTCAAGGCGCTGGGGGCACAGACAGCACCAGGCCCCTCAGGAATGACCCCCTTAAGCAACCAGGGCCCCAGCAACAAGGTCCTCCTAGGAGCAGAGGGCAGGAGGGTCCAAAGGAAGTCCTCCAGCACCAAGGCAAGGCAGAGGGGTTCCAAAACAAAGTCCATCAGCAATCCAGGGGCTGGGCAGGGCCCAGGGAGGCAAGTCTTCCCCTGGGCCCCAGCAGCAGCACGCCCCTGATAGATTCCAGTCAGAAACAAGAACATTTTACAAGAGGTCACAGCCTCTTTTTATACACACAATTCCTTTGCCTAAAGAGGCAGGCAAGGGGTGTTGGAAAGGCGACCCCAGGGGAGACAGAAGGTGTCTGACTGTCCGCCCGAGTCCCACCTCTCTCTGTGGAATAGGCCGAGCACCGTAGGGAGGCCTCCTTGGCGAGGCTCCGCTCCTACAATCGTACCAGCAGAGTAATCACACTACTTACAGATAGACACCACACAGGAAGGATATTCACAAGAATCTTTATATAAGTAATCAACGCAAGTTCTTGGCAGGGTAGCAGCAAGGATCGAGGGATCCGTAATGTCGTGGTCTCGGGGAAAGGGGGTAGCGGGACAGTCTTGGCACCCACTGGTGCGTGGATAGTTCAAGGGTTTAGGCCGCGACAGCGTCAGCAGGGCTTCGGAGATAGTTCAGCTTGGTCAGGCCGCAACAGCGTCAGCAGGGCCTCGAAGGTGGTTAAGCGTGGTCAGGCCGCGACAGCGTCAGCAGGGCCTCGAAGGTGGTTCAGCTTGGTCAGGCCGCGACAGCGTCAGCAGGGCCTCGAAGGTGTTTCAGCTTGGTCAGGCCGCGACAGAGTCAGCAGGGCCTCGAAGGTGGTTCAGCTTGGTCAGGCCGCGACAGCGTCAGCAGGGCCTCGAAGGTGTTTCAGCTTGGTCAGGCCGCGACAGCGTCAGCAGGGCCTCAAAGGTGGTTCAGCTTGGTCAGGCCGCGACAGAGTCAGCAGGGCCTCGAAGGTGGTTCAGCTTGGTCAGGCCGCGACAGCGTCAGCAGGGCCTCGAAGGTGTTTCAGCTTGGTCAGGCCGCGACAGCGTCAGCAGGGCCTCAAAGGTGGTTCAGCTTGGTCAGGGCGCGACAGAGTCAGCAGGGCCTCGAAGGTGGTTCAGCTTGGTCAGGCCGCGACAGAGTCAGCAGGGCCTCGAAGGTAGTTCCAGGTGCAAGAGTTCGGATCAGGATCAGCCGCGACGAGGTCAGCAGGGCTTCGACTCCAAGATACAACTGCCGCCCTAATCCAGGGCTGGCCCAGATATAGGACTGGAGGGCTTTGATGTCCGGACCCTCGCGCCTGGGGGTCAGAGGGGCCGGGATGAAGGGGTCCAGACACCCAGCAGGGGGGCGGAGCCAGCGCCCAGGGAGCCGGGAGAGCGATCGATACCAGGCGTCCGGGGGCGGTGGAAGGCCCATCGAGACTCTCCTCCTCCGGGATCTGGTCGAGTGGCCACTTTACCACCTAGGAGGATCCTGGTGCCTCAATGTCTGGGCTTCGCTGGGGCCGGGCCCGGGATGGCTGTGGCCACGTGTTCGGGGCGTGAGGGTCCCAAGATGGAGTCGGGCCGGAAAGGGTGGCCTGGTCAGGGTGCCAGGCTGGCAGCGTTGGCGAGCAGGTTCTGCCGGGGTACCCGGGAGGGGGAGAGCTGTAGGTGGCCGGGGAGGCTGCTCGCGCCGATGGTTCGTGAATGTGCGTGTCAGGGGGGTCGATAGTAGGTAAATGGAGGGCCGATGTCGTCCTGGGCCCTCCATGCGGACGGGGTCGGACCACGCCACGAGGCCGTGTCCAACACACGTCCCCTCCAGCTGAAGGCGGGGAGAGTCACCCATCTTCCTGGGGGCTCTCTTCGTCGAGGCGGAAAAACCGGGACAGGCCGTCCGCGTTGGCGTGGTCACTGCCAGGGCGATGCTCCACAGTGAAATCCATGCCTTGGAGGGAGATGGACCATCGCAGCAGTTTGGGATTTTCGGCAAACGCATGTGCATCAGCCATCTGAGGGGCCGGTGGTCAGTCTGCACCCGGAAGTGGGTGCCGAAGAGGTAGGGCCTGAGTTTCTTGAGGGCCCACACGACAGCGAACGCTTCTCTCTCGATGGTGCTCCATCGCTGTTCTCGGGCCAGCAGCCGCCGGCTGATGAAGGCCACAGGATGGTCAGTTCCCGCGGAGTCCAATTGCGATAGGACCGCCCCGATGCCGTGTTCTGAGGCGTCGGTCTGGACCACAAACTCTCGGCTGTAGTCGGGGGCCTGGAGCACAGGGGCGGTACACATGGCTGCTTTCAAGGTCTCGAAGGCCACCTGACACGAGGGTGTCCACTGCACTTTCTGTGGCCGGTTCTTCGAGGTCAGTTCCGTGAGGGGCCCCACAATGCTCCTATAGTCCTTGATAAAACGCCGATAGTACCCCGTGAGCCCCAGGAAGGCTCGGACGGCGGTCTGGTTGACAGGAGGTTCCCAGGCTAGGATGGCGTCGATCTTGGGTTGGAGGGGAGCCACTTGGCCGCTCCCCACTTGGTGTCCCAGATAGGTCACGGACCCTTGGCCTATCTGGCATTTGCTGGCCTTCACAGTTAGCCCGGCCCGGCGGAGGGCTGTCAGGACTTCCCAGAGGTGTTTCAGGTGCTCAGCCCAGTGGAGGCTGTAGACCGCAATGTCGTCTAGGTAGGCGGCACTGAACTCTTCTAGCCCCGCCAGTACTTTGTTTACTAGTCTCTGGAAGGTGGCCGGGGCGTTTTTCATGCCGAAGGGCATCACTTTGAACTGGAAGTGGCCGTCGGGCGTGGAGAAGGCTGAGCGCTCCTGGGCGCCAGGGGTGAGGCCGATCTGCCAATACCCGGCGGTGAGGTCGAAGGTACTGAGGTACTTGGCGGCCCCCAGGCGGTCGATCAGTTCATCGGCCCGGGGGATGGGATGTTCGTCGGTTCTCGTAACAGCATTCAGCCCCCGGTAGTCGACGCAAAACCGGAGTTCTGGCGGGGTGCCAGGCGCGGTGGCCTTGGGGACCAGGACCACTGGGCTGGCCCAGGGACTGTCGGAGGGTTCGACTACCCCCAGGGCCAGCATCTTGGTGACTTCCCTCTGGATGCAGGCCCGAACTCGGTCGGGGACCCGGTAGGCCCGGTGTCGTACTGGCTGACTGTCCCCGGTGTCGACATCGTGGACACACCATTGGGTAACCCCGGGGGTGAGGGAGAACAGATCTGTGAATTGTCCCAACAGTTCTTGACAGTCTCGGCGCTGTGCGAGGGTCAGGTCGGGGGAGAGAGAGATCCCTTCGACAGAGCCGTCCTTCTCAGTGCACTTTAGGAGGTCGGGCAAGGGCTCGGAGTCGTCTTCGGTCCCATCGTCGGTAGCGAGTAGCAGGCTCAGTTCGGTGCGGGCAAAATGAGGTTTGAGCCGGTTGGCGTGCAGAACCCGGAGGGGGTTCCGGGGAGACTCCATATCCACGAGGTAAGTGACGGGGCTCTTGCGCTCGATCACCTTGAAGGGCCCCGACCATTTGTCCTGGAGGGCACATGGTTCGACCGGGGACATGACCCAGACCCGCTGGCCCGGCTCGAACTCGATGGAGGAGGAGTGCTGGTCGTACCAGCGTTTCATGTCCTCCTGACTGGCCTCCAGGTTGGCCTCTGCAAGGGCCCGGAACTTCCGAGTCTGGTTTCGGAGGGTCAGGAGGTACCGGTAGACATCCGGTGGTGCGCCTTGGACGGTAGTTTCCCAGCCTTCTTTGACTAGGCTGAGCGGACCTCGGACAGGGTGTCCATACAAGAGTTCAAAGGGGCTGAACCCCAGGGATTTCTGTGGTACCTCCCGATAGGCAAACAGGAGGCAGGGCAGCAGGACATCCCATTTGCGTCGTAGTGGCTCTTCTAGACCCTGGATCATCCCCTTGAGTGTCCGGTTGAACCGCTCCACAAGTCCATTCCCTTGGGGATGATACGGGGTGGTGAACTTGTATGTGACCCCGCACTGTTGCCACAGGGACCGCATATACTTAGATATAAAGTTCGTGCCCCGATCGCTCACGACTTCCCGGGGGAATCCTACTCGGGAGAAGATCCCCATCAAGGCTCGCCCCACCACGGGAGCGGTTATGGTTCTGAGGGGGATGGCCTCAGGATAGCGGGTGGCGTGGTCCACCAGGACAAGTATGAAGCGATGCCCTTGCGAGGTTTGAGGGTCCAGGGGCCCCACAATGTCTATTCCCACTCGCTCGAAGGGGGTGGTCACTACGGGAAAAGGTTGGAGCGGGGCCTTCACCTTCCCCCCGCTCTTTCCGCTGGCTTGGCATGTCGGGCAGGTGCGGCAGTGGTTATGCACATCGTTGCGCATTTTCGGCCAGTAGAAATGGGTCACCAGGCGGCTGTAAGTTTTGTCCTGTCCCAGGTGCCCTGCGAGGGGCACATCGTGCGCCAGGTTCAAAAGGAAGTCTCTGAATCGCAGGGGAACCACTAACACTCGGCTGGCCCCCAGCTCGGCAATTTTCTGTTCACTATATAGGAGGTCGTGGTCCCAGTAGACCCAGTGGGACCCTGAGGTGTCCCCGGTAGCTTGGGCAGCGGCTTGTTGGCGGGTCCCCTCGAGGGAAGGGCAGGTCTTCTGTTCCTGCCGAAACTGTTCTCGGGTGGGACCACCCTCTTGGCGCCATTGGGCGAGTTCGGGGATGTCGCTGAGCTCGTGGTGGTTTCCGGGCTCCGAGGGCCTGGTCTCGGAGTCGCATTCTTCATGGATGGCAGAGGGTGGTGGCTCGGGCCACTCCGGCTCTTCGGTCGGGGCGGCCTCGGTCGCCGCCGGGGCTCGGGCCGCCATAGATCGGGTCGTTGCACAGACCCACTCTGGTAATCCCATCATTCCCAGGTGCTCTCTCCGCTCGACTTGGGCCCAGGGAGAGCTCTCGAGGTCGTTCCCAAGGAGGCAGTCCACGGGGGCGTCGTCCCGGACGGTTACCTTGAGGGTGCCCGACACTCCCCCCCATTCGAAGGGAATTCGGGCCATCTGGCATAGAGTTTCGGAGTTGTCGGCGGCCCTCACGGGGCAGCGTATGTTCGGGATGATCTGTTCGGGGGTCACCAAGTGGCCGCGGACGGCCGTCACACTGGCTCCCGTGTCTCGGAGGGCTTCGGTCCGTTGTCCATTGATGTGGACCCACTGACGGTATTTACGAGTGTTGCTCGGTAGCGGGGCCTGGGGGACCAGGTCTCTACTGCCCAGGCAGGCTAGGGCCATGGCGGCCGGTTCATACTCGGTTTGATCTTCTTCGTAGATCCCTACGTCTTCTTCTCCCTCTTCTCCCAGAGCTGCAGCAGCGAACTGACGGGTCGGAGGCCCAGTGGTGCCGGGACGCTGGTTCATGGGGCAGAGGGGGTCACTGGCATAGTGACCGGTCCGCTGGCACCTGTGGCAAGTAATGTTCGGGTGGGGCCCCGGCCGGGCCGGGGTGTCCCTCTTCAGGGACGGCAACGTGTTACTCGGGGGGGACCCTGGAAGGGGGCCCCGGCCCGAGGCCGGCGGGAAGCTTCGGCTCTGGTTCTGTCCTCCTCCGCCTCCCCGCTGGCGGGGGTGCCCCCGGCCGCCCGGACCGGTTTCTCCTATCGGTGTTCGGGGGACCCGGGTGTTCACCCATCGATCCGCCTCGACGGCGAGTTTCCGGGGCTCGGTTAGCTTGCTGTCGAGTAGATGCTGTCTGAGCTCGACAAAGCAGTTGTTGGAGAGGTGTTCCCAAACGATGAGGTCGAACAGCTGCTCGTAGGTGGACACTTTGCTGCCCTTTATCCATCCTTCCAGGGCCCTGCTATAAAAGTTCACGTACTCGACCCACGTGGTACCGGGGATTTTCTTGCAATCTCTGAATCTCTGCCGGTACATCTCGGGGGTGAGGCCATACCGGACAAGCAGGGCGTCCTTCATGTGGTCATAGGAGGACATTACGTCATCGGCCAGCTCCAGCAGGGTGTCTCTTCCTTCGCTGACGAATCTCCCCCATAAGCCGGCACCCCAGTCCTTTCGCGGAATGCGGTGCGCGGTCATGGCAACTTCGTACGCCTTGAACCATTGCTGGATATCGTCATTCTTGTAGTACTCCTTGACGATATCCTTCGGGATGTGGACCTTTGTGTCGGCAGGAGGTGGGGGGTTCCGGGCTACCGTGGCGCCAGCCTCTTCGAGTTTGGCTTTGATTTCGAGTTCTTTGAGGCCACGCTCGTGTTCGTATGCGAGTTTTTTTTCTTCTAACTCTCTTTGCCGCCGCCTCTCTTCCAGATCTCCCTCTAATCGCAGTTGTTCAAGTGCCATTTTCTTTTCGGCTAATTGAAGTTCTCTGTCCAGCCGGAGTCGGGCGAGCTCTAGTTCATGGAGCCGACTCCTCTCCCGCTCCCGGGCGTCTTCGTGGGAGAGGCCCGGGTCCCTGTTGGCGGTTCTTTCCTCTATGGGGTCTATGACGGTACTCACGGGTACTTCTCGGACAATGTCATCGTCCGTTTGGGGTGGGGTCTCTCTGGTCTCCACCCAGGTTTGCAGCGCTTCTTTGAAATCGTCCTTTGTGCTTAGTCCGGTGGTAGCGATACCCAAGTCTTTGCAAAATTGTTTAAGTTCTTTATGGGTATACTCCTCTAACAGGTCTTTCTGGAATTCTGCGGTCGTTCCGGCTTCCTTAGTAGTCATCGTGGCTGTGGGTCTCTGTCAGTAGTGACGTGTTACTCGCTGTACGATTTGCGTGGGCTCGGATCCCGTCGCTTGCCACCAATGTTGGAAAGGCGACCCCAGGGGAGACAGAAGGTGTCTGACTGTCCGCCCGAGTCCCACCTCTCTCTGTGGAATAGGCCGAGCGCCGTAGGGAGGCCTCCTTGGCGAGGCTCCGCTCCTACAATCGTACCAGCAGAGTAATCACACTACTTACAGATAGACACCACACAGGAAGGATATTCACAAGAATCTTTATATAAGTAATCAACGCAAGTTCTTGGCAGGGTAGCAGCAAGGATCGAGGGATCCATAATGTCGTGGTCTCGGGGAAAGGGGGTAGCGGGACAGTCTTGGCACCCACTGGTGCGTGGATAGTTCAAGGGTTTAGGCCGCGACAGCGTCAGCAGGGCTTCGGAGATAGTTCAGCTTGGTCAGGCCGCGACAGCGTCAGCAGGGCCTCGAAGGTGGTTAAGCGTGGTCAGGCCGCGACAGCGTCAGCAGGGCCTCGAAGGTGTTTCAGCTTGGTCAGGCCGCGACAGCGTCAGCAGGGCCTCGAAGGTGTTTCAGCTTGGTCAGGCCGCGACAGAGTCAGCAGGGCCTCGAAGGTGGTTCAGCTTGGTCAGGCCGCGACAGCGTCAGCAGGGCCTCGAAGGTGTTTCAGCTTGGTCAGGCCGCGACAGCGTCAGCAGGGCCTCGAAGGTGGTTCAGCTTGGTCAGGCCGCGACAGAGTCAGCAGGGCCTCGAAGGTGGTTCAGCTTGGTCAGGCCGCGACAGAGTCAGCAGGGCCTCGAAGGTAGTTCCAGGTGCAAGAGTTCGGATCAGGATCAGCCGCGACGAGGTCAGCAGGGCTTCGACTCCAAGATACAACTGCCGCCCTAATCCAGGGCTGGCCCAGATATAGGACTGGAGGGCTTTGATGTCCGGACCCTCGCGCCTGGGGGTCAGAGGGGCCGGGATGAAGGGGTCCAGACACCCAGCAGGGGGCGGAGCCAGCGCCCAGGGAGCCGGGAGAGCGATCGATACCAGGCGTCCGGGGGCGGTGGAAGGCCCATCGAGACTCTCCTCCTCCGGGATCTGGTCGAGTGGCCAATTTACCACCTAGGAGGATCCTGGTGCCTCAATGTCTGGGCTTCGCTGGGGCCGGGCCCGGGATGGCTGTTGCCACGTGTTCGGGGCGTGAGGGTCCCAAGATGGAGTCGGGCCGGAAAGGGTGGCCTGGTCAGGGTGCCAGGCTGGCAGCGTTGGCGAGCAGGTTCTGCCGGGGTACCCGGGAGGGGGAGAGCTGTAGGTGGCCGGGGAGGCTGCTCGCGCCGATGGTTCGTGAATGTGCGTGTCAGGGGGGTCGATAGTAGGTAAATGGAGGGCCGATGTCGTCCTGGGCCCTCCATGCGGACGGGGTCGGACCACGCCACGAGGCCGTGTCCAACAAGGGGCGAACCAGATACAACTGGTTCCTGAGCACTTTGTTTTGCTCAGCCCTATTCACAGGATGGGTCAGGGACATCAGACTCACCACAGGGGGCAGAGCCAGCATTGTGTGGGGGAAGCCAGCCCTATTCAGGTCCCAGGTGCACTCCTCCCCAGCCATCGACATGCAGATCTCCCATTCAACACCGGGGCAGACCCATCCTGACTCATGGAGCCAGGCTCACCAGCCAGCTCCAGCCAATTACAAGCCAGCAAATTCACTGCACAGGCACACCAACTTCTAGAAGTGGCACTTCCACACTAGACACATTTATGCCGCACACATCATCGCACAGCATTTGATCACACGAGTCCGCACATACCAAACTCACACCTGCACTCCCCACGCATCAGCAACTACCAGGGACACATACATTCCTCATGTATTCCTATCGAAGGGCAGGCCAACCTTACCACACACACGCGCGTTACCCTGGGACACAGTGTTAAAGTGCGCAGAAACTAAAAATCACTAACACCAGGTCATAATTAAAAGCACCACACACAACCACAACGACACACAACCACACACACAACCATACCCACACACAACCACACACACACACAACCACACACACACACACACAACCACACAACCACACATCCACACACAGACCCACAACCACACCCGTACCCACACACAACTGCACCCACACACAACCCCACCCACACACACAGCTACACACAACCACACACACAACCACACACACACAACCACCCACACAACCACACACAACCACATATAGAACCACACATATAACCACACACACAACCACACACACACGCAACCACACACATCCACAAACACAACCACACACAACCACAACACCACACAACCACACACACACACAACCACACACACAACCACACACAACCACACACACAACCACACACACACAACCACACACAGACCCACAACCCCACCCACACACAACCACACACACAACCATATACACCAACACACAACCACACAAACAACCACACACAACCACACACACAACCACACACACAACCACACATAAACAACCACACACACATCCACACACACAAAACCACAAATACACACATAACCACACACACAGCCACACACACAACCCCACACACACAACCACACACACAACCACACATACAACCACACACACACAACCAAACACACGCACAGCCACACACACACACTGCCACACACACACACACACAGCCAAACACACACAGCCAAAAACACACAGCCACACACACAACCACACACACAACCAAACACACAACCAAACACACAACCACAGACAACCACACACAACCACATACACACAACCACACACACAACCAAACCTGCACCCACAACCATACCCTCACACAACCACACACAACCACAACCACACACACAACCACACACAACCATAACCACACACACAACCACACCCACACACACAACCACACACACAACCACACACAACCACACCACATACCACACACACACAACCACACACAACCACAACCACACCACATTCCACACACACAACCACACACACACACAACCACACACACAACCAAACACACAACCACAGATCCACACTCAGACCCACAACCATACCCGCACCCACAACCGCACCCACACAACCACAACCACACACAACCACACACATAACCACACACACACAACCACACGCAACCACACACAACCAAACACACAACCACACACTCAACCACACACACACACACAACAACACCCATGACCACACACACAACCACACACACATAACCACACAATCAACCACACACACAACCACAACCACACACACAACCACACCAAGCTTTGGCATAGCCAATAGGTCTCGCCTTTGCAACCTTATAAGTGTTTATCTACAATTGATGTGGTTGCATCAAGGATATTGTGCTGCATAACTAAATACACGCACAGCCACACACACACATCCACACACACACACAGCCAAACACACACAGCCAAACACACACTGCCACACACACAGCGTCACACACACAACCACACAAACAACCACACACACACACAACCACACACACAACCACACACAACCACACACACACAACCACATACACACAACCACAACCACACACACAACCAAACACACGACCACACATCCACACCCACAACCAAACCCGCACCCACAACTGTACCCTCACACAACCACAACCACATACAACCACATACAACCACAACCATTCACACAACCACACACAACCATAACCACACACACAAGCACACCCACACACACAACCACACACACAACCACACACAACCACAACTGCACCACATACCACACACATACACAACCACACACACAACCACACACAACCACTCCACATACCACACACACAACCACACACACACACAACCACACACTCAACCAAACACACAACCACACATCCACACTCAGACCCACAACCATACCCGCACCCACAACCGCACCCACACAACCACAACCACACACAACCACACACACACAACCACACACACACAACCACACGCAACCACACACAACCACACACTCAACCACACACACACACAACACCCACAACCACACCCACAACCACACACACACACAACCACACAATCAACTACACACACAACGACAACCACACACACAACCACACCAAGCTTTCGCATAGCCAATAGGTCTCGCCTTTGAGACCTTATAAGTGATTATTTACACTTGATGTGGTTGCATCAAGGATATTGTGCTGCATAACTAAATACTTAAAAGGTCCCAAAAGTGAGACCTATTGGCTATGCCAATTCTTGTTTTGCTAAGCAATGGACGTCCTAAAAACCAAGGAGATGTAAAAAGCAATCTTGGAGCGATGTTGCAGTGAATGCATATTACTCTATCTAGGCACAACTAGACTTCGGGACCTAAGCAAGCATTGGTTTACGTCATTCAGATCAGTCTGGGTCGACTGCGTCTCGCCTGTACTCCGCTGCGTATTCTGCAGACAAGAATGTATGCTAGACATCTGTCTCACACTTCTATCGGTTGCGCCTCTGGACGTGGATGCACTGCTGGACCCGTTAAAGTAACGCGTCGTGCAGTATCCTCAGAATATTCCAATCCTGATGTTGGCATTCTTAGATCCACCACAGGATACTTCAGCTCCTGTTGGCATGGACACCAGCTCTGCACCAGGCTTACAGGCACCAAAAGCTTCCTCACCAATGGCTGTGGGAACCAGAGAAGATCACCTTTGCTCCATTGATCTAATCCAAGAGGTGTTACAGGGACTGTTGTCTGCGCAGGCAGGCAACAGTGATGTTGCGTCTCCCGCACACGACACATAAATATTTGTCTCTCCCGTGTGCTGTAAACAATTTGGCATTTTTGTTTCATTTTTCCTCTTTTGGGCACTGTGGCTTTCAGTGTATTCAGTTGGTCTGACAGTATATTGACTTTTTAAAGGTCTTACCTATATGTTAGAAAGGCGGTTCCGGGGGGGGGCAGAAGATGTCTGACTGACCACCCCTGGACCCCCCTCTCCTTTGGGAGATGACCGAGCGCTTGTAGAGAGGCCTCCTGGGAGAGGTCCCTCTCCTCGAATCGTAACAGCAGAGCAATCACACCACTACAAAGGTACACCACACAAAAGGATAACTTCTTAGGGTCTTTATCAACAGTAAAGATTGGTTCTTTCGGCAATATGTACAAGCTGATCGAGGGATCCGTAAAGTCTTGGTTCTGGGGGGAAAGGGGTAGCGGGACAGTCTTAGTACCAGCCTGGTACGGGGATACCCTACGCACAGCTCTCAATCCTCGAGCTGGGGGGTTCCGTAAGGTCAGGCCGCGGCAGTGCCAGCAGGACTCCAAAAGTGGTTTCGGCGAGGTTGGGCCGCGGCAGCGTCAGCAGGACTCTAAAGGTGGTTTCAGCGGGGTTGGGCCGCGGCAGCGCCAGCAGGACTCCAAAGGTGGTTTCAGCGAGGTTGGGCCGCAGCAGCGCCAGCAGGACTCCAAAGATGGTTTCAGCGAGGTTGGGCCGCGGCAGCGCCAGCAGGACTCCAAGGATGGTTTCAGCGAGGTTAGGCCGCGGCAGCGCCAGCAGGACTCCAAAGATGGTTTCAGCGAGGTTGGGCCGCGGCAGCGCCAGCAGGACTCCAAAGATAGTTTCAGCGAGGTTGGGCCGCGGCAGCGCCAGCAGGACTCCAAAGATGGTTTCAGCGATCAGAGCAGTGAGTTCTTCTCGGGGTCAGTCGCGACAGCATCAGCAGGGCTCTCGACTCCAGGATACAACTGCCGACTTGTTCCAGAGCTGCCCCAGATATAGGTCTGGAGGCCTTTGATGTCCGGACCCTCGCGCCTGGGGGTCAGAGGGGCCGGGATGAGGGTGTCCAGACACCCAGCAGGGGGGTGGAGCCAGCGCCCAGGGAGTCCGGAGGGCGATCGAAACCAGGCGTCTGGGGACGGCTGGAGGGCCATCGAAACTCTCCTCCTCCTTGATTCGTCGAGTGGCCGTTTTACCCCCTGGTTGGATCTTGGTGCCTCGATGTCGGGGCTTCGCTGAGGCCGCAGCCGAGGTCGGGCCGAGGCCACGTGGTCATGACGTGGAAGGCCCAAGATGGAGTCGGGCCTGAGATGGCGGGCCAGGTTAGGGGCCAGCCCAGCAGAGTAGGGTGAGTAGGGGTCGCCGTGTTCCTGAGGGGGAGAGCCGGGGGTTGCCAGGAGTGGCGGCTCTTGTTGAGGGTTGGAGAGGGAGGTTCGTCGAGGGAGGCCAGGGGTTGTTGCGGTCCCGAACCCGCCATGCGGGGAGGAGCGGGACCACGCCACTAGGTCGGGTCCAACACACGTCCCCCCAGCTGAAGGCGGGGAGAGTCACCCATCTCCTTGGGGGTTCTCCTCGTCGAGGCAGAAGAAGCGGGACAGGCCGTCGGCGTTGGCGTGGTCGTTGCCGGGGCGGTGTTCCACAGTGAAGTCCATCCCTTGGAGGGAGATGGACCTTCGCAGCAACTTTGGGTTTTCCCCTCCCATTTGCATCAACCACCTCAAGGGCCGGTGGTCAGTTTGCACCCGGAAGTGGGTGCCGAAGAGATAGGGTCTGAGTTTCTTGAGGGTCCACACCACGGCAAAGGCCTCTCGTTCAATGGTGCTCCAGCGTTGTTCTCGGGCCAGCAGACGTCGGCTGATGAAGGCCACAGGCTGGTCAACTCCTTCGGCGTTGAGTTGGGAAAGGACTGCCCCGACACCATGCTCCGAGGCGTCTGTCTGTACTATGAATTCCCGGCTGTAGTCGGGGGCTTGGAGCACGGGAGCGGTACACATTGCTGTTTTTAGGGCCTCAAAGGCGGCCTGACACTCGGGCGTCCAATGCACCTTCTGGGGCTGCCTCTTGGAAGTGAGTTCGGTGAGGGGGCCAACAATGCTCCCATAATTCTTCACGAAGCGCCGGTAATACCCAGTGAGCCCCAGGAATGCTCTGACTGTGGTCTGGGTGACCGGCAGCTCCCAGGCCATAATGGTGTCTATCTTGGGTTGGAGGGGAGCCACATGGCCGCTCCCCACTTGGTGTCCTAGGTAGGTCATGGAACCTTGGCCTATCTGGCACTTGCTTGCTTTTATTGTCAGTCCGGCCCCGTCGGAGGGCCGTCAGGACCTCCCAGAGGTGCTTGAGGTGCTCGGCCCAGTGGAGGCTGTACACCGCAATATCGTCCAGATATGCGGCGCTGAACTCTTCTAGCCCTGCCAGCACCTTATTCACCAGCCTCTGGTAGGTTGCGGGGGCGTTTTTCATCCCGAAGGGCATCACCCTGAAGTGGTAGTGGCCATTGGGGGTTGAGAAAGCGGAGCGCTCTTGGGCGCCCGGGGTGAGTCCGATCTGCCAGTAGCCGGAGGTTAGGTCGAATGTGCTCAGGTAGCGGGCCGCCCCCAGGCGGTCGATCAGTTCATCGGCCCGGGGAATGGGATGAGCATCGGTCCGGGTGACGGCGTTCAACCCCCGGTAGTCTACACAAAATCGCAGTTCGGGAGCGGCGCCAGGGGCGGCGGCTTTGGGGACCAGGACGACTGGACTGGCCCACAGACTGTCAGAGGGTTCGACTACCTCCAGAGCCAACATCTTGGAGACCTCCGATTGGATGCCGGTCCGGACTCGGTCGGGAACTCTGTAGGCCCGGTGTCGCACAGGCGGGCTGTCCCCGGTGTCGACACCGTGGACGCACCACTGGGTGACTCCGGGGGTGAGTGAAAACAAGTCTGTGAACTGACCCAGCAGTTTTTGGCAGTCCTGGCGCTGTTCTGGGGTCAGGGTGGAGGAGAGGGTGACCCCCTCGACGGAGCCGTCCTTCTCGGAGGTGCTCAGGAGGTCCGTTAGGGGCTCGGAGTCGTCTTCGGCCCCGCCATCCATAGCCATCAGCAGGCTGAGTTTGGTCCGGACAAAGTGAGGCTTGAGCTGGTTGGTGTGGAGGACCCTGAGGGGGTTCCTGGGGGATTCCATGTCCACCAGGTAGGTGACAGGACTCTTACGCTCCACCACCATGAAGGGCCCCGTCCATTTGTCCTGGAGGGCACAGGGTTCGACCGGGGACATGACCCAGACCTGTTGGCCCGGTTCGAACTCGATGGAAGA
Source organism: Lissotriton helveticus (assembly GCF_964261635.1). NCBI lineage: Eukaryota > Metazoa > Chordata > Amphibia > Caudata > Salamandridae > Lissotriton > Lissotriton helveticus. Next base: position 23,730,084 of record NC_136064.1, read on the forward strand.
GGCGTTTTGGTCGTACCAGCGTTTCATCTCCTCTTGGCTGGCCTCGAGGTTGGCTTCGGCAAGTTCCCGGAACTTCCGAGTTTGATTCCGGAGGGTCAGGAGGTATCGGTAGATGTCGGGGGGAGCACCTTTGACTGCGGCCTCCCAGTCTTCTTTGACCAGGCTGAGGGGACCCCGGACGGGGTGTCCGTACAATAGTTCGAAGGGGCTAAACCCCAGGGACTTCTGAGGAACTTCCCGATAGGCGAAGAGGAGGCAGGGCAGCAGCACGCCCCATTGGCGTCGCAAAGGCTCCTCCAGGCCCATGATCATCCCCTTGAGAGTTTTATTGAAGCGCTCCACCAATCCATTCCCTTGGGGGTAGTAGGGGGTCGTGAATTTATACGTGACCCCGCACTGTTACCACAGGGACTTCATGTATCGGGAGATAAAGTTCGTACCCCGGTCACTGATGACCTCTCGAGGGAAGCCCACCCGGGAGAAGATCCCCATCAGTGCACGGCCCACCACGAAGGCCGTCACAGTCAGGAGGGGGGTGGCTTCGGGATAGCGGGTGGCATGGTCTACCAGGACGAGAATAAACCGGTGCCCTTGGGAGGTGCGAGGCTCCAGAGGCCCCACAATGTCTATTCCCACCCGCTCGAAAGGGGTGTTGACGACTGGGAAGGGTTGGAGGGGTGCCTTGTGCTTCCCTCCACTCTTCCCGCTGGCTTGGCAGGTGGGGCAAGTCCGGCAGTGATTGTTCACATCGTTTTTCATCTTGGGCCAGTAGAAATGGGTCACCAGGCGGCTGTATGTTTTGTCCTGCCCCAGGTGCCCGGCGAGGGGCACGTCGTGTGCCAGGTTCAGGAGGAAGTCTCTGAATCAGAGGGGGACCACCAGCACCCGGCCGGCCCCCAGTTCGGCAATCTTTTGTTCGCTGTAAAGGAGATCCTGATCCCAATAGACCCAGTGGGACCCCAACGGGTCTCCGGTGGCTTGAGTAGCGGCTTGCTGTCGAATTCCCTCGAGGGAGGGGCAAGTTCTCTGCTCCTGCCGAAACTGTTCTCGTGTGGGGCCACCTTCTTGGCGCCATTGGGCTAGTTCCGGGAGGTTGCCGATCTCAGCTATTTCCTCACTGTTGGGCCCCGGTGGGTCGGGCTCCGGATCGGCGTCTTCGGACACGGCGGGCGGTGGAGGCGCGGGCCACTCCGGCTCTTCAGTCGGGGCAGCTTCCGTCGGGGCGGTGGCCCGGGCAGCCATGGATCGGGTGGTCGCACAGGCCCACTCGGGAAGGCCTAGCATCCCCAGATGCTCTCTCCGCTCGACGTGGGCCCAGGGGGAACTTTCCCGGTCGTTCCCGAGGAGGCAGTCCACGGGGGCATCGTCCCGGACGGTCACTTTCAGCAGGCCCGACACCCCCCCACTCGAAGGGGATGCGGGCCATCTGGCACAGGCTTTCTGAATTGTCCACCGACGGTACTGGGCACAGCACATTGGGCAGGATTTGGTATGGGGTCACCAAGTGGCCTCGGACGGCCGTTACGCTGGCTCCGGTGTCGCGGAGGGCTTCAGCCTGGTGTCCATTAATGGTGACTTATTGGCGGTACTTCTGAGTGTTGCTCGGGATCGGGGCCCGGGGGATCATGTCTCTTTCGCCTAGACATACCAGGGACATAGCGGCGGGCTCCCACTCGGTCTGTTCGGGGTCGTAGCTTTCTTCTTCACCCCTCTCTTCTCCCAGGGCGGCGGCAGCGATCTGGCAATTTGGAGGACCGGTGGGGCCGGGTCGTTGGTTCATCGGGCAGAGGGGGTCATTGGCATAGTGACCGAGCCGCTGGCATCTGTAGCAGGTAACGTTCGGGCGGGGCCCCGGCCATGCTGGGTGGGTCCCTCTTCTGGCCAGGGACGGCGAAGTGGGGGTCGGGAGCCGTCCTGCGGGGGCGTCCCTGGTCCTGGTTTGGCCTCCTCCGCCGCCTGGCGGGCGGTGGTTCCCCGGGGGACCTCGGCCGTAGTCTCCCATCGGGCTACGGGGGCCCCGGGTGCTCACCCATCGATCGGCCTCGATGTTGAGTTTCCATGGCTCGGTCAGCTTGCTGTCGAGGAGATGCTGCCGGAGTTCGATAAAACAGTTGTTGGAGAGGTGCTCCCACACGATGAGGTTGAACAGCTGCTCGTAGGTGGTGACCTGACTGCCTTTGATCCATCCCTCTAGAGCTCGACTATAGAAGTTCACGTACTCCACCCATGTAGTACCGGGGAGTTTCTTACAGTCTCGGAATCGCAGCCGGTACATCTCAGGGGTGAGTCCATAGCGAGTAAGGAGGGCGGCTTTCATATGCTCGTACGAGGTCATCTCGGCGTCGGGGAGTTCTAGCAGGGCGTCTCTCCCTTCGTTGACGAACTTCCCCCACAAGCCGGCACCCCAGTCTTTTTGGGGTATTTGATGAGAGGCCATGGCTACCTCGTAGGCCTTAAACCATTGCTGGATGTCGTCATTTTTATAGTATTCTTTGACGACATCTTTGGGGATGTGGACCTTCGTGTCCGCCGGCGGAGGCGGGCCCCGGTTCCCGGAGGCGCTGGCCTCACTCGTTTTGGCCTTGATCTCAAGTTCTTTGAAGCCACGCTCGTACTCGAACGTGAGCTTCTTCTCCTCTAAGTCTCTCTGTTTTCGTTTCTCCTCCAATTCTCCCTGCAGCCGTAGTTGCTCAAGGGCTATCTGCTTTTCGGCTAGCTGCAGATCTCCGTCCAGACGGAGTCGGGCCAGCTCCAATTCGTGGAGCCGGCTCCTTTCTCGTTCGCGGGCGTCTTCGTGGGAGAGGCCCGTGTCAACGTTCGGGTTTCTTTCCTCTGCTGTAGTTGCGAGGTTTTCTCGGGGCACATCGGGGGCCGTGTTTTCTTCGCCCTGGGGTGGCGTCTCTCCTGCCTCCACCCATGTTTGTAGGGCCAACTTGAAATTTTCCTTGGTGCTTAGTCCAGTGGTAGCGATGCCCAGATCCTTGCAGAATTGTTTCAATTCTTTATGGTTATACTCTTCCAACCGTTCTTTCTGGAACTCAGCGGTCGGTCTGTTTTCTTTGGTAGTCATGGTCGCGGTGTGTTTCGGTCAGTAGTGGGCGAGTCACTCTCTGTACGATTTGCGTTGGCTCGGATCGCACCGCCTGCCACCAATGTTAGAAAGGCGGTTCCCGGGGCAGCAGAAGATGTCTGACTGACAACCCCTGGACCCCCCTCTCCTTCGGGAGATGACCGAGCGCTTGTAGAGAGGCCTCCTGGGAGAGGTCCCTCTCCTCGAATCGTAACAGCAGAGCAATCACACCACTACAAAGGTACACCACACAAAAGGATAACTTCTTAAGGTCTTTATCAACAGTAAAGATTGGTTCTTTTGGCAATATGTACAAGCGGATCGAGGGATCCGTAAAGTCTTGGTTCTGGGGGGAAAGGGGTAGCGGGACAGTCTTAGTACCAGCCTGGTACAGGGATACCCTACGTACAGCTCTCAATCCTCGAGCTGGAGGGGTTCCGTAAGGTCGGGCCGCGGCAGCACCAGCAGGACTCCAAAGGTGGTTTCGGCGAGGTTGGGCCGCGGCAGCGCCAGCAGGACTCCAAAGGTGGTTTCAGCGGGGTTGGGCCACGGCAGCGCCATCAGGACTCCAAAGGTGGTTTCAGCGAGGTTGGGCCGCGGCAGCGCCAGCAGGACTCCAAAGATGGTTTCAGCGAGGTTGGGCCGCGGCAGCGCCAGCAGGACTCCAAGGATGGTTTCAGCGAGTTTGGGCCGCGGCAGCGCCAGCAGGACTCCAAAGATGGTTTCAGCGAGGTTGGGCCGCGGCAGCGCCAGCAGGACTCCAAAGATAGTTTCAGCGAGGTTGGGCCGCGGCAGCGCCAGCAGGACTCCAAAGATGGTTTCAGCGATCAGAGCAGTGAGTTCTTCTCGGGGTCAGCCGCGACAGCGTCAGCAGGGCTCTCGACTCCAGGATACAACTGCCGACTTGTTCCAGAGCTGCCCCAGATATAGGTCTGGAGGCCTTTGATGTCCGGACCCTCGCGCCTGGGGGTCAGAGGGGCCGGGATGAGGGTGTCCAGACACCCAGCAGGGGGGTGGAGTCAGCGCCCAGGGAGTCCGGAGGGCGATCGAAACCAGGCGTCCGGGGACGGCTGGAGGGCCATCGAAACTCTCCTCCTCCTTGATTCGTCGAGTGGCCGTTTTACCCCCTGGTCGGATCTTGGTGCCTCGATGTTGGGGCTTCGCTGAGGCCGCGGCCGAGGTCGGGCAGAGGCCACGTGGTCATGACGTGGAAGGCCCAAGATGGAGTCGGGCCTGAGATGGCGGGCCAGGTTAGGGGCCAGCCCAGCAGAGTAGGGCGAGTAGGGGTCGCCGTGTTCCTGAGGGGGAGAGCCGGGGGTCGCCAGGAGTGGCGGCTCTCATTGAGGGTTGGAGAGGGAGGTTCGTCGAGGAGGCCAGGGGTTGTTGCGGTCCCGGGCCCGCCATGCGGGGAGGAGCGGGACCACGCCACGAGGCTGGGCACAACACTATACATAATTTTTTAACACATACCCTGTTTTTTACCCCAATATAGGTCTAGGTAGTTACACAACCTTTTGCCTATATCTGTCCTACCATTGTTCTACATAACGGGTTGCCACTGACCTTTTTTACTAGTTAGGTGCTTCACTCCCTGAACTCTCTGATTGGGACTGGAATTCTCATCTGCAGAGGGTTCACAGACTACCAACAGCTCAGAAAAGCAATGGTGGGCAATACCCACGACCATTTGTGATTTATTTTAGCAATTCTTTGTCGACAGGCAGTCGCATTGAAAGCTCGACCAAATTCTCCGGTAAAAGCTGGGACTGTTAGTTTCTTTGTTAGATCTAATTTAAGCAAAGCTACAATGGATAGACGTTGGAAGATATGCCAAAACATAGACCCGGTAAAAGCTCTGGGGGCGCAGGCCTTTTTACAAGAACCTGCGCGCTTAAAAGTTCTTAAGAACGGTCATACCTATTTTTTTGTTGGAGAAAAGGAAATTGAGCAGACAGTGGCTAAGTGGAAAACAGAGGATGAATCGCAAAAGTAGAATGGGGTTCATAAGTTATCGGTCTTGGATGTCTGCCAGTACGGCCTTAAATCTTATTTAGTTTGTTTAGATTATGCTTAGTTGGTGCCTGGGTATTTTTGTCTTAAGACCACAGGGGGTTAGCCGGTAATAACATATGTACCTTGTAAAGGGATGGGCAAGCTGCATCTGTGAGGTCAACTTTGGCTAATTTAGGCACTCTATCAAGGGGAGGAAAAAATTGTTGACTATATTTTATGAGGGTGTGCGTGGGTGAGTATCATGGCTGAAGCTCTGTAGAGGCTGCCTGGTTAGCGGCAGCTGGATAAAGGGGAGAATCCTCTTCCATGGGACAGGGTGGGGGGTGGGTTTGGCGGTGGAGGGAGTGGTGGGAAAAGGGGGCAAAAAATTAATCACTGGGGCACTGTAGGTTACTATATTTTTTTTGCTCTTGAAAGGCAAGATTTAAAAAATAAGCAGATCAATGGCTTTGAAGGCGTTAAAGGGTGTACTGGCAAAAGCTAGGAAAATTAATCATGGATCAGGTTAAATGCATGGCCTGGAATGTGGCTGGTCTCATTAGTGCAATCAAAAGTAAGTTCGTTCGGGAGGAGCTGAGAATATACCAACCTCATTTAGTAGCTATAACAGAAACACATATTGCTTACAAAGACCGTAATTTGTTAAAACAGTTGGGGTATGAAATTATTATGTGCACTACTCAATCAATATCTTTAAAAGGAGTAGCTATTTTAAAAGATAAGAGGTTTAATGGTAGAGTGTTAAAAAGTTAATCAGACCAACGTGGCCTTTGGGCTCTTGCTCAGCTTGAGATGGGGAGCAAAAAATTTGTGGTGTGTTCAGTATATGGCCCTAATGTGGATGACCCTGCCATTTTCGAATATCTTAGTTTGGAATTGCTGAACTGGGAGGGTGAAAAATTGATTATGGGGGATTTTAATTGCATTATAGATTATGGCTTACACTCTTCTGGTAAAGGTCGGGCTCAAAGAATGCGTAAGACGCTTGCTGCTATACTTCAAATGGCAAGGTTACAGTATGTTAAAGATCTATGGAGAAACAAATATTTAACAATACCGGGTTATACATATTTATCGGTCCCTCATGAATCTTATTCAAGGATAGATATGGTTTGGGTATCAGATGGTCTAATTAGAACATCGGATATGGAAATATGCCCCCGAGTAACATCAGACCATAATCCTATTATGTTACTATTTTGGGTTGATGTAGTAAAGAGGGAGATTAGACCGTTTTCTTTTCCAAGATATCTGCTGACAGATAGTGACTACTTAGATAATATGGCCAGGGAATTGGAAGAGTTTTTCAGAGCCAATACAGGGAAAGCATCTCCAACAATTGTGGGGGATACAATGAAAGCGTTCGCTTGTGGCATTACACAAAAATATATCTATGATAGGAATAAGAAACGCAAAAACAAAAAAAAGTCTCTGCTATGCACTCTACGTAATCTTGAGGTGCAGCATGCAGAGGCAGTAAATAAAGACCAGATTATTCAAGAAACTTTGCTTCTATTATTAATAGATGCAAGAGTATTAGTAAAGAAGACTCTTCGGGAAAAAATGGCAGCTAGCTTTACTAAACATCGATTAAAAAGATACGAATATGGCGTACATATAGGGCAGGCATTGGCCTATCAGACTGCAGAGGCAAAAGCAAAAACTAGGATAAGCGCTATAAGGAGTTTAGATGAACATCTGCATACTGAACCTTCTGCTATTTTGGAGCAATTCCTCTTATTTAATCAGAAACTTTATACACTTACATGGGACCCGAATCAGGAAGAAATACTAGATTATGTTGAGGAGAACTGCATATCAGTAGTAGATGTAGAGGAAGCAGCTACATTAGAAGATATAGTGTCCATAGAAGGAGTGGAACTGGCGCTGTCAATGTTACCAACGGGGAAGGCGGCTGGAGATGATTCATTGCCACTTGAATTCTATAAATCTTTTAAAAGAGTATTACTATTGCCTATATGTAGAGTGATACAATCTGTGGCAGTAAGCGGGCAGGTACCGGAGTCGTGGTACCCAACACAAATCGTATTTTTCTTTAAAAAGGGCAAATCATCAACAGAGTGCGGGTCATATCGGCCTATGAAGCTAAGGTTTTTTAAAAAATCTTGGCGATTCGCCTAGCTCCACTTATTCTGCGACTAGTCTCTGAAAGACAACATGGGTTCATTATGGGAAGGGACACTACTGCCCATGGCAACATGGCCATTGGGGCATTTGATTTTGCAGATAAGGGGATCTACTTTGGTATGATATTCTTAGACGCCGAAAAGGCTTTCGACTGAGTCGGGTGGGATTTCTTATGGGCCGTACTGGCCAAATTGGCCTTGGATCTCAATTTCGGTCTTGTGTACAGGCTTTATATTGTAATCCACAGGCTAAGCTGGCGTATGGGGGAATCATTTCAGATCTTGTGTGGGAAAAGGCAGGGATGCCCTCTGTCCCCGTTACTATTTGCTCTCTACATAGAGCCATTTTTAAGCACACTACAATTGCATACAAATCAAACCTTTAGAAGCTGATATTTCTAAACTTAAGATCACAGCTTACGCAGACGATATTGCAGTCTATGCAATTAATCCAGATAAGGCTGTAATAAGTATTAAGGTAGAAGCAGACAAATTTGGCAAAGTGGCAGGCTACAAATTGAACGCCGACAAAACTCAGGTACTTACCACTGTTGGGATTCAGAACTCCATTACTGGATCTTGTGTTACCGTGACTTATTTGGGAGTAAAGCTAATGGCTAAAATTAATCAGATTATTGATTTAAATTACGCACCTCTGTTAAAAGAAACTACTAAATTGTTAAAAATTTGGCATAGGCTCCTATAGACCTGCTAGTTTGGTGTTACTTGATCAAAATGAACATTTTACCTAAATTCTTATTTTTGTTTCGTTCTATTCCTTTGAAAGTCCCCAATATATTTTTCAAAAAAACTAGAGGGAGTTTTTAGTAGATTTATCTGGGGATATAAAAAACCGAGGCGGGCGATTGAGCTGCTTAAAGCCACATATGATCAAGGTGGGCTTGGCTTCCCAGATTTCAAAGTTTATTTCTGGGTTTATGTTGTCTAAGTGCACAGATCCTATATAGATTTGTAGGAACTACACAACAGTGCTACTTCTTGAAGTCCGCTCTGTCAAGGCGGCAACAATGGTGCCATAACCCTTGACAAATCTGCAGTAGTATCCGGTGAGGCCTAAGAAAGCCCTCATCTCTGTCCAGGTCTTGGTGGGTGCCCAAGCCAGAATGGTATCAATATTGGGTTGTAGAGATGCCACCTGGCCGCTTCCGTCCTGGTGTCCCAAGTACACCACAGACCCCTGCCCTTTCTGGTAATTACTGGTCTTGATAGTGAGGCCTGCACTCTGCAGGGTCCACAACATTTCCTGGAAGTGGTACAAGTGGTCCTCTCAGCTTGAACTGAAGACCACAATGTCATCTAGGTAGCCGGCGCTGACGTTTTCCAGTCTAGCCAGAAACTGTTAGACCAGCCTCTGGAATGTGGCAGGGGAATTCTTCAACCCAAAGGACATAACAAGGAACAGAAAATGCCCCTCTGGCATTGAGAGTGGAGACCTCTCCTTGGCCAGAAGCCGCTTGGTCACAGTGCGCTCTATTAAGTATTTTTAACTATAACTAACTTTGGCCCCTCTCGGTCAAGGCAATCTTCCAGTACCCAGACATCAAATCAAACGTACTGAGGAACTAGGCACCTCCAAACCGATCAATGAGCTCATCAGCTCAAGGGGTGGGGTGGGGTGCGCATTAGTCATAGTGACGGTATTTAGCCCTTGGCAGTCAATGCAGAACCGAAGTTCAGGAGTGACACAGGGTGGGGCAGCCTTTGGAACCAAGACCACTGGGCTGGACCAATGACTGCTGGAGAGCTCAACCACCTTTTGGGTCTGCATCTTGGAAACCTATTCCTTAGCGCTAGCCTTCACTCTGTCAGTCAGCCTGTATATCTTGTGTTTCACATGAGTAATATCCCCAGTACCTTTTTTTTTTAATTTTTATCGGAAGATATCCCCAGTATCAATGTCATGAGGGAACCAATTTGTGACTCCGGGGGTGAGTGAAAACAGAGTTGCAAACTGTCCCAGCAACAAGCAACAGTCACCCTCCTGCTCTTGAGTCACTGTAGGGGAGAGGATTACACCTTCCACTGAACCATCCTGCTCCAGGGCAAACAGGAGGTTGGGTAAAGGTTCCCTCTCCTCTTCCACCCCATCATCACAAGCCAAGAGCAAGGTCAACTCAGACTTAACAAATTGGGGGTTGAAGCGGTTCACTTGCTGGGACCTCAAGGTGTTCTAGGATCCCTCAATTCTACCTCAAATGGGCCAGACTACTCGTACCAGCCTTTCATGTCCTTCTGGTAGGTTCAAGGTTCTCCTGAGTGAGTTTCCTGAAGTGTGCATTCTAGTTCCGGAAGGCCAGCATGTAGCTGTTTACATACTGGGGTGGCTTCCTAGGAGCTTGCTCCCAGCCCTCCTTCACAAAGCTGAGTGGTCCCCTCACAGGGTGCTCATACAGAAGTTCAAAGGAGCTGAACCCAACCCCCTTCTTTGGTAACTCCCTGTTGGCAAAAGGAAGGGATGGTAAGAGGACAACCCAATTACGCCTCATGGGTTCTGACATGCCCCCAAATCATGCCCTTCTGGGTTCAGTTGAACCTTTCAATCAACCCATTACTCTGAGGGTGGTAGTTCACTCCACACTCCTTCATGGTCTTCATGTACAGAGACGTGAAGTTGGTATCTCGGTCAGATACCTCCTCCTTGGGGAAACCCATGTGAGTAAAGATCCCCATCTGTGCATGGGCCACGACAGGCACCATTACTGTCCTCCGAGGGATAGCTTCCAGGTACCAGGTGACATGCTCCACCAAGACCAGGGTGAACTTGTTGCCCAAATCGAAAGTGGTGCTCATGACAGGGAATAATTGCAGGGGAGCCTAACATCTCCCCCACTCTTGCCACTCATTTGGCAAGTCTGCCAGGACCTACAGAAGACATCTGAATTTTTTTCATTTTGGGCCAGTAAAAGTAGGTGAAAACCCTGTCCAAAGTCTTGCCCTGCCTCAAATGTCTGGCCAGACGCACTTCATGAGCCATACCCAGTAGGAAGGCGCTCAAGCTCTGGGGTAACACCAGAACACGGGCTACTCCAGGCACAGCAACCTTAGTCTCACTATATAGGATACCATTCTCCCAATAGATCAAGTGTGATCCAGACTCGTTTCCAGTGGCCTGGTCCTCCGCCTGCAGACCCACAAGAGTAGGACACTATTTCTGCGCAGTGCAGAATTCCTCCCTGACGGGACCCCTGACCTGCTGCCAATGGGTCAGCTCAGGCAGACACCCAGTTGGACATGTCCTCCCCTGTAGGTTCTGGGGTGTCCCCCTCAGGTGCAGCCTCCTCCTGGCACGTGGGAATCTCTAGAGTGACATTTTCTGTGCCCCTTGCCTCTCCTCTTCTTGGCAGACACCCGGGCTACTGTTTCAGACTCCAGGTCTTCTGATTACCCTGGGCTGCCATTGATTGTGTGGTCATGCATGTTCACTCAGGCAGTCCCAACATCTGCAAGTGGGATCTCTATTCCACTTCTCTCCAGGTGGTGTGTTCCAGGTTGGTTCCCAGCAGACAATCCACAGGCATGGATGGCCTCATAGCTACCGTTAAAGGATGTGAGAACACCTCACACACACTCAAAGGGAACTTGACCCACTCAACAAAAGTGCTCACTGTTGCCTACTGTAACTACTTGGTGAAGCACTCCAGGTGCCACTTCTTCAGACACCAGGTGACCCATGACGGTAGGCACACTGGCTCCTGTGTCTCTCAGAGCATTTGCTGTATTTCTTAGTGTTATCAGGCATTAGGCTTCTCTGGACCATCTCACTGTCCTCTAGTGACAAAAGGGTAATCTCAGCTGGTTCCCCTCACCCACATTGGAGAGCTCCTCCACAAGCACTATACTGGCGATCCTGGTGTCTGCCCATTGTTGAGGGCCTGTGCTCGCTTGGGACACTTGGGGCTCCCCCTAAAGTGTCCTTCCTGGCTACAAACAAAGTACAATATAACAACAAGAGAGCGAGGAATTGACCTATGTACTTGTCCCTTTCCTCAGGAATATAAAGTAAACAATGTGGGCAAGTCCCTTTGCAGGTTTAGATCAGGATTCTGACACTGACACTGCCAATGGTCCTGAAGAAAGCCTCACGATTAATGTAGAAGGCTGAAACTAGTCGACCTACACATCTAATAGGAATATTGAGGCACATTTTTCCCTCATATATATCCTGCCTATGTTTTTACTCATGCCACAGGACCCTTCTATTAAAACTTTTAAAAGGGTAGTTCCTATAGGCATTTTTAGCATTTATCCAGACCTCACATAGCACTTCACTTCACACAAAATCCCGCTCCGCTGTAAACAGGCGTAGAAGCACAGCGGGGTTGCATTCGGCAATCCAGCTGCACCCCGATGATGAAGCATGCCACCTACCAGGTAGGTGGGTGAGGGGTTTCATAAAACGACAACCTGTTGTCAGCGTTCCTCTACTTGGTAACAGGAGAACAATCCTGATCTGAACCTGCAAAGGGACTTGTCCACATTGTTTACTATACAGACAAAGTACTTCATGGGTCCCTTCCCTCCAGAACTACCTGGCGGGAAACACCTATTTTTCTTCTCAGTGGGTGGCTTGTAATCTTTACCCTGTGAGTCATTTTGGTGCCCTTTAGAGAAATCACCTTTTTTACCCTTGTTGACCCCCCTTCTGCTGCTGGGGACCTTCCCCATCTTTGGTGGAGTCTCCCCCATAGAGCCTCTGTTGACCTTGGTACTTACCCAGTGGTCTGTCTCCTTAGCAAGCTTCCAGGGCACAGTAAGCTTGCTGTCCATAAAGCGCTGGCGCAGTTCTGGAAAGCACAGACTAGACACAGCATCCACACAATCAAATTGTACAGCCTATTGCAAAATGTGACCTCACTGCCCTTCACCTAACCCCCCCACTGCTCTGCCAAAGGAATCCACACATTCAAGCTTTATCTGGAAAATAAGTTTCTTGCTTTGCCTAAACGGATAACTTTACTTATCTGTGGTAAAACCATACCGGGTGAGGAGGGCATCCTTCATGGCATTGTAAGAGATGGTGTGTGCATCCCCTAAGTCCAGCAATGTGTCCCTCGCCTCCACTGTGAAGTGATTCCACAATCCTGCCCCCCCCCCCAATCTTTCTCAGGGACCCTTTTCATGTGAAGCGCTGCCTTATGGCCCTGAAACCAGTTCTTGATATCATCCGCCTTGGATTTTTTTAGGCATGTGCATGTTTGTCTCAGTCTGCACTGATGCAATGCTGCCACCATCTGTGCTGGACTTTGCCTTCAAGTCCAACTCTTTTAAGCTCTGCTCCTGAGCTAGCATAATTTCTCTCTCCTCTACTGCCAATTTATCCTTTTGGAGCTCCCTCCTATGCTCCTTCTTGAGCCTCTCCCGCTCCAACTGATGTCTCCAAGCCTTACACCTGTCCTCCAGATCCTCTGGGGACAGATCTGGAAGAAACACTGCTGCCTGCCCTGTAAGGTGCATCCCTCCCAGGTGGATCCTGATTCACAAAAACCTCATGCAGGCTCTGCTCCTCGATCTCCACATCACTCTCATCCCGTAAAGGCACCAACCATTCTTGCTGCCAGCCAAGCTCTCTGCGCCTATTGCAGCTCCTCCTTTCTAGTGAGGCTTTTAAAAGAACACTTCAAATACCTGCAGATACTTTTAAATTGAAGCACCGTATATGTTTCCAGCTTCTCCTCCTCAAACACAAAGTCTGCAGGTAAAACTGATGGCTCCCCAGACTGAGACAGGATTAATAATCAAAATCTCAGGAGTTGCAGAGAAGAGAAAAAAAAATTAAAAACAGTATGTGATTGTGTAATGGTCTCCAATATGGAAGCAGTGTACACCAATCACTGTATGCAAAGTAAAAACACAAGTATCCTCACCGCTGACCACCAATGTTAAAAATGGGGAATCGGCGGTGGGGCAGCGGTTCCTTATGATGGTTTGGTGTCTCAGTTCGAGCAGCTGATGCCGTTGAGTGCAGGCAGCATCGATAAGTTGTTGTCATCAGTAGTAGGGCTGCAGTTCGAGTCAGGGCGGTGCATCATACTCTTCACGAGCGGTACCATCATCTCCGGTGCAGGCAGTTGCATCGCTGATGGCATAGCTGTTGCTTTTCTGGTATTGCAGCACCAGCCACACAATTTTAAGGGGCCAGGAACTGGAGTTGGCATCACTTGGTAATCAGGACACCCAGCAGAGGAGTCCAGGTGCTGTTAGCAAGATGCAGATGAAGTCTTTGATGGGGCCCGAGACTTCTTAACAGGAGGCAAGCACGCACAAACCCTTGGAGAACCTTGGAAGCAGGATTCAGAAAGCAAAGTCCAGTCCTTTTTCTCTTTTAGGGCAGAAGCAGCAGGTCAACCCAACAAAGCAACAGGCAGAGTGGCTGTCCCTCCTACATCATCCAGCTCTTCTTCCTAGCAATATGTCCTCAGTCCAGAAGTGTTCTGATTTTGGGGTGTCAGAGGTCCAATACTTATACCCTTTTCTGTTATGAAGTAGGCAAACTTCAAAGGAATGTCTTAGTAGTGCTCAAGATCCCGCCTTTCCCTGAACTTGTTACAGACACAGTTCAGGGGGATGGAGACAGCTGTGTGTGTGAGGACAGGTGCAGCCAGCTCTAGCTCAGGTTGATCCATCAGCCTGGTGATGGGCCATCGGGATATGCAAGACACATCTCAACTCCCTTTGTGTGACTGTCTGTGCATTCTCTCTAAACAGCCCAACTATCATCCTAATCAGACGAGGATTCTACAGATAGGCACAGAATGGTAATGCAAGAAAACCCACACTTTCTAAAAGTGGCATATTCAAACACGCAATTTAATAAGCAACTTCACCAAAAGATGTATTTTTTAAATTGAGAGTTCAGAAACCCCAAACTCAAAATCTCCTTTTCTAGTTCCAATTGCAAGATACACGTGTAAAATGTTACATGGCAGCTCCAATAATATCATATGAGAGAAATAGTCCTTGCAATAGTGAAATACGAAATTAGCAGAATTTCACTATTAGGACATGCAAAACACATGTACAAGTACATGTCCTACCTTATAAATACACTGCGCCCTGCCCATGGGGCTACCTTGGGCCTAACTTAAGGTGACGTACGTTCAGTTGAAGAGAAGGTTTGGGCCTGGAAAGTGGTTGCACTGGCCAGGTCGACATGGCAGTTTAAAACTGCACACACGGACACCGCAGTGACAGGTCTGAGACTTTCATGATCCTCTATGGACAGTATTGAAACGGATCTGGAAGACTTCAAGTCCCAACATGCTTCGACAATCACACCAGATTTTTCAAAGGAAACAAGGCTGCTTTATAAGCCCTTCCCTCGGATCATACTGATGCTTGTCAATCTTCTTTGTGATCCTTTGTGGCCTGGCTTGTCCTGCATTTCATCTGCCATTCTTAGAAACAGACTGCTCTCCTGTGAATCGGGGATGTCACGCTCAAGTTGAGCATCGGACAACAGAAGGAGCCGCCTCTCCGCTGATGGTATTCTGGGCTCCGTAGCATCAAACCTTCTTTTGTTGAGAGAGCATTCCCCGGTTCTACCTGCCATCTCACTATTTGCTCTTTCCTTTCGCCAGGCTCCACAGACGGGAGCCCACTATTAGCCTGTGGAGCTTTCACAGGTGGTGAGAGTTGCCGTGCATCTGTATTTCTTTAGTTTACTTTTATTTTTCCAATTTTGGATGCTACATCTTTGGGCAACTAACTAGTGGTCTGACAATTGGTTTCCCGGTTACTGGCTGGATTTAGACCGCTCCGAAGGAAGGAGCCTTGAACCTTTTTATCTACCCAGCTCCACTTTAGAATTCCTATGTACCTGCTTGTCATGCGTTTGTGAGGTGTAGGGCAGAGCAGCCCATTTTCGTTTGAGACTTTGTTTTTCTACATGAGCCTGATCATGACTCATCTTGAGTACTTGTTTTGTTTCATATTTTGTACCCTCTGTATTTAATATTGAGAGAGATTTCCAAATTCTAAGGAATTCTTCAATTACAAAGGGGCTGCCCATCCTATAATTCACTCTTGGGTCCTAGTTTATTTTGGATGGTTTGTGCCTTGAACTCCTGATTGCTTTCCTCGTTCGCAGCCACCTCACTACCTTATGCAGTTACCAGGGGTATAGAGAGTAAGTATATCCTAGGAATGGTAGGGAGTTTGTACTGGAGACTACGACATCTTTGTTGGTAATAGATGTCCTTTCTTCCTTATGCAGGATATTTGCAAATGCTGAAGAATTCTTCGATGGCAAAGGGGTTGCTCCATAATCGAGGATTGAAAAGGCCTTCCAAGTAGCGGACCACTACTTTATTTGTTATTTTATCCACTTTCCCTTTTCCCCTGCGTACCTCCCCACCAGGGAAAGAATTTACAGCTTCCCAGGAGGGGTAGTACGGGGTGGAGCTGGGACCTATGCATCGCCCCTGTGGAATTTGTTCCTGAAGGTTGGTGACTGTGTGCTATTAACCAATCTGAGATTTGACAGAGACAGGGTTGCAGGGCCACTCATGTGGGTGCCACAGTCAGTTCTGCAGACCCACTAGTAACATGTGATTCCAGGCCCTGGGAGCACACTGCACTTTACTAGGACTTACTAGTAAACTAAATATGCCAATCATGGATAACCCAATTACATATACCACTTACACAGGGAGCGCTTTCAGCAGTGGTAAATTGTCCAGAGTCCTGCAACCAGCAAAAAAACTAAATGCAATACACAGTAAAAAAAAAACTCGAGATCATAAGCAAAAAGACAGGGGAAATTATGCCAAAGATGGCATGTCTAACACCCACCAATCGCAACCTATGCTTAGAATAAGGATCCGTGTCAGAATAAGCTTGAAAACAGATACACAGGACTCTATACTGTACCTCTACACTTCTGGGATAAAGGATGTCTGCAGGAACTCTACAAGATTAAGAGATGGCTTAGGTAACTTTTTATAGGACTGCTAAGTATACCAGTAACTGTGAATAAATATATTTGAGCAATATCTCTGTATTGCCAACTCTCTATGCTTCTACAGGTAACGGGAAGTTCCTGTACACTAAACACAAGGAAACAAATATCTTTCAAAATACATATACACTTAAACCTCTCCCAGTGTTTAGATTAACTGCATCAAGCTGTGTCATTATGCATGCTTTTGTGGAAGATAAGTATAGTTTACATGTGACTTTTGTAAAACTGCAAATTAAGGACCACCATTAACAACATATGAATTCATACTCTTAGAAATATATACACAAACTAAAAATCTAATGCCTCCTACACCCAAGTTATTCATTTAAAAATATATATTTTTTTAACTTTGAATATATTTTATTAGCATTTCTTAATCAATGGCAGTTGTATTCAGTACATATAATGCCAAGAAGCAGTTGAAGATTGTAAAAAAGAAATTATACAGCATTTATAATCTCTTCACATCATTATTTGGATTGCTTCATCCAACAGTAATTTTCGTATAGGTTTCGGGAGATCATTTGTGTGTTGTGTTGGTTTCGCAAATAGTGTATTGAGGCCGTATACGGCTTGTCTCCTGTCTTTGTGCGCATGTGGTGTCATCCGTGGTTGGGGACAGCATTGAGAAGAACGGAATAGTAAACTGAGGTGTGGGTCTATTTGTGTTTCTCAGTGTGACGCGCTTCCTGGTCATATCTTGCTGTCCATGCGTGGTGTATCATACATCACCGTATACACTTAAGTTATTCATATACATACATGTCCAATGTCCTCTTAAGGATCCATCCTGCTCCTTTCCTTTACATGACCTCTTAGCGGAACATACAGTCCTAGGCTAAAGACTGCAGAAAATTATTACCCAGAGGTCAAAGTAAATGCACAGGGATTAGTTCAACGTTTGTTTTCAATCACACATGACTTCAGGATACCTCTCTGTAATCTAAAACGTCCATAGTAGAATCCTATAGGAAGCAATAGGCCTTTTCCAATTTAAATCTTAAATCCATGTAGTGAGATCTTGGTTGCAGCATCATTGTATGATGATTGTCTAGCAAGGATGCTGTGCACTACAAGGAAATGTATACCAATAGGTATAAGATTTCTGTTGTCTATCTAGATACACAAGATTTAATTGCCTTTTATGAAACATTATTTACTGAGGTTGCACTACTACAAAGCATATTCTGTGCATATGCAGCCTGAATCCAGTCCGTGTTGACCATAAGTTTTTCCTTCAGTGAAAGGCACTCTGAGTAGATGACTTCAAGGTACTAAACCCTCACGCTCTCAACATACTTAACGGAAAGCGACAACTGCAGTCCTGCTTCCTCAAAAATAAAAAAGTTAAAATATTTAAGGAGAACTAGAGATATGGATTCTTAAAATTGTAAACCAAAATGAAGAATGCAACACAAAGTACCATTGAATTGGAATGTTGGCAGTAGGTTGGGAGCAATTTTCGACCATGATACAATAGGGGTCATGTTAACCTCGCTAGAAGCACTGGTCAAAGCTTTTTTACCTCGGGACTTTGCTACTTTTCTGATTGTCGAAAATCCTCCAGGGGTGAAGGCATTATGTCAAAGCCTGAGAGAGTCACTCAAAGACAGATACAGCCTCTTCAAACTCTCCTGAAGCCTTCAATTGTGGCTACAGATCTCTGAATGGGAAAGCTACATTTCCTAACTGGCAAGATTACTTTGCATCTGGTGAAACTCTGCATCTGTATCCTGGTCCCAAATTTTACTTTTTGATCACTCACTTTTTGGGTTCTCAGAATCCTCTAGCGGATTAAAGCTGGTGTTATACTAGGGCTGGAACACTTGAGGCCATATACCTTCACCACAAGGTCATGCTGAAGCCTTTTTCTAAGAAGCTCAAGTAGGAGAAATATGTTGGTCTTGACTGCCTAGTGTGTACCCTCTTTTGGGTAATCTCAGCACATTATTCCCATCCACTGCAAGTCAAAAAATGCCTGAGCTCCAATACCGTTTTGATATTGGGAGTCACTCCTCCTTTCCACTACAGCCTTCTGGTCCTCAGTGTTTCTAGGTACCAGGTCTCTCCAGCAAGGGCTTTCTCAAGATGCTGTCCCCTGAATCTTACACATATCACGGAACCCATGTAACTTTTGTGTCTCTGTAGGAGCAACAAGAGGCCAGCTAGATGACACTTGGAGAGTAGGTCCAGTCACTAGGTGCCAGCAGGAGTCCTTCAGTCTTCTTTCCTCAGCAGTCATTCAGGATGTTCTTCTTTCAGGTGTTTTCTAGTTGCATGAACATTCTGAGAAAGTTGCAGTAATGTGCCACACTTATCCTCTGAACTAACCAAGGACTGAGGAGGAGAGTCCTGGTAATTTGCCAGCTAAAACTCAACTTTCTTTTGTAGCAGTTTGTTTCTCAATTTACTGCAATTCATCCCCTAGTCCCTCATTTAAGATTAAGATTGTCTTAGTTTTTCCTCCTGTAGGAGCTTGATGTTCCATTCTGTACACATCCGTATTAAGGGACGTGGACCTCCCCACCTCCTCTGCTGGAACATGGGTTCCCTCCTGCAGCGGGCAAAGATGAATGTCTAACGAAGCTCTGGGAATGAATGTTTTCAGTTCCTACAAGCCTCATTTTGGATTTCCTCTTCAAAGGGCGAGCTGTTGTAGCAGTCTTTTGTGCTGCCATTTATTTGCGTCCCCTCTGTTTTTAAGTGGTCTCTCCTGGCACCAAGTCAGCCTTCCAAAGACAGGCCTGTTGCCCTCTAGAAGGGCAGTCATTCACAATCAAGCCTGTTCAAGGAAAATGTAGTTTGGCGTACACAGTGACACACAGCCTTTGGCAACAGTTCGCGCTCACTGTGGTTATCTGCTTTTCCTTAATATTTAGTCTGTTCCACTTTTATTCATTACACACATCGCCTTGTGAGCATACAAGGTCACTTGGCGGTACGGTACTTATTTTATGCATGCAAGTAGGTTCTCTACATTGCAAGGCACATTTCATGCTACGTTTCACTGCATAGGTATTGAATTGCAGCCAGCCGAACCACAATCGTGTTCAATAGATAAATCAATACATTTCAGTGAATGTGCAGCCCATGGATGACATTTAATTTCTGTGCCTTGTAGCACCGTGGCAATGAATGGCAGTGTTTGAGAGCACAGTCTTAATATATTAAAAAATAGGTCTATAGGAGATGAACTATTCAGGGAGACCACAAAGAAAGAAGGGAATTTCTACAATAATATTATCGTGACTGCTCTAGAAATTCCATGGTTGCCATGTTTCTGCCCAGAATTAAACAAAGGATCCGAGTGTAACTGGCCCCATGCAATTCTTCCTCCTATGCAGCACTGTTCACTTGATGCTGCATGTCCTACAGTTCTGAAAGCAGCGACTTCTGATCATCAGAGTCCCACTGACAACTTTGCACTGTAAGGAAATGGAGTAGTCTCAGTTGGGCAGTGGATGGTGCAGGGTGCAGGCAGCAGGCCTGCAGAAAACCATATAGCTCACAGGATGTCAAGCTTAGGCTTCCCTGTGGCATTAAAGATGCTTTAAGTTCTCAGTCATGGTAGGGGTTTGTTTAACCACATAAAGTGCCTGATTGATGACGGTGGTCGATCTTTTTGGAGCTATCGGAACGTCCGGATCCATGATTTAGCATGAGGTCAATTCCTGTTTAGGCTTATAAAAGTCAGCGTTTGAAAAGGCAATATGCACTGAAACACATTACTTCTCTGATTTTCTGTCACACGTTTTGCCTCTTGCTATATATTTCTGTTTTTTATCCCTAATTTTCTCAGCAGATTAGATTCTTCCTCTGGAATTATCCTCTTTCATCTAATATCTTTCTTAGCATCTTGGCTATTGGCATTTTTCCTCTAGCAGTTTGGATCAACTTCTTTGTTAATATTCTGACTCTGGACATGCATTTTGCTCAGTTATTTTCCCCTTCCGGAAGTCAAGGAGATGTGGGTGCATTGCTGAGTTAGTCAATGCAGTCTATATCTTCAATGAAGATTTCCAATTAGGTGTGACCGTTTAAAGGAGACAAATGTCTCTTCTAATGGATACTATTCTTTGCAAGCCATCACAGCTGCTACTGAGAGAAATTTATCTTTTCTTGCAAGCTCATAGGGCACACAACAGACCCACATGGCGTGCAGTCCTGGCGACAGGCTCTCCACATTTTCACCTTATTCATTTCCTCTAATTTAAAGTCCAGATTTTTACTAAAACATTAGAGATAGCTTGAAATTCATCTTCATCATAACTTCTATGCTCATGTTACACTATTCACTTGATTTATGTATTTATCGATGTGGCAAAAATAACATATCAATCAGAAACGTTGTACCAAGCAGCATTGAAGCTACATGGGTCAAGAGTTGGGTGTTTAACACAGGTAAGTGGATGAATTAAGCTTGTGTATGACTTTGATAGGCAGGTAAAAACACATATTTATAAGCTAACAGCATTACGGTATTATACTGTAGATTGTATAAACAATTGAGTCACCACCAGTGCTGACTCCCTGTCCCGCCTCTAACACAGCAATATAACAAGATCTAGACCCCAGGACAGTTGGTACACAGAGGAACTCTGACTAACACTCCACTGCAATCAACTGAAGCACAAATGGAGAATGAACCAGGACAATGTAGGTAGGAGAGTATTCAAATCCACCCAATAGGAGCATCTTCAAATCCACCCTGCGATGCTACCATCAAATGACCTGGACCATTAAACTTTGTCTGGTGAACCGCATTGATATCATCCTCACAGAACCAAAGAAATCCTTAGCATTGTGAAGGATTTTACAAACCCAGCGGCCACCTTCAACTCATTCACGACCTATGCAAAATTCTTTCTCAATTCTTTTGCAACAAAATCACCAGCATTTACACTAGGTTCAACCAGATGCTTGGAAACATGCAACTGTGCTGGCATTGGTGAAGAGATTTATTTATTTATTTTGAAAGTTTTATATAGCCCGAACATTACCACCGAGGGTATCAGAGCGCTTTACAAATTATGCATCATAAGGGTATAATACAGATTATGAAACAGAGGGTATAAACATACAAAGTAGAATAGATAGGCGACAAAATCAAAGTCTAAAATAGTCCAACAATCTCGTGATGGATGTAAACACACCCACAGACAGATTCAGAGTCTAGCATTGTCCAATCTAATTGTGAACCAGGTGGCTGAGCCAGAGTCAATGGGTATGGACCCACACTCTGATGCAGGTGCCATGCTACAGCAGAAATTTCTTCATCAGGAGCCCTTTGACCTCTTATTTTGAAGAGAATGGTAGAAGAGTTCACCATGACTTCAGGGGGAAGGGAGTTCCAGATCCTCGGAGCCAACCCTGAGAAGGCCACTGGAAACGAGTCTGGATCACACCTGATCTATTGGGAGAATGGTATCCTATATAGTGAGGCTAAGGTTGCTGTGCCTGGAGTAGCCCGTATTCTGGTGGTACCCCAGAGCTTGAGCGCCTTCCTACTGGGTATGGCTCATGATGTGCGTCTGGCCGGACATTTGAGACAGGGCAAGACTTTGGACAGGGTTTTCGCCTACTTTTAATGGCCCACAATGAAAAAAAATTAGATGTCTTCTGTAGGTGCTGGCAGACTAGCCAAATGAGTGGCAAGAGTGGGGGAGATGTTAGGCTCCCCTGCAATTATTCCCTGTCATGAGCACCACTTTCAATCTGGGCAACAAGTTCACCCTGGTCTTGGTGGAGCATGTCACCTGGTACCTGGAAGCTATCTCTCGGAGGACAGTAATGGTGCCTGTCATGGCCCATGCACTGATGGGGATCTTTACCCACATGGGTTTCCCCAAGGAGGAGGTATCTGACCGAGATACCAACTTCACGTCTCTGTACATGAAGACCATGTGGAAGGAGTGTGGAGTGAACTACCACCCTCAGAGTAATGGGTTGGTTGAAAGGTTCAACTGAACCCTGAAGGGCATGATTTGGGGGCATGTCAGAACCCAGGAGGCGTAATTGGGTCGTCCTCTTACCATCCCTTCTTTTTCCCAACAGGGAGTTACCACAGAAGGGGTTGGCTTCAGCCCCTTTGAACTTCTGTATGGGCACCCTGTGAGGGGACCACTCAGCTTAGTTAAGGAGGGCTGGGAGCAAGCTCCTAGGAAGCCACCCCAGTATGTAAACAGCTACATGCTGGCCTTCCGGAACTAGAATGCACACTTCAAGAAACTCACTCAGGAGAACCTTGAACCTACCAGAAGGACATGAAAGGCTGGTACGGGTAGTCTGGCCCATTTGAGGCAGAATTGAGGGATCCTAGAACACCTTGGGGTCCCAGCAAGTGAACCGCTTCAACCCCCAATTTGTTAAGTCTGAATTGACCTTGCTCTTGGCTTGTGATGACGGAGTGGAAGAGGAGAGGGAACCTTTACCCAACCTCCTGTTTGCCCTGGAGCAGGATGGTTCAGTGGAAGGTGTAATCCTCTGCCCTACAGTGACTCAAGAGCAGGATGGTGACTGTTGTTAGTTGCTGGGATAGTTTGCAACTCTGTTTTCACTCACACCCGGAGTCACAAATTGGTTTACTCATGACATTGATACAGGGGATATTTTCCAATTAAAAAAAAAAAGATACTGGGGATATTACTCATGTGAAACACAAGATATACAGGCTGACTGACAGAGTGAAGGCTAGCGCTAAGGAAGAGATTTCCAAGATGCAGACCCAAAAGGTGGTTGAGCTCTCCAGCAGTCATTGGTCCAGCCCAGTGGTCTTGGTTTCAAAGACTGCCCCACCCTGTGCCACTCCTGAACTTCGGTTCTACATGGCCTGCCAAGGGCTAAATACCGTCACTATGACTGATGCGCAGACTATTATTATTATTATTATTAAATTACACTTGTATAGCGCTATCTACCCGGAGGCCTCGTAGCGCTCATGACTGACACTTTATTAGCACGGGCTCAGGGCAGATCAGCGAACTTTCGCATACAAGTGTGTTTTAAGGGTTTTCCTGAAGGAAAGGTGGTTGGTGATTTCCCGGAGGGATAAGGGGAGGGCGTTCCAGAGCCTGGCCGCGGTATGTGAAAAAGAGCGGCCACCCCATCGAGCCTTCTTGACTCTGACGGAGGTGGCCAGCTGGAGGGAGCCAGAGCGAAGGGAACGTGAGGGAACATAGGGGGTGACCAGGGTCTGCAGAATTGCAGGGCCAGTATGATGGAAGGCCTTGTGTAAAATACACATAGCCTTAAACTGTACTCTCGCTGCAGACCACCCCTTGAGCTGATGAGCTCATTGATCGGTTTGCATTTGCCTAGTTCCTCAGTACGTTTGATTTGATGTCTGGGTACTGGAAGATTGCCTTGACCGAGGGGGCCAAGGAGAGATCTCCACTCTCAATGCCAGAGGGGCATTTTCTGTTCCGTGTTATGTCCTTTGGGTTGAAGAATGCCCCTGCCACATTCCAGAGGCTGGTCAAATAGTTCCTGGCTAGACTGGAAAACGTCAGCGCCGGCTACCTAGATGACATTGTGGTCTTTCGTTCAAGCTGAGAGGACCACTTGTACCACCTCCAGGAAATGTTGAGGACCCTGCAGAGTGCAGGCCTCTCTATCAAGACCAGTAAGTACCAGAAAGGGCAGGGGTCTGTGGTGTACTTGGGACACCAGAACGGAAGCGGCCAGGTGGCATCTCTACAACCCAATATTGATACCATTCTGGCTTGGGCACCCACCAAGACCTGGACAGAGATGAGGGCTTTCTTAGGCCTCACCAGATACTTCTGCAGATTTGTCAAGGGTTAGGGCACCATTGTTGCCGCCTTGACAGAGCGGACTTCAAGGAAGTAGCACTGTTGTGTAGTTCCTACAAATCTATATAGGATCTGTGCACTTAGACAACATAAACTAAGGGATAGTGTCCGGACTGACTCCAGGCACCCCCAAATGATATATTAGTCTGTAGACCAGCAAGCTCACAGTGCCACTATGAGCCCCTCTTACCAAGGAGTGATTTGTTTCTGGCAACTATCGAACATGACAACCCTTATCCCCCATGGTTCGTGGAAACAATACAGTACTTTTCGCTCAGTCACTCGTGCTTACTTTGTCTCAGAGAGATACACAGAATAAACGTTGGGGACGTTTTCAATAATTATTTATTGAACCAGCATCATTCTAGTATAAAATATGTGTGCTGCAACAACCATTAGGCATAAACAGATATATACGATTATGAGCACCAGCAGAATAAAGAAAAGGTAATATTCTACCATAGTGCTAAAACAATAAATATATGCAGCCTTATATATTCATAACAGGAATAATGTAAACTTGTATGATGCAAACCCTAACTAGATGTATTTAAGTGTACCTAGCATTTTTTTAGGTGTCTAGCCAAGAATCCCCTTTGGATAGAGCCAAACCCATTTCCTGATATGGGAGAGCGAAGAACCCCATCTTGGTCTCGAGATAGACACCCCGCATAGGGATGTCGGACCACTGCATGCTGTAGTGTCTGCGTGCAAGGACCTCAGAGTCTCCCTTCAGCGTGTCAGTCAGCATGGATCACTTTCTCCTCTGGTTTTCCAAGCGAAGATGTAGTGCTTATATATCCGAAAGGTACCCTCAGGGGTTCTACTGTGAGCATGTCGGGCAAGGAGGACGATAGAAGTGACCCTTAAACAGAGATATTATGCAGAAGATGGGAATCCTGCTGTGATACTGAGAATCCTCATGCATAATACAGGAGGCCAGTTTTCGGAGAAACCACACAACAGTCATGTAGCCCTTTTTTTTTTCATTAGAAAGGGCATATTCATACAGTGAACATAACCAATACTGAAAAGACAAAGGTACAAGTAAATAAGCGAAAAAAAGAAAAAGAAACCTCAGAGTAAAATAACATATATGGAAATATTTTAGGGGAAATACATCTTATTTTATATTTAGCCAGATCCAGCTACTTTAATCCATCCAAAGCCAATGGTCCCCATAGCGCCTCTAGTTTGACTAATGAGCTGATACCCTTTGCCTTTGCCAGGGCTGCCTCTAAGCCATAAGTATCTCTAATAATCACCCACCAATCCTCTGCCAATAGTGGTGTAGCAGAGACCCATACCCTGGCAATAGCCGGCCTAGCTGCAGCCATCAAAATCGTAAAGAGACGCGCTACTGCTGGATTATCATCTTTATATCCCAACATAATTTCAAGATCCGTAAGTGGATGATCTAATCTTATTTTAGAATGAAGTATTTTCTCAAATTTTTTTCCAATAACCACTCAGTTCTGGACATTCCATAAACATATGTTTTAAATTAGCAGCATTTAGTCCACATTTTGGACATTTTATCTTATCCTCCATCTTATTTCCCTGGGCCCATTCTAGCCAGAGTGTAATACAGCATGCAAGTAAAACGTGTTTGCTGGAGCTGCAAACTAACAGAATGGACCGAGTCCTTAGCATAGCCTAAGACCTGTTCAATCATTCTGGGTGAGACCATTGTCCCCAAGGTTTGAGTCCAGCGTACCGCAAGTTTCTCACTACCCGATGGTCTAAAACCATGTAGAAGAGCATACATTGAGCCAATGAGATATTTAGACTTCACCCCATAAATACAGTCCCAAACTGTTGAATGTTTTATTTCTTTTGCCGCCACATTAGACGCCAGATAATCCTTAATATGCAAATATTTGAAAAAGAAATGGGCCGGAAGTTTATAGGCCAGTCTTAAATTTTCAAATGATCTAATCCCTCTATCATTATATAAATCACCCAAGCAATTTACTCCATAGTTCGCCCAAATTTTACCCGCTTGATCCTGAAACACCTCAGGAAAATTGGGATTCCCCCACAATGGGTAGTTTTTATGGAATATCAGTAAATTACACCTAGTAGACATTGCTTTCCAAATATATGCAATATCCTTGATGATCTTACATTTTACCCTTTTAAAATAATTTGGATCTCTAATTCCATATAAAAATTTATCCCTCTGGTTCCCCAGCATAAACGCAAACACAGAATCAGTCTGATCTAGACCAAGCAAAGTACAAAACCGGCCCGTAAAAGCAGCCCAGAAATAAACTTTGAAATCTGGGAAGCCAAGCCCACCTTGATCATATGTGGCTTTAAGCAGCTCAATCGCCCTACTCGGTTTTTTATTTCCCCAGATAAAGCTACTAAAAACGCCCTCTAGTTTTTTGAAAAATATATTGGGGACTTTCAAAGGAATAGAACGAAACAAAAATAAGAATTTAGGTAAAATGTTCATTTTGATCAAGTTACACCTGCCTAGCAGGTCTATAGGAGCCTATGCCAAATTTTTAACAATTTTGTAGTTTCTTTTAACAGAGGTGCGTAATTTAAATCAACAATCTGATTAATTTTAGCCATTAGCTATACTCCCAAATAAGTCACGGTAACACAAGATCCAGTAATGGAGTTCTGAATCCCAACAGTGGTAAGTACCTGAGTTTTGTCGGCGTTCAATTTGTAGCCTGCAACTTTGCCAAATTTGTCTGCTTCTCCCTTAATACTTATTACAGCCTCCGCTGGATTAATTGCATATACTGCAAATATCGTCTGCGTAAGCTGTGATCTTAAGTTTAGAAATATCAGCTTCTAAAGGTTTGATTTGTATGCAATGTTGTAGTGTGCATACAAATGGCTCTATATAGAGAGCAAATAGTAACGGGGACAGAGGGCATCCCTGCCTTTTCCCACACAAGATCTGAAATGATTCCCCCATACAACAGCTTGGCCTGTGGATTACAATATAAAGCCTGTACACAAGACCGAAATTGAGATCCAAGGTCAATTTGGCCAGTACGGCCCATAAGAAATCCCACCCGACTCGGTCGAAAGCCTTTTCGGCATCTAAGAATATCATACCAAAGTCGATCCCCTCCAATGGTCCTCAAGAAAGCCTCACGATTAACGTAGAAGGCTGAAACTAGTTGACCTACACATCTAATAGGGATATTGAGGCACATTTTTATCTCATATATATCCCGCCTATGTTTTTACTCATGCCACAGGACCCTTCTATTAAAACTTTTAAAAGGGTAGTTCCTACAGGCATTTTTAGCATTTATCCGCACCTCACATAGCACTTCACTTCACACGAAATCCCGCCCTGCTTTAAACAGGCGTAGAAGCACAGCTGGGTTGAATTCGGCAATCCAGCTGGACCCCGATGATGAAGCATGCCACCTACCAGGTAGGTGGGTGAGGGGTTTCATAAAACCACGACTTTTTGTCAGCGTTCCTCTATTTGGTAACAGGAGAACAATCCTGATATAAACCTGCAAAGGGACTTGTCCACGTTGTTTACTATATATTCCTGAGGAAAGGGACAAGTACATAGGTCAATTCCTCGCTCTCTTGCTGTTATATTGTACTTTGTCTGTAGCCAGGAAGGGCACTTTAGGGGGAGTCCCAAGTCTCATAAGCGAGCACGGGCCCCCAACAGGTGGGTGAGGGGTTTCATAAAACAATTACCTGTTGTCAGCGTTCCTTTATTTGGTAACAGGAGAACAATCCTGATCTAAACCTGCAAAGGGACTTGCCCACGTTGTTTACTATACAGACATAGTACTTCATGGGTCCCTTCCCTCCAGGACTACCTGGCGGGAAACACCTATTTTTCTTCTCAGTGGGTGGCTGGTAATCTTT
Source organism: Lissotriton helveticus (assembly GCF_964261635.1). Lineage (NCBI taxonomy): Eukaryota > Metazoa > Chordata > Amphibia > Caudata > Salamandridae > Lissotriton > Lissotriton helveticus. The sequence goes on from NC_136064.1 coordinate 23,757,969, forward strand.
ACCCTGTGAATTATTTTGGAGCCCTTTAGAGAAATCACCTTGTTTACCCTTGTTGACCCCCCTTCTGCTGCTGGGGACCCTGCCCACCATTGGTGGAGTCTCCCCCATAGAGCCTCTTGTTGACCTTGGTACTTACAAGCAAGCTTCCAGGGCACAGTAAGCTTGCTGTCCATAAAGCGCTGGCGCAGTTCTGGAAAACACAGACTAGACACATGCATCCACACAATCAAATTGTACAGCCTATTGCAAAATGTGACCTCACTGCCCTTCACCTAACCACCCACTGCTCTGCCAAAGGAATCCACACATTCAAGCCATATCTGGAAAATAGGTTTCTTGCTTTGCCTAAACAGATCCCTTTACTTATCTGTGGTAAAACCATACCGGGTGAGGAGGGCATCCTTCATGGCAGTGTAAGAAATGGTGTGTGCTTCCCCTAAGTCCAGCAATGTGTCCCTCGCCTCCACTGTGAAGTGATTCCACAATCCTGCCCCCCCCCCCCCAATCTTTCTCAGGGACCCTTTTTATGTGAAGCGCTGCCTTATGGCCCTGAAACCAGTTCTGGATATCATCCGCCTAGGTATACTGTTGGAAAGTGGGTTATTGGTAGGGGCAAATGTAGGTCTGCCACTGGCAATAAGGCCACTAACACACGATAGGACTCAGCATAGGTCTTAGAAAATTATTCCTTTGCTCAACCCTTGGTAACGTGGCTGCGAGCAGACAGGCTTAACTTCAAAGACAGGTATGTAAAGCATTTAAAAACACAATTTCAGTAAATAATTAAGACACAACACAAAATAAAAATCCACCACCAATTTATAAAAATAGGTAATATTTTTATCTTTTAAATGACACCAAAACGAAAAAAATCCACTGTAGGGAACCTGAGATATGAATTTTTAAAGATTAGTCACTTTCTAGTGCTTAGAAACCAACAGCGCCCCTTTAAGTCTTTTTCTTTTCTCTGTCAGGGACACACCTTTATAAATTGTTCTGAAGAATTCTCACCACTGCAGTGGGCCGCCTTCTTCAGCAAGCGGGGTCCAGTTAGAACACCTTCCTGGCGTTCTGCTTGCAGGTCCCAAAGTATCCAACACGCAATCCAAGGTTCTGGAATCTCCAAGAGGGTCCTTGAAAGTGTGAAACTTCAATTCCCCAATCCACTTGAACAAAACCCCTTACAAATCCACTGTGCTCCAGGCTTGGAATTCTTTGTGGGGCTGTCCAGGTGAGCTCTTTTAACCTGTAGCTTGCAGGGAGTTTCCACTCTTGAGTCTTTTGGCAGCAAGGTAATCCACAGGGCTGTAGTTTCAGAGGGTGCAGTCTTCATAGGGCATGCCTTAGAGTTCCTTGCACACAGCAAAACCTTCAGCAGGGCACTTCTTGCTTCATTCAGTTTCAAGCAGCAGATCTGGAGGGCTCTGCCCCTCTCAGATACTTATTCAAAATTCTCTGGGTCAAGCACCAGGTCACTGCTGACCAATGAGAGCAGGGCAACTCCTCCTAGTTATGACCACATCCTGTGGAGTGTGTCATTAGTTTGTCCCAGAATGCATCATCCTTCCAAATCCATAATGGCTGGTTTTCCAGCAAGGAGGTAAGAGCTGGCTAAACACACCCCCTGGGATATCTCATTTCCATGGACCATCCCAGTAACATCTGCAAATTCCTTTCTTAAGCCTAGTTCTGACTCTGGGTCACAACTGTCATTGTGGACTAAAACCCAGGCCTCCCCTCTTGCCTTTGAAGAGCGTAGTTTACGACGCCACCTCCTGGCCTGGAATTCCTGTAGAACAGATCACTGCCCTCCCAGCAGCCTGGCTAATCCACTTAAATCTGACCAATCAGGGCAGACCACTGAAAGGCTGAATTTGGACTTACAAACAAGAAAGTCTCATAACTTATTGTATGTACACTTTAGGAGAAAATCAACAATATAATATTGTTGGATTTACTACGACCATTCTGGGAATTCTTTGAATGGTCCGGCTAGTCCTCTCCTATCAATATTTATTAATCAATCACTTCCTACCATGTTAACCTATGGGCCATGTGGTTTGCAATGGGGAAAATGACTTGCGCCACTTTTGTAGCACCAGGGCTTATAAAACCATATTTTATAAGTATTTCCCAAATTGCTACCGGACCCCCACCCCCTGTGCAACTAGGGGAGACTTCAGGCTTTCTGAATCTGCAGAAATATTGAAGATCACCCTTACCCAATACTTCCAGCATCAAAGTTGAATTTGAGCACCTCTTTAAGACAATGTGGGGAGTAAATTCACTTAACCCAGGCTTCTAAAAACTCATTTTATAAGGGCGCTCCTTATAGATAACTGACTCCCCACCCCTGGGATACCTAGGGGTGATCCTGGGGGTCCCTAATATGCATAAACATGGTAGGCTTTTAATTTTTATGGGCCCCTACCCCCAAAGTCGAGTTTGGGCATAATTTAGGGTTTAAACTGACCTCAGGCTTCAGCACTGCACACATGCTGGTGCAGAGAATCTGCTGGCCTCTAAACTGCCATGCCTCAGGATACTGGAGACTTCTAGGTAGTTTCAATCCCCTGCCCTCTTACATACTAGGAGCTTAGGTGGTAGGTCATGCCAACTACAGGGGTACCCCACCATACTATAGTGTACCCTAGTGTATGTTGGGTGTTTTAACTGTATCCTAATGTGTTCCTTTTAGCTTGGCACTGGCCCTGGGCCTGATTAAACAGAGACCAGGGTCAGTCAGAGTCAGTTACCACCAGTTCCAGTCAGCTAAAAGTTGGGGGGTGCCCAGGGCACAGGATGACTTTGCAACATATACTCTTTCCGTTTTTAGGCATGTGCACGTTTGTCTCAGACTGCACTGATGCAATGCTGCCACCATCTGTGCTGGACTTTGCCTTCAAGTCTAACTCTTTTTAGCTCTGCTCCTGAGCTAGCATAATTTATCTCTCCTCTACTGCCAATTTATCCTTTTGGAGCTCCCTCCCATGCTCCTTCTTGAGCCTCTCCCGCTCCAACTGATGTCTCCAAGCCTTACACCTGTCCTCCAGATCCTCTGGGGACAGATCTGGAAGAAACACTGCTGCCTGCCCTGGAAGGTGCAGCCCTCCCAGGTGGATCCTGATTCACAAAATCCTCATGCAGGCTCTGCTCCTCGATCTCCACATCACACTCATCCCGTAAAGGCACCAACCGTTCTTGCTGCCAGCCAAGCCCTCTGCGCCTATTGCAGCTCCTCCTTTCTAGTGAGGCTTTTAAAAGAACACTTCAAATACCTGCAGATACATTTAAATTGAAGCACCGTATATGTTTCCAGCTTCTCTTCCTCAAACACAAAATCTGCAGGTAAAACTGATGGCTCAACAGACTGAGACAGGATTAATAATCAAAATCTCAGGAGTTGCAGAGAAGAGAAAAAAAATCAAAAACAGTATGTGATTGTGTAATGGTCTGCAAGCAGTGTACACCAATCACTGTATGCAAAGTAAAAACACAAGTCCTATCCTCACCGCTCACCACCAATGTTAGAAATGGGGCATCGGCGGCGGGGCAGCGGTTCCTTATGACGGTGTGGTGTCTCAGTTCGAGCAGCTGATGCCGTTGAGTGCAGGCAGCATCGATACGTTGTCATCAGCAGTAGGGCTGCAGTTCGAGTCAGGGAGGTGCATCGTACTCTTCACGAGCTGTACCATCATCTCCGGTGCAGGCAGTTGCATCGCTGATGGCATAGCTGTTGCTTTTCTGGTCTTGCAGCACCAGCCACACAATTTCAAGGGGCCAGGAACTGGAATTGGCATCACTTGGTAATCGCGACACCCAGCAGAGGAGTCCAGGTGCTGTTAGCAAGATGCAGATGAAGTCTTTGATGGGGCCCTGAGACTTCTTAACAGGAGGCAAGCACGCACAAACCCATGGAGAACTTCGGAAGTGGGATTCTCTCTTTTAGGGCAGAAGCAGCAGGTCAACCCAACAAAGCAACAGGCAGAGTGGCAAATCCCCCCTACATCATCCAGCTCTTCTTCCTAGCAATATGTCCTCAGTCCAGAATTGTTCTGATTTTGGGGTGTCAGAGGTCCAATACTTATACCCTTTTCATTACACACATCGCCTTGTGAGCATACAAGGTCACTTGGCGGTACGGTACTTATTTTATGCATGCAAGTAGGTTCTCTACATTGCAAGGCACATTTCATGCTACGTTTCACTGCATAGGTATTGAATTGCAGCCAGCCGAACCACAATCGTGTTCAATAGATAAATCAATATATTTCAGTGAATGTGCAGCCCATGGATGACATTTAATTTCTGTGCCTTGTAGCACCTGGTGACCACCTGGACCAGCTTCAGTACGGTCGCTCCACCACGCTCCTCCTGTGCTTCAGCTGCAAAACTCCCTGGTATCGTTTTCAGCGCGCTGTTCACTGAACTGCTGCTACCTTAGTATTTTAGCGCCTCACTCGCATAGCGCCTCTGTTAATTTCCTGCCTCTCTCAGCGCGACCTCGCTCAGGCTATTGGGTTCACTATTGGCTCGTCTGCACATGTGATATCCAGACTACTGCTCACTTGATAGTCTGTAATTGTGTTTATTTCATCAGCGCTTGTGTTCAGATTGTGCTTATTGTTAACTCGCTGTATTTTTTGTATGTGATACCCCTGCCTGCCTTTCCCTCGGACCCTCCATTTTGTTGTTGTTGATCTCCCCTGACCCGCCCCTCAGCCACACTACCGCCTCCCTGCTGCCCCTCCCACGCTCCGCCCCCTCCACTGTCCATTAATGTCAGATGGTCCCACGTGCAGCGTCCACGCGCTACGGCCGCGCCGAAGGTGCGCCAAAGGTAAGCCCGTCTACGCCCGTCCGCGCCTGGACGGCGCCCAGCGCCACACCCCCTGGCCCTCGCATTACCCAACCCTCCCGCATCACTTACGACGCCTCCACCCTCCTAGCCCTTAACCCCGGCCGCTCCCCCATCTGCATCCAAGCCGCTCCTGGACTCACCCATGGACCCTTCTCTTGCAACTCCTGCAAGTTCGACGGCACCAAATCCAGCTCATCATCCACCAACACCACTCAGAGACCTGACACCAACCACCTAAAATGCATCCTGCTCAACACCCGCTCGGTCCACAGACACGCCATCGACCTCTGGAATCTACTTGACACCATCTCACCAGACGTCGCCTTCCTAACACAAACATGGATGAACGCCTCCTCAGCCCCAGACATCACCATTGCCATCCCGGACTACTACAAGATCATCCGTAAGGACCGCACCGACCAAACAGGAGGAGGAATCGCTATCGTCCATAAGAACTCCATCCACATCTCAACCAGCTCTGACGCCAACCTCGTCAACGCCGAACACCTCCACTTCCAGATCCACATTGACCCCAAAACCACACTCAGAGGCACCCTCCTCTACCGACCTCCAGGACCCCGCGCACAATTCAGTGACGACATCACTGACTTTATCACCCCACACGCCCTCCCCTCCGAGGACTACATTCTATTGGGAGACCTCAATTTCCACCTGGAAAAGAGCAACGACAGCAGCACTACCACCCTTCTGGACAATTTTGCCAACCTCGGACTCAAACAACTGGTCACTACCCCCACCCACATTGCTGGCCACACACTAGACCCTATCTTCACTTCCAGCAAACATGTCTCCTTCAGTCACACCACAGCTCTTCACTGGACGGACCACAGCTGCGTTCACTTCACATACAATAAGTCCACAATCTACAACCATCCTCAACCCACCATGCGAAGAAACTGGAACAAAATCACCATCAACCAAATCTCCTCATCGCTTCTTCAAAACCCTCCGGCCCACTCCTCAAACCCCGACCAAGCAGCCACTAACCTCACCCAATGGATATCCAACAGCGCCGACATCCTAGCCCCACTGAAAAAACGTCAAAGCAAACAAGGCAGCAAAAACGCCTCCTGGTTCAACGATGATCTTAAGAAATCAAAGAAACTCTGTCGCTCCCTCGAAAAGGCCTGGAAAAAAGACCCAAACTCCAGCACCAGGGACGCCTTCAAAAACGCTATCCGCATACACCACCAACTAATCCGATCTGCCAAGAAAGCCGCATTCAAAGACCGACTAAACAACAACGCCCACAACAGCAAGGAACTATTCAACATCGTCAAAGAATTCACCAACCCATCAGCCAACTCCAACGACATCACCCCTTCCCAAGCCCTTTGCGACTCCCTAGCTGCTTTCTTCCACAACAAAATCGCGGACATCCACAACAGCTTCGACAACCGACCCGGAGACCAACCCACCCAACCTTCTGCAGGACCTTCACCCCCCATGAACATCCTCAACGACTGGAACCCAATCTCCACTGAGGACACCATCCGCCTGATGAACTCCATCCACTCAGGATCCCCAACTGACCCATGCCCTCATCACATCTTCAACAAAGCAGACTCCACCATAGCACCACACCTCCGAGATGTCATCAACTGCTCCCTCAACTCCGCCACCTTCCCAGAAAGCTGGAAACACGCTGAACTCAGCGCCCTTCTGAAAAAACACACAGCTGACCCCACCGAACTCAAAAACTACCGCCCCATCTCGCTTCTTCCATTCCCGGCCAAAGTCATAGAGAAAGCTGTCAACAACCAACTCGCCGCCTTACTCGAAAGCAACAAATCCCTTGACTCCTCACAGTCCGGCTTCCGAGCCAAACACAGCACTGAGACCGCACTCATCGCTGCAACTGACGACATTCGAAATCTACTGGACAACGGAGACACAGTCGCCCTCATCCTCCTCGATCTCTCCGCTGCCTTCGACACAGTCTGCCACAGCACCCTTCTACATCGCCTCAGTAACGTCGGAATCCAAGGAAAAGCACTGGAATGGATCACCTCGTTCCTCACCGGAAGAACCCAGAGAGTCCGCCTCCCACCATTCAAGTCAGAGGCCACTGAAGTCATTTGTGGCGTGCCACAAGGATCTTCTCTCAGCCCCACCCTCTTCAACGTTTACATGAGCCCCCTTGCGACCATCGTTCGCCAACACAACCTCAACATCATCTCCTACGCTGACGACACTCAATTGATCCTCTCACTCACCAAAGACCCTAACACCGCCAAAACCAACTTACACGAAGGAATGAAAGAAGTAGCCGAGTGGATGAAGCACAGCCGTCTGAAACTAAACTCCGACAAAACAGAAGTCCTCATCTTAGGCACCTCCCCCTCCGCCTGGGACGACTCTTGGTGGCCAGAGGCCCTTGGAAAAGCACCCATCCCGACAGACCACGCACGGAACCTGGGCGTCATCCTGGACTCCTCACTCTCGATGACCAGACAAGTCAACGCCGTTTCATCATCTTGTTTCAACATTCTTCGCATGCTCAAAAAAACATTCCGCTGGATCCCCACCGAAACTAGAAAAACGGTCACCCACGCACTGGTCACTAGCCGCCTGGACTACGGAAACACCCTCTACGCCGGTACCACCGCAAAACTCCAGAAAAAACTCCAACGCATCCAGAACGCTTCAGCCAGGCTCATACTAGACATCCCGCGTAAAGAACACATCTCTGATCACCTGAAAAACCTCCACTGGCTCCCCGTAAATAAGAGGATTACTTTCCGCCTCCTAACACACGCACACAAAGCACTTTACGAACTTGGACCTGAATGCCTCAACACACGACTATCCTTCTACACCCCCTCCCGTCAGCTACGATCCTCCAACCAAGCTTTTGCCACTGTACCTCGCATCAACAGAACCACCATGGGAGGCAGATCCTTCTCCTACCTGGCAGCTAAAACCTGGAACTCTCTCCCTACTCACCTTCGCCTCACTCAGAACCACCTAGCATTCAGAAAGCAACTTAAAACTTGGATATTCGACAAGTAATTCCCCACCCCCCCTCAAGCGCCTTGAGACCCTAGGGTATGTAGCGCGCTATATAAATCTCTTGACTTGACTTGACTTGACCGTGGCAATGAATGGCAGTGTTTGAGAGCACAGTCTTAATATATTAAAAAATAGGTCTATAGGAGATGAACTATTCAGGGAGACCACAAAGAAAGAAGGGAATTTCTACAATAATATTATCGTGACTGCTCTAGAAATTCCATGGTTGCCATGTTTCTGCCCAGAATTAAACAAAGGATCCGAGTGTAACTGGCCCCATGCAATTCTTCCTCCTATGCAGCACTGTTCACTTGATGCTGCATGTCCTACAGTTCTGAAAGCAGCGACTTCTGATCATCAGAGTCCCACTGACAACTTTGCACTGTAAGGAAATGGAGTAGTCTCAGTTGGGCAGTGGATGGTGCAGGGTGCAGGCAGCAGGCCTGCAGAAAACCATATAGCTCACAGGATGTCAAGCTTAGGCTTCCCTGTGGCATTAAAGATGCTTTAAGTTCTCAGTCATGGTAGGGGTTTGTTTAACCACATAAAGTGCCTGATTGATGACGGTGGTCGATCTTTTTGGAGCTATCGGAACGTCCGGATCCATGATTTAGCATGAGGTCAATTCCTGTTTAGGCTTATAAAAGTCAGCGTTTGAAAAGGCAATATGCACTGAAACACATTACTGCTCTGATTTTCTGTCACACGTTTTGCCTCTTGCTATATATTTCTGTTTTTTATCCCTAATTTTCTCAGCAGATTAGATTCTTCCTCTGGAATTATCCTCTTTCATCTAATATCTTTCTTAGCATCTTGGCTATTGGCATTTTTCCTCTAGCAGTTTGGATCAACTTCTTTGTTAATATTCTGACTCTGGACATGTATTTTGCTCAGTTATTTTCCCCTTCCGGAAGTCAAGGAGATGTGGGTGCATTGCTGAGTTAGTCAATGCAGTCTATATCTTCAATGAAGATTTCCAATTAGGTGTGACCGTTTAAAGGAGACAAATGTCTCTTCTAATGGATACTATTCTTTGCAAGCCATCACAGCTGCTACTGAGAGAAATTTATCTTTTCTTGCAAGCTCATAGGGCACACAACAGACCCACATGGCGTGCAGTCCTGGCGACAGGCTCTCCACATTTTCACCTTATTCATTTCCTCTAATTTAAAGTCCAGATTTTTACTAAAACATTAGAGATAGCTTGAAATTCATCTTCATCATAACTTCTATGCTCATGTTACACTATTCACTTTATTTATGTATTTATCGATGTGGCAAAAATAACATATCAATCAGAAACGTTGTACCAAGCAGCATTGAAGCTACATGGGTCAAGAGTTGGGTGTTTAACACAGGTAAGTGGATGAATTAAGCTTGTGTATGACTTTGATAGGCAGGTAAAAACACATATTTATAAGCTAATAGCATTAAGGTATTATACTGTAGATTGTATAAACAATTGAGTCACCACCAGTGCTGACTCCCTGTCCCGCCTCTAACACAGCAATATAACAAGATCTAGACCCCAGGACAGTTGGTACACAGAGGAACTCTGACTAACACTCCACTGCAATCAACTGAAGCACAAATGGAGAATGAACCAGGAAAATGTAGGTAGGAGAGTATTCAAATCCACCCAATAGGAGCATGTTCAAATCCACCCTGCGATGCTACCATCAAATGACCTGGACCATTAAACTTTGTCAGGTGAACCGCATTGATATCATCCTCACAGAACCAAAGAAATCCTTAGCATTGTGAAGGATTTTACCAACCCAGCGGCCACCTTCAACTCATTCACGACCTATGCAAAATTCTTTCTCAATTCTTTTGCAACAAAATCACCAGCATTTACACTAGGTTCAACCAGATGCTTGGAAACATGCAACTGTGCTGGCATTGGTGAAGAGATTTATTTATTTATTTTGAAAGTTTTATATAGCCCGAACATTACCACCGAGGGTATCAGAGCGCTTTACAAATTATGCATCATAAGGGTATAATACAGATTATGAAACAGAGGGTATAAACATACAAAGTAGAATAGATAGGCGACAAAATCAAAGTCTAAAATAGTCCAACAATCTCGTGATGGATGTAAACACACCCACAGACAGATTCAGAGTCTAGCATTGTCCAATCTAATTGTGAACCAGGTGGCTGAGCCAGAGTCAATGGGTATGGACCCACAATCTGATGCAGGTGCCATGCTACAGCAGAAATTTCTTCATCAGGAGCCCTTTGACCTCTTATTTTGAAGAGAATGGTAGAAGAGTTCACCATGACTTCAGGGGGAAGGGAGTTCCAGATCCTCGGAGCCAACCCTGAGAAGGCCACTGGAAACGAGTCTGGATCACACCTGATCTATTGGGAGAATGGTATCCTATATAGTGAGGCTAAGGTTGCTGTGCCTGGAGTAGCCCGTATTCTGGTGGTACCCCAGAGCTTGAGCGCCTTCCTACTGGGTATGGCTCATGATGTGCGTCTGGCCGGACATTTGAGACAGGGCAAGACTTTGGACAGGGTTTTGCGCCTACTTTTAATGGCCCAAAATGAAAAAAAATTAGATGTCTTCTGTAGGTGCTGGCAGACTAGCCAAATGAGTGGCAAGAGTGGGGGAGATGTTAGGCTCCCCTGCAATTATTCCCTGTCATGAGCACCACTTTCAATCTGGGCAACAAGTTCACCCTGGTCTTGGTGGAGCATGTCACCTGGTACCTGGAAGCTATCTCTCGGAGGACAGTAATGGTGCCTGTCGTGGCCCATGCACTGATGGGGATCTTTACCCACATGGGTTTCCCCAAGGAGGAGGTATCTGACCGAGATACCAACTTCACGTCTCTGTACATGAAGACCATGTGGAAGGAGTGTGGAGTGAACTACCACCCTCAGAGTAATGGGTTGGTTGAAAGGTTCAACTGAACTCTGAAGGGCATGATTTGGGGGCATGTCAGAACCCAGGAGGTGTAATTGGGTCGTCCTCTTACCATCCCTTCTTTTTGCCAACAGGGAGTTACCACAGAAGGGGTTGGCTTCAGCCCCTTTGAACTTCTGTATGGGCACCCTGTGAGGGGACCACTCAGCTTAGTTAAGGAGGGCTGGGAGCAAGCTCCTAGGAAGCCACCCCAGTATGTAAAAAGCTACATGCTGGCCTTCCGGAACTAGAATGCACACTTCAAGAAACTCACTCAGGAGAACCTTGAACCTACCAGAAGGACATGAAAGGCTGGTACGGGTAGTCTGGCCCATTTGAGGCAGAATTGAGGGATCCTAGAACACCTTGGGGTCCCAGCAAGTGAACCGCTTCAACCCCCAATTTGTTAAGTCTGAATTGACCTTGCTCTTGGCTTGTGATGATGGAGTGGAAGAGGAGAGGGAACCTTTACCCAACCTCCTGTTTGCCCTGGAGCAGGATGGTTCAGTGGAAGGTGTAATCCTCTGCCCTACAGTGACTCAAGAGCAGGATGGTGACTGTTGTTAGTTGCTGGGATAGTTTGCAACTCTGTTTTCACTCATCCCCGGAGTCACAAATTGGTTTACTCATGACATTGATACAGGGGATATTTTCCAATTAAAAAAAAAAAGATACTGGGGATATTACTCATGTGAAACACAAGATATACAGGCTGACTGACAGAGTGAAGGCTAGCGCTAAGGTAGAGATTTCCAAGATGCAGAATCAAAAGGTGGTTGAGCTCTCCAGCAGTCATTGGTCCAGCCCAGTGGTCTTGATTTCAAAGACTGCCCCACCCTGTGCCACTCCTGAACTTCGGTTCTACATGGCCTGCCAAGGGCTAAATACCGTCACTATGACTGATGCGCAGACCACCCCTTGAGCTGATGAGCTCATTGATCGGTTTGCATTTGCCTAGTTCCTCAGTACGTTTGATTTGATGTCTGGGTACTGGAAGATTGCCTTGACCGAGGGGGCCAAGGAGAGATCTCCACTCTCAATGCCAGAGGGGCATTTTCTGTTCCGTGTTATGTCCTTTGGGTTGAAGAATGCCCCTGCCACATTCCAGAGGCTGGTCAAATAGTTCATGGCTAGACTGGAAAACGTCAGCGCCGGCTACCTAGATGACATTGTGGTCTTCAGTTCAAGCTGAGAGGACCACTTGTACCACCTCCAGGAAATGTTGAGGACCCTGTAGAGTGCAGGCCTCTCTATCAAGACCAGTAAGTACCAGAAAGGGCAGGGGTCTGTGGTGTACTTGGGACACCAGAACGGAAGCGGCCAGGTGGCATCTCTACAACCCAATATTGATACCATTCTGGCTTGGGCACCCACCAAGACCTGGACAGAGATGAGGGCTTTCTTAGGCCTCACCAGATACTTCTGCAGATTTGTCAAGGGTTAGGGCACCATTGTTGCTGCCTTGACAGAGCGGACTTCAAGGAAGTAGCACTGTTGTGTAGTTCCTACAAATCTATATAGGATCTGTGCACTTAGACAACATAAACTAAGGGATAGTGTCCGGACTGACTCCAGGCACCCCCAAATGATATATTAGTCTGTAGACCAGCAAGCTCACAGTGCCACTATGAGCCCCTCTTACCAAGGAGTGATTTGTTTCTGGCAACTATCGAACATGACAACCCTTATCCCCCATGGTTCGTGGAAACAATACAGTACTTTTCGCTCAGTCACTCGTGCTTACTTTGTCTCAGAGAGATACACAGAATAAACGTTGGGGACGTTTTCAATAATTATTTATTGAACCAGCATCATTCTAGTATAAAATATGTGTGCTGCAACAACCATTAGGCATAAACAGATATATACGATTATGAGCACCAGCAGAATAAAGAAAAGGTAATATTCTACCATAGTGCTAAAACAATAAATATATGCAGCCTTATATATTCATAACAGGAATAATGTAAACTTGTATGATGCAAACCCTAACTAGATGTATTTAAGTGTACCTAGCATTTTTTAGGTGTCTAGCCAAGAATCCCCTTTGGATAGAGCCAAACCCATTTCCTGATATGGGAGAGCGAAGAACCCCATCTTGGTCTCGAGATGGACACCCCGCATAGGGATGTCGGACCACTGCATGCTGTAGTGTCTGCGTGCAAGGACCTCAGAGTCTCCCTTCAGCGTGTCAGTCAGCATGGATCACTTTCTCCTCTGGTTTTCCAAGCGAAGATGTAGTGCTTATATATCCGAAAGGTACCCTCAGGGGTTCTACTGTGAGCATGTCGGGCAAGAAGGACGATAGAAGTGACCCTTAAACAGAGATATTATGCAGAAGATGGGAATCCTGCTGTGATACTGAGAATCCTCATGCATAATACAGGAGGCCAGTTTTCGGAGAAACCACACAACAGTCATGTAGCCCTATTTTTTTCATTAGAAAGGGCATATTCATACAGTGAACATAACCAATACTGAAAAGACAAAGGTGCAAGTACATAAGCGAAAAAAAGAAAAAGAAACCTCAGAGTAAAATAACATATATGGAAATATTTTAGGGGAAATACATCTTATTTTATATTTAGCCAGATCCAGCTACTTTAATCCATCCAAAGCCAATGGTCCCCATAGCGCCTCTAGTTTGACTAATGATCTGATACCCTTTGCCTTTGCCAGGGCTGCCTCTAAGCCATAAGTATCTCTAATAATCACCCACCAATCCTCTGCCATAGGTGGTGTAGCAGAGACCCATACCCTGGCAATAGCCAGCCTAGCTGCAGCCATCAAAATCGTAAAGAGAGGCGCTACTGCTGGATTATCATCTTTATATCCCAACATAATTTCAAGATCCGTAAGTGGATGATCTAATCTTATTTTAGAATGAAGTATTTTCTCAATTTTTTTCCAATAACCACTCTGTTGTGGACATTCCATAAACATATGTTTTAAATTAGCAGCATTTAGTCCACATTTTGGACATTTTATCTTATCCTCCATCTTATTTCCCTGGGCCCATTCTAGCCAGAGTGTAATACAGCATGCAAGTAAAACGTGTTTGCTGGAGCTGCAAACTAACAGAATGGACCGAGTCCTTAGCATAGCCTAAGACCTGTTCAATCATTCTGGGTGAGACCATTGTCCCCAAGGTTTGAGTCCAGCGTACCGCAAGTTTCTCACTACCCGATGGTCTAAAACCATGTTGAAGAGCATACATTGAGCCAATGAGATATTTAGACTTCACCCCATAAATACAGTCCCAAACTGTTGAATGTTTTATTTCTTTTGCCGCCACATTAGACGCCAGATAATCCTTAATCTGCAAATATTTGAAAAAGAAATGGGCCGGAAGTTTATAGGCCAGTCTTAAATTTTCAAATGATCTAATCCCTCTATCATTATATAAATCACCCAAGCAATTTACTCCATAGTTCGCCCAAATTTTTCCCGCTTGATCCTGAAACACCTCAGGAAAATTGGGATTCCCCCACAATGGGTAGTTTTTATGGAATATCAGTAAATTACACCTAGTAGACATTGCTTTCCAAATATATGCAATATCCTTGATGATCTTACATTTTACCCTTTTAAAATAATTTGGATCTCTAATTCCATATAAAAATGTATCCCTCTGGTTCCCCAGCATAAACGCAAACACAGAATCAGTCTGTTCTAGACCAAGCAAAGTACAAAACCGGCCCGTAAAAGCAGCCCAGAAATAAACTTTGAAATCTGGGAAGCCAAGCCCACCTTGATCATATGTGGCTTTAAGAAGCTCAATCGCCCTCCTCGGTTTTTTATTTCCCCAGATAAAGCTACTAAAAACGCCCTTTAGTTTTTTGAAAAATATATTGGGGACTTTCAAAGGAATAGAACGAAACAAAAATAAGAATTTAGGTAAAATGTTCATTTTGATCAAGTTACACCTGCCTAGCAGGTCTATAGGAGCCTATGCCAAATTTTTAACAATTTAGTAGTTTCTTTTAACAGAGGTGCGTAATTTAAATCAACAATCTGATTAATTTTAGCCATTAGCTATACTCCCAAATAAGTCACGGTAACACAAGATCCAGTAATGGAGTTCTGAATCCCAACAGTGGTAAGTACCTGAGTTTTGTCGGCGTTCAATTTGTAGCCTGCAACTTTATACTTATTACAGCCTCCTCTGGATTAATTGCATATACTGCAATATCGTCTGCGTAAGCTGTGATCTTAAGTTTAGAAATATCAGCTTCTAAAGGTTTGATTTGTATGCAATGTTGTAGTGTGCATAAAAATGGCTCTATATAGAGAGCAAATAGTAACGGGGACAGAGGGCATCCCTGCCTTTTCCCACACAAGATCTGAAATGATTCCCCCATACAACAGCTTGGCCTGTGGATTACAATATAAAGCCTGTACACAAGACCGAAATTGAGATCCAAGGTCAATTTGGCCAGTACGGCCCATAAGAAATCCCACCCGACTCGGTCGAAAGCCTTTTCGGCATCTAAGAATATCATACCAAAGTCGATCCCCTCCAATGGTCCTCAAGAAAGCCTCACGATTAACGTAGAAGGCTGAAACTAGTTGACCTACACATCTAATAGGGATATTGAGGCACATTTTTATCTCATATATATCCCGCCTATGTTTTTACTCATGCCACAGGACCCTTCTATTAAAACTTTTAAAAGGGTAGTTCCTACAGGCATTTTTAGCATTTATCCACACCTCACATAGCACTTCACTTCACACGAAATCCCGCCCTGCTTTAAACAGGCGTAGAAGCACAGCTGGGTTGAATTCGGCAATCCAGCTGGACCCCGATGATGAAGCATGCCACCTACCAGGTAGGTGGGTGAGGGGTTTCATAAAACCACGACTTTTTGTCAGCGTTCCTCTATTTGGTAACAGGAGAACAATCCTGATATAAACCTGCAAAGGGACTTGTCCACGTTGTTTACTATATATTCCTGAGGAAAGGGACAAGTACATAGGTCAATTCCTCGCTCTCTTGCTGTTATATTGTACTTTGTCTGTAGCCAGGAAGGGCACTTTAGGGGGAGTCCCAAGTCTCCTAAGCGAGCACGGGCCCCCAACAGGTGGGTGAGGGGTTTCATAAAACAATTACCTGTTGTCAGCGTTCCTTTATTTGGTAACAGGAGAACAATCCTGATCTAAACCTGCAAAGGGACTTGCCCACGTTGTTTACTATACAGACATAGTACTTCATGGGTCCCTTCCCTCCAGGACTACCTGGCGGGAAACACCTATTTTTCTTCTCAGTGGGTGGCTGGTAATCTTTACCCTGTGAATTATTTTGGAGCCCTTTAGAGAAATCACCTTTTTTACCCTTGTTGACCCCCCTTCTGCTGCTGGGGACCCTGCCCACCATTGGTGGAGTCTCCCCCATAGAGCCTCTTGTTGACCTTGGTACTTACAAGCAAGCTTCCAGGGCACAGTAAGCTTGCTGTCCATAAAGCGCTGGCGCAGTTCTGGAAAACACAGACTAGACACATGCATCCACACAATCAAATTGTACAGCCTATTGCAAAATGTGACCTCACTGCCCTTCACCTAACCACCCACTGCTCTGCCAAAGGAATCCACACATTCAAGCCATATCTGGAAAATAGGTTTCTTGCTTTGCCTAAACGGATCCCTTTACTTATCTGTGGTAAAACCATACCGGGTGAGGAGGGCATCCTTCATGGCAGTGTAAGAAATGGTGTGTGCTTCCCCTAAGTCCAGCAATGTGTCCCTCGCCTCCACTGTGAAGTGATTCCACAATCCTGCCCCCCCGCAATCTTTCTCAGGGACCCTTTTTATGTGAAGCGCTGCCTTATGGCCCTGAAACCAGTTCTGGATATCATCCGCCTAGGTATACTGTTGGAAAGTGGGTTATTGGTAGGGGCAAATGTAGGTCTGCCACTGGCAATAAGGCCACTAACACACGATAGGACTCAGCATAGGTCTTAGAAAATTATTCCTTTGCTCAACCCTTGGTAACGTGGCTGCGAGCAGACAGGCTTAACTTCAAAGACAGGTATGTAAAGCATTTAAAAACACAATTTCAGTAAATAATTAAGACACAACACAAAATAAAAATCCAACACCAATTTATAAAAATAGGTAATATTTTTATCTTTTAAATGACACCAAAACGAAAAAAATCCACTGTAGGGAACCTGAGATATGAATTTTTAAAGATTAGTCACTTTCTAGTGCTTAGAAACCAACAGCGCCCCTTTAAGTCTTTTTCTTTTCTCTGTCAGGGACACACCTTTATAAATTGTTCTGAAGAATTCTCACCACTGCAGTGGGCCACCTTCTTCAGCAAGCGGGGTCCAGTTAGAACACCTTCCTGGCGTTCTTGCAGGTCCCAAAGTATCCAACACTCAATCCAAGGTTCTGGAATCTCCAAGAGGGTCCTTGAAAGTGTGAAACTTCAATTCCGCAATCCACTTGAACAAAACCCCTTACAAATCCACTGTGCTCCAGGCTTGGAATTCTTTGTGGGGCTGTCCAGGTGAGCTCTGTTAACCTGTAGCTTGCAGGGAGTTTCCACTCTTGAGTCTTTTGGCAGCAAGGTAATCCACAGGGCTGTAGTTTCAGAGGGTGCAGTCTTCATAGGG
The DNA here is from genome assembly GCF_964261635.1 of Lissotriton helveticus. Classification (NCBI taxonomy): domain Eukaryota; kingdom Metazoa; phylum Chordata; class Amphibia; order Caudata; family Salamandridae; genus Lissotriton; species Lissotriton helveticus. Next base: position 23,775,397 of record NC_136064.1, read on the forward strand.
CATGCCTTAGAGTTCCTTGCACACAGCAAAACCTTCACCAGGGCACTTCTTGCTCCATTCAGTTTCAAGCAGCAGATCTGGAGGGCTCTGCCCCTCTCAGATACTTATTCAAAATTCTCTGGGTCAAGCACCAGGTCACTGCTGACCAATGAGAGCAGGGCAACTCCTCCTAGTTATGACCACATCCTGTGGAGTGTGTCATTAGTTTGTCCCAGAATGCATCATCCTTCCAAATCCATAATGGCTGATTTTCCAGCAAGGAGGTAAGAGCTGGCTAAACACACCACCTGGGATATCTCATTTCCATGGACCATCCCAGTAACATCTGCAAATTCCTTTCTTAAGCCTAGTTCTGACTCTGGGTCACAACTGTCATTGTGGACTAAAACCCAGGCCTCCCCTCTTGCCTTTGAAGAGCGTAGTTTACGACGCCACCTCCTGGCCTGGAATTCCTGTAGAACAGATGACTGCCCTCCCAGCAGCCTGGCTATTCCACTTAAATCTGACCAATCAGGGCAGACCACTGAAAGGCTGAATTTGGACTTACAAACAAGAAAGTCTCATAACTTATTGTATGTACACTTTAGGAGAAAATCAACAATATAATATTGTTGGATTTACTACGACCATTCTGGGAAGTCTTTGAATGGTCCGGCTAGTCCTCTCCTATCAATATTTATTAATCAATCACTTCCTACCATGTTAACCTATGGGCCATGGGGTTTGCAATGGGGAAAATGACTTGCGCCACTTTTGTAGCACCAGGGCTTATAAAACCATATTTTATAAGTATTTCCCAAATTTCTACCGGACCCCTACCCCCTGTGCAACTAGGGGAGACTTCAGGGGTTCTGAATCTGCAGAAATATTGCAGATCACCCTTACCCAATACTTCCAGCATCAAAGTCGAATTTGAGCACCTCTTTAAGACAATGTGGGGAGTGAAATGTAAAATTTCACTTAACCCAGGCTTCTAAAAACTCATTTTATAAGGGCGCTCCTTATAGATAACTGACTCCCCACCCCTGGGATACCTAGGGGTGATCCTGGGGGTCCCTAATATGCATAAACACGGTAGGTTTTTAATTTTTATGGGCCCCTACCCCCAAAGTCGAGTTTGAGCACAATTTAGGGTTTAAACTGACCTCAGGCTTCAGCACTGCACACATGCTGGTGCAGAGAATCTGCTGGCCTCTAAACTGCCATGCCCCAGGATACTGGAGACTTCTAGGTAGTTTCAATCCCCTGCCCTCTTACATACTAGGGGCTTAGGTGGTAGGTCATGCCAACTACAGGGGTACCCCACCATACTATAGTGTACCCTAGTGTATGTTGGGTGTTTTAACTGTGTTCTAATGTGTTCCTTTTAGCTTGGCACTGGCCCTGGCCCTGATTAAACAGAGCCCAGGGTCAGTCAGAGTCAGTTACCACCAGTTCCAGTCAGCAAAAAGTTGGGGGGAGCCCAGGGCACAGGATGACTTTGCAACATATACTCTTTCCGTTTTTAGGCATGTGCACGTTTGTCTCAGACTGCACTGATGCAATGCTGCCACCATCTGTGCTGGACTTTGCCTTCAAGTCTAACTCTTTTAAGCTCTGCTCCTGAGCTAGCATAATTTATCTCTCCTCTACTGCCAATTTATCCTTTTGGAGCTCCCTCCCATGCTCCTTCTTGAGCCTCTCCCGCTCCAACTGATGTCTCCAAGCCTTACACCTGTCCTCCAGATCCTCTGGGGACAGATCTGGAAGAAACACTGCTGCCTGCCCTGGAAGGTGCAGCCCTCCCAGGTGGATCCTGATTCACAAAATCCTCATGCAGGCTCTGCTCCTCGATCTCCACATCACACTCATCCCGTAAAGGCACCAACCGTTCTTGCTGCCAGCCAAGCCCTCTGCGCCTATTGCAGCTCCTCCTTTCTAGTGAGGCTTTTAAAAGAACACTTCAAATACCTGCAGATACATTTAAATTGAAGCACCGTATATGTTTCCAGCTTCTCTTCCTCAAACACAAAATCTGCAGGTAAAACTGATGGCTCAACAGACTGAGACAGGATTAATAATCAAAATCTCAGGAGTTGCAGACAAGAGAAAAAAAATCAAAAACAGTATGTGATTGTGTAATGGTCTGCAAAATGGAAGCAGTGTACACCAATCACTGTATGCAAAGTAAAAACACAAGTCCTATCCTCACCGCTCACCACCAATGTTAGAAATGGGGCATCGGCGGCGGAGCAGCGGTTCCTTATGACGGTGTGGTGTCTCAGTTCGAGCAGCTGATGCCGTTGAGTGCAGGCAGCATCGATACGTTGTCATCAGCAGTAGGGCTGCAGTTCGAGTCAGGGAGGTGCATCGTACTCTTCACGAGCTGTACCATCATCTCCGGTGCAGGCAGTTGCATCACTGATGGCATAGCTGTTGCTTTTCTGGTCTTGCAGCACCAGCCACACAATTTCAAGGGGCCAGGAACTGGAATTGGCATCACTTGGTAATCGGGACACCCAGCAGAGGAGTCCAGGTGCTGTTAGCAAGATGCAGATGAAGTCTTTGATGGGGCCCTGAGACTTCTTAACAGGAGGCAAGCACGCACAAACCCATGGAGAACTTCGGAAGTGGGATTCTCTCTTTTAGGGCAGAAGCAGCAGGTCAACCCAACAAAGCAACAGGCAGAGTGGCAATCCCCCCTACATCATCCAGCTCTTCTTCCTAGCAATATGTCCTCAGTCCAGAATTGTTCTGATTTTGGGGTGTCAGAGGTCCAATACTTATACCCTTTTCTGCTATGAAGTAGGCAAACTTCAAAGGAATGTCTTAGTAGTGCTCAAGACCATGCCTTTCCCTGACCTAGCTTCAGACACAGTTCAGGGGGGTGGATACACCTGTGTGTGTGAGGACAGGTGCAGCCAGCTCTAGCTCAGGTTGATCCATCAGCCTGGTGATGGGCCATCAGGATATGCAAGACACATCTCAACTCCCTTTGTGTGACTGTCTGTGCATTCTCTCTAAACGGCCCAACTATCATCCTAATCAGACGTGGATTCTACAGACAGGCACAGAATGGTAATGCAAGAAAACGCACACTTTCTAAAAGAGGCATATTCAAACATGCAATTTAATAAGCAACTTCACCAAAAGATGTATTTTTTAAATTGAGAGTTCAGAAACCCCAAACTCGAAAACTCCTTCTCTAGTTCCAATTGGAAGATACCGGTGTAAAATGTTACAAGGCAGCTCTAATGATATCATATGAGAGAAATAGTCCTTGCAATAGTGAAATACGAAATTAGCAGAATTTCACTATTAGGACATGCAAAACACATGTACAAGTACATGTCCTACCTTATAAATACACTGCGCCCTGCCCATGGGGCTACCTTGGACGGATATATGACGTTACAACGCATGCTTTTACAACGCATGCCTTTACAACGCAGTTTTTACAACGCATACTTTTACAACGCATAATGCTTTTAGGCGCTGGATAGTGAATAGTTTGATTTACTATTCCAACTCCAGTCCCCGTGGATAGTAGGGAAGAATATTGGATAGTAAATTAACTTATTCCCTATCCTAGAGCGCCCCCCAGAGCAATGCGTTGTAATAGTTTGCATTGTAAAAGTTGCGTTGTAATGGTATGTACTTGTAAAAGTTTCGTTGTAAAGGCTGTATACCCCTTGGACCTACCTTAAGGTGACGTACGTTCAGTTGAAGAGAAGGTTTGGGCCTGGGAAGTGGTTGCACTGGCCAGGTTGACATGGCAGTTTAAAACTGCACACACGGACACCGCAGTGACAGGTCTGAGACTGTCATGATCCTCCGTGGACAGTATTGAAACGGATCTGGAAGACTTCAAGTCCCAACATGCTTCAAAACACACACCGGATTTTCCAAAGGAAACAAGGCTGCTTTATAAGCCCTTCCCTCGGATCATACCGGTGCTTGTCAGCAGGGCCGTTTCTACCATTAGGCAGAACTAGGCGGCCGCCTAGGGCGGCAGAAGGGGGAGGGCGGCTAAGGACATGTGTGCGTGAAGGTCGGGGTCCCTTGGAAGGCCCTGGCGCGCTTTGATAGAGTCCTGTCCGAGGACGCCGCATGAACAGCAGTGTGCCCCCGTCTTGAACACAGGGGAGGGCGCCTTGAGTCCCCGAGGAGCAGCAGAGGAGCTAGACGAGCGGGTGGGGGCATCATCAAGCAGGGTCCATGGCTCTGCTCGGAAGGACGTTAGTTAGAAGGGACGAGACCTGCCCGCCCGTGGTCCCGGCCATTAGCAGGGCCTCCCTCCCATTGCCCGCCTCTAAGTACTTGAACAGCCTCAGGTTGCCAGCTGTGGGCAAAGCACAAATATTTCTATTAACGTCCATGCCGAACTACAGTTGAAGACGTAACTTTGAAGTGCCTAATTCAGTTTTTGTCATGTTGGTTTCTCTTTAAACATAAAATATTCACATAAACTACTTTCCCATTTTTCGAACTGGTAATGGAGGTTTGCACTGCCTGTGTTTATAATACGCACTATGTGGAGTTAAGCCAGCCCTTATATGCCAATCATTAGCAGGGCAGATAGCGGTTATTTCAGAGAGGGAGTGAGAGCGTTACTAGGAGCTCTATTCTTCCTTCAGTAACACCTGCCACTCCCACCCAGTACATGGATGCAGATGTGAGGCAGGCAGGCCCAGGAAGCCCTGGCCAGGTCCACAGAGCCTTTCATTAGCTCCGCATTTCATCCGTTCCATAGAGCTGGATGGGGTCAATCTCCCATTAAGAAAGGATCTTTGCTTTTGACTGCAGCCAGCCGGCACTCAGGAAAAGCATCCTCACAGGCGCTTCCCGCAGAGGCTTGAGTATATTGACAAGAAGGGATGTCTGTCCACGCCAGAACTAGACATCCTCCCACAGCCACCGCCAGCCCAACACTGTCATCCCCACAGGCCCCTTCTAGTAAGTAGTAATGGTGCAACGCTGCAGAAGACAGATGTGCCCGGTCCTGAGAAAGCACTAGATACAGGCTTCATTTCTTAGCACCGCCTATGGCTTCTGTGGTACATAATAGGAAGTTTATTTCAACCAAAATGTTTATTTTTAATGGTGTTGTCTTGAAAATGTGCTTCTTATTAGTTGTTTTATTTTTGGAGAAACGTTTCCCCCTTTTTAGCCCTGCTTCTGATGCCAAGGGGAGAGAATGTGGGGTAAGGGCCAGAGATGCTAACATAGGGGCTGGGGAACAAGGTTCGAGCCTCCGTGTCGGCTGAACATCCTGTGATTCTGCGCAAATCACTTAACCTTCCCAGTGCCTACCAAAAATGAATGTGCTCTTGTGTAACATAAGTGGCACTCATGTAAAGCGCTCCAATACCTTTGGGTCCAGTTTGCCTAAATAAAACTGCAAAAAGTAAACATGCATTGGGTACAAATCTGGCCTCGCTTAAGGCCCTTCCACATGACTCCGAAGGTGTTCAGAAAACTACAGTAGGGCTCACTCCTACCCTGGCAGCCGCGGTCGGTAGGGGAGTACCTGTCGGGCGCTGACGTGGGGAGGGGAGGGGCAGGGTGGGGGGTAGTAATCCATGGATTATGGAGGTTTACAGGTAAGTAAACATAAATAAATAAAACTAATTTCGCTGCGCACACTGCATTGCATTTGGGGATGCAGTGCACGCAACGAAATTCATTTTATTTATTTATATGTTTACTTACCTGTAAACCTCCATAATCCATAGATTACTACCCCCCACCCTGCCCCTACCCCTCCCCACATCACCACCCGGCAGGTACTCCCACTACCACCGCGGCTGCACCCTGGCAGAGGCAGCTCAAAGCTGTAATCCTCACAGGCGCTATTTTAGAGTGGGGGCCAGCTGAAGTGGACAGATCTACAAAATGCATCTGCCCGATCCCGAGGAAGCAGGCACGCCTAATCTAATGGCGCTCCCCAGCTAGGACTTCTGGATGTAACAATTTGGAGTTAATGTCAGTTACATAAAGTTTATATATGATGGTCCTTCATTGGTGTTCAACAAGTGTTTCTGACCATTTGGTACAGATTTAGGTCAACTTAACCCCTTGTCTCACTGCCTCCTCCAAGCCATGTAGTGTTTCTTAGCCCTGGGGCTCCACTTGGTAAACATGTGTCTTGGGTTCAAATTGCAGCTGTTTTGTACATGAATCCCTGACCACAGCAGAGCGCAAGAACAGCTGAAATAAGTTGTGCCCAGGGAGGCAAATCCTGTGACTTTTCCCAGACTTGTTGCAATACTGTTATGTGCTTTTGCTATAACTTTAAAAGCAAAAAAATCTGGACATGGGAGGGGGCGGCATTTTTCAATTTTCGCCTAGGGTGGCAAAACACCTAGAAACGGCCCTGCTTGTCAATCTTCTTTGTGATCCTTTGTGGCCTGGCTTGTTCGATAATTCGTCTGCCGTTGTTAAAAACAGACCGCAGTCCTGTGAATCGGAGACGTCACGCTCGAGTTGAGCGTCGGACAACGGAAGGAGCCGCTTCTCTGCTGACGGTATTCTGGGCTCTGTAGCATCAAACCTTCTTTTGTTGAGAGAGCATTCCCCGGTTCTACCTGCCGTCTCACTGTTTGCTCTTTCCTTTCACCAGGCTCCACAGACGGGAGCCTAGTATTAGCCTGTGGAGCTTTCACAGGTCATGAGTGCTGCCATGCATCTGTATTTCTTTAGTTTACTTTTATTTTTCCAATTTTGGATGCTACTTCTTTGGGCAACTAACTAGTGGTCTGACAATTGGTTTCCCGGTTACTGGCTGAATTTAGACTGCTCGAAGGAAGGAGCGTTGAACCTTTTTATCTACCCAGCTCCACTTTAGAATTCCTATGTACCTGCTTGTCATGCGTTTGTGAGGTGTAGGGCAGAGCAGCCCATTTTCGTTTGAGACTTTGTTTTTCTACATGAGCCTGATCATGACTCATCTTGAGTACTTGTTTTGTTTCATATTTTGTACCCTCTGTATTTAATATTGAGAGAGATTTCCAAATTCTAAGGAATTCTTCAATTACAAAGGGGCTGCCCCTCCTATAATTCACTCTTGGGTCCTAGTTTATTTTGGATGGTTTGTGCCTTGAACTCCTGATTGCTTTCCTCGTTCGCAGCCACCTCACTACCTTATGCAGTTACCAGGGGTATAGAGAGTAAGTATATCCTAGGAATGGTAGGGAGTTTGTACTGGAGACTACGACATCTTTGTTGGTAATAGATGTCCTTTCTTCCTTATGCAGGATATTTGCAAATGCTGAAGAATTCTTCGATGGCAAAGGGGTTGATCCATAAGCGAGGATTGAAAAGGCCTTCCAAGTAGCGGACCACTACTTTATTTGTTATTTTATCCACTTTCCCTTTTCCCCTGCGTACCTCCCCACCAGGGAAAGAATTTACAGCTTCCCAGGAGGGGTAGTACGGGGTGGAGCTGGGACCTATGCACCGCCCCTGTTGGATTTGTTCCTGAAGGTTGGTGACTGTGTGCTATTAACCAATCTGAGATTTGACAGAGACAGGGTTGCAGGGCCACTCATGTGGGTGCCACAGTCAGTTCTGCAGACCCACTAGTAACATGTGATTCCAGGCCCTGGGAGCACACTGCACTTTACTAGGACTTACTAGTAAACTAAATATGCCAATCATGGATAACCCAATTACATATACCACTTACACAGGGAGCGCTTTCAGCAGTGGTAAATTGTCCAGAGTCCTACAACCAGCAAAAAAACTAAATGCAATACACAGTAAAAAAAACTCACGATCATAAGCAAAAAGACAGGGGAAATTATGCCAAAGATGGCATGTCTAACACCCACCAATCGCAACCTATGCTTAGAATAAGGATCTGTGGCAGAATAAGCTTGAAAACAGATACACAGGACTCTATACTGTACCTCCTCACTTCTGGGATAAAGGATGTCTGCAGGAACTCTACAAGATTAAGAGATGGCTTAGGTAACTTTTTATAGGACTGCTAAGTATACCAGTAACTGTGAATAAATATATTTTAGCAATATCTCTGTATTGCCAACTCTCTATGCTTCTACAGGTAACGGGAAGTTCCTGTACACTAAACACAAGGAAACAAATATCTTTCAAAATACATATACACTTACACCTCTCCCAGTGTTTAGATTAACTGCATCAATCTGTGTCATTATGCATGCTTTTGTGGAAGATAAGTATAGTTTACATGTGACTTTTGTAAAACTGCAAATTAAGGACCACCATTAACAACATATAAATTCATACTCTTAGAAATATATACACAAACTAAAAATCTAATGCCTCCTACACCCAAGTTATTCATTTAAAAAAAAACATTTTTTTTTAAGTTTGAATATATTTTATTAGCATTTCTTAATCAATGGCAGTTGTATTCAGTACATATAATGCCAAGAAGCAGTTGAAGATTGTAAAAAAGAAATTATACAGCATTTATAATCTCTTCACATCATTATTTGGATTGCTTCATCCAACAGTAATTTTCGTATAGTTTTCGGGAGATCATTTGTGTGTTGTGTTGGTTTCGCAAATAGTGTATTGAGGCCGTATACGGCTTGTCTCCTGTCTTTGTGCGCATGTGGTGTCATCCGTGGTTGGGGACAGCATTGAGAAGAACAGAATAGTAAACTGAGGTGTGGGTCTATTTGTGTTTCTCAGTGTGACGCGCTTCCTGGTCATATCTTGCTGTCCGTGCGTAGTGTATCATACATCACGGTATACACTTAGGTTATTCATATACATACATGTCCAATGTCCTCTTAAGGATCCATCCTGCTCCTTTCCTTTACATGACCTCTTAGCGGAACATACAGTCCTAGGCTAAAGACTGCATAAAATTATTACCCAGAGTTCAAAGTAAATGCACAGGGATTAGTTCAACGTTTGTTTTCAATCACACGTGATTTCAGGATACCTCTCTTTAATCTAAAACGTCCATATTAGAATCCTATAGGAAGCAATAGGCCTTTTCCAATTTAAATCTTAAATCCATGTAGTGAGATCCTGGTTGCAGCATCATTGTATGATGATTGTCTAGCAAGGATGCTGTGCACTACAAGGAAATGTATACCAATAGGTATAAGATTTCTGTTGTCTATCTAGATACACAAGATTTAATTGCCATTTATGAAACATTATTTACTGAGGGTGCTCTACTACAAAGCATATTCTGTGCATGTGCAGCCTGAATCCAGTCCGTGTTGACCATAAGTTTTTCCTTCAGAGAAAGGCACTCTGAGTAGATGACTTCAAGGTACTAAACCCTCACGCTCTCAACATACTTAACGGAAAGCGACAACTGCAGTCCTGCTTCCTCAAAAATAAAAAAGTTAAAATATTTATGGAGAACTAGAGATATAGATTCTTAAAATTGTAAACGAAAATGAAGAATGCAACACAAAGTACCATTGAATTGGAATGTTGGCAGTAGGTTGGGAGCAATTTTCGACCATGATACAATAGGGGTCATGTTAACCTCGCTAGAAGCACTGGTCAAAGCTTTTTTACCTCGGGACTTTGCTACTTTTCTGATTGTCGAAAATCCTCCAGGGGTGAAGGCATTATGTCAAAGCCTGAGAGAGTCACTCAAAGACAGATACAGCCTCTTCAAACTCTCCTGAAGCCTTCAATTGTGGCTACAGATCTCTGAATGGGAAAGCTACATTTCCTAACTGGCAAGATTACTTTGCATCTGGTGAAACTCTGCATCTGTATCCTGGTCCCAAGTTTTACTTTTTGATCACTCACTTTTTGGGTTCTCAGAATCCTCTAGCGGATTAAAGCTGGTGTTATACTAGGGCTGGAACACTTGAGGCCATATACCTTCACCACAAGGTCATGCTGAAGCCTTTTTCTAAGAAGCTCAAGTAGGAGAAATATGTTGGTCTTGACTGCCTAGTGTGTACCCTCTTTTGGGTAATCTCAGCACATTATTCCCATCCACTGCAAGTCAAAAAATGCCTGAGCTCCAATACCGTTTTGATATTGGGAGTCACTCCTCCTTTCCACTACAGCCTTCTGGTCCTCAGTGTTTCTAGGTACCAGGTCTCTCCAGCAAGGGCTTTCTCAAGATGCTGTCCCCTGAATCTTACACATATCACGGAACCCATGTAACTTTTGTGTCTCTGTAGGAGCAACAAGAGGCCAGCTAGATGACACTTGGAGAGTAGGTCCAGTCACTAGGTGCCAGCAGGAGTCCTTCAGTCTTCTTTCCTCAGCAGTCATTCAGGATGTTCTTCGTTCAGGTGTTTTCTAGTTGCATGAACATTCTGAGGAAGTTGCAGTAACGTGCCACACTTATCCTGTGAACTAACCAAGGACTAAGGAAGAGAGTCCTGGCAATTTTCCAGCTAAAACTCAACTTTCTTTTGTAGCAGTTTGTTTCTCAATTTACCGCAATTCATCCTTGTCCTAGTTTTATCTCCTGTAGGAGCCTGGTGTTCCATTGTGGACACATCCGGATTGAGGGACGTGGACCTCCCCACCCCCTCTGCTGGAACATGGGTTCCCCCCTGCAGCGGGCAAAGATGAATGTCTGACGAAGCTCTGGGAATTAATGTTTTCAGTTCCTACAAGCCTCATTTTGGATTATCTCTTCAAAGGGCAAGCTGTTGTAGCAGTCTTTTGTGCTGCCATTTGTTTGCGTCCCCTCTGTTCTTAAGTGGTCTCTCCTGGCACCAAGTCAGCCTTCCTGCTTCCAAAGGTAGGCCTGTTGCCCTCTAGAAGGGCAGTCATTCACAGTAGTTCTTGGATGTGCATTTCAGTTCCAGGAATTTGGCACAAAGTAATCTTTTTAAAAGTCACTTTTCCATTGCTTTCACCAGTGAACTACATTTTTGTTAACTTGTGAAAATTAATTTGAATGAAAGTTCTAGCATTTTCCCAGGATCAGTTGTAAAAAATGTATCTTTATACACAATCAAGCCTGTTCAAGGAAAATGTAGTTTGGCGTACACAGTGACACACAGCATTTGGCAACAGTTCGTGCTCACTGTGGTTATCTGCTTTTCCTTAATATTTAATGTGTTCCACTTTTATTCATTACACACATCGCCTTGTGAGCATACAAGGTCACCTGGCGGTACTTATTTTATGCATGCAAATAGGTTCTCTACATTGCAAGGCACATTTCATGCTACGTTTCACTGCATAGGTATTGAATTGCAGCCAGCCGAACCACAATCGTGTTCAATAGATAAATCAATACATTTCAGTGAATGTGCAGCCTATGGATGATATTTAACTTCTGTGCCTTGTGGCACCGTGGCAATGAATGGCAGTGTTTGAGAGCACAGTCTTAATATATTAAAAAATAGGTCTATAGGAAGAGAACTATTCAGGGAGACCACAAAGAAAGAAGTGAATTTCTACAATAATATTATAGTGACTGCTCTAGGAATTCCATGGTTGACATGTTTCTGCCCAGAACTAAACAAAGGATCCGAGTGTAACTGGCCCCATGCAATTCTTCCTCCTATGCAGCACTGTTCACTTGATGCTGCATGTCCTACAGTTCTGAAAGCAGCGACTTCTGATCATCAGAGTCCCTCTGACAACTTTGCACTGTAAGGAAATAGAGTAGTCTCGGTTGGGTAGTGGATGGTGCAGAGTACAGGCAGCAGGCCTGCAGAAAAGGATATAAACATACAAAGCAGAATAGACAGGCGACAAAATCAAAGTCTTAAATAGTTCAACAATCTCATGAGGGATGTAAACACACCCACAGGCAGATTCAGAGTCTAGCATTGTCCGATCTAATTGTGAACCAGGTGGCTGAGCCAGAGTCAAAGGGTATGGACCCACAATCTGATGCAGGTGCCATGCTAAGGCAGAAATTTCTTCCTCAGGAGTCCTTTTACCTCTTTTTTTTAAGAGAATGGTAGAAGGGTTCACCATGACTTCAGGGGAAAGGAGTTCCAAATCCTCAGAGCCAACCCTGAGAAGGCTCGGTTATAGGTCTTTTTTTTCTTGAATTTTTTAGGCTTAAGCAAAAGGGTGCAGGCGCTTCTGGAATCTCTAGACCCACAAGAGAGTTCCAATTACTGTGCTAGGTACAGCGGGATGTTGAAGTGGAGGGTTTGTGAGCCATGCATGCAATTTTTAGCTGAATCCGAGCTTCATAGGGAAGCCAATTCAGTTCATGCAAGTCAGGAGAGATGTGGTGGTATTTTGTAGTACCAGTTAAAAGCTTAGCAGCGGAATTGAGGGTAGGCCTAAGAGGAGCCATCCACACTCTAGGCAGGCCACAGAGTGTTGCACTGCCATAGTCTAGCCTTGAGATCTCTAATGCTTGAACTGCAGTCTTGAGGTCAGGAGCTGGGAGGAAGGGTTTGAGTTTCCTAAGTAAGCTGAGTGGAAGGTTTGCTTCTTTGGTGAGGGAACTGATGTGCTTCTGCATGTTCAGGCTTTTGTCTAGAATGATACCCAGAGATGAGCCGAGTCCATGAGGTGTGGGCTGCAGTTAAGAGCAGTTAGCTGATTCAGCCATTGTTCCATGACGAGGGATTGGTTGTGGGGTGAGATCAGTAAGAATTCTGTTTTAAGAGCATTAAGCTTCAGGTGATTGCCTGTCAGACAGCTTTGTGTTTCCAGCAGGACTGAGTTGAGGGACTGGATGTCTTCAGGGGAGGTGATCTTCAGGTATAGTTGGGTATCATCCGCATACATACGACAGGTGAATGCTGGATGATTTAAAAATTTACGTCAGAGGCTCCATGAACAGGTTAAAGAGCATGGGGGACAAAGCTGAACCTTGTGGGACACCCATGGAGACTGGTGCAGGGTGGGACAAGGATTGGTCCACCTTGAAACACTTGGGATCTGTTCTGAAGGAATGAAGAGAACCAGCTTCAAACCGGCCAAATAGCTCCATCCTGTGTTCTAGGAGGTCAATTAGGTGATCATGTTTGACAGTGTCAAAAGCTGACGAAAGGTCAAGAAGGATCAGTATGCATGACTCATTGTGATCCAGCATTCTAAGCGCATCATCCACGATGTGCATGAGTGCCGACTCTGTGCTATGACCTGGGCGGAAACCAGATTGGCATTGGTCCAGGAGTTGGAAATGGTCAGTGTGATGACAAAGTTGGGCGAGCACACATTTCTCCAAAAGTTTTGCCACGGTGGGGATGTTAGTAATGGGTCGAAAGTTAAGAAGGTCCATGGGAACCGCATTTGGTTTCTTTAGGATCAGGGTAACCTGACCTGAAGTAAGGCAATCCGGCATAGCACCTTGCAAAATAGAAGCATTGATGATCGTCATCCAGATGTTAGTAAGGTGGATCTCACTTCCGGGAAAAGGTTAGATGGCAGAGGATCGTTATAGTGATTGGAAGTTTTCAAGGTCCACAACATTTTGTGAATAGTGGGTTCATCCACAGTTTAGATCCTCAGTGGACCCTTCAACAGACCAATCTCCCTACTACCATTCCCGGCCAAGTAACTCCCACTTCCAGTTTACCGAATCACGGGAGCAGCGAGAGCGAGAGCCACGCCTTACCTGTTGCCTGTGTCCGCGCCTGGAGCCTCTGCTGCTGCTGTGCGGGCACAACGGTGCGGCTGGAGACTGGGTTGGACCGGGGGCTGTGGGCGCTGCGGGAGCCGCCACCGCCGCCTCTTTGTCGTTCTGCGGCGAGAGGCTGATTTTGTACAGATTCTGTGCGGAGGTCTCTGACGCTGCGCGGCAGGAGCCGCTATCTCGAACTCGGCCATCTCTAACTCGGCCACGGCAGGAGCCGCAATCTTTAACACGGCCGCGGCAGAAGCTGCTGCTCGTCGCCTGCCAACGCCTGGTGCCTAATGCTCTTCCATAACCGTGGTAGTGGTGGGGGGAGCCCGCATCTCTGCTCAATTGCAGAACCCCTCCTCCTTTTCCTCGGGCCACGAACCTCGGACCACGGTTCCTTCCATCAAGTATACTTAACGCCGCGGAACCCCCTGCAAATCCCTCACTCGAGCACGGAGGGAGCGTGAGAGAGCTGTCTGTCACTCCTCCGGCGTGTTGACTGTCGGTGCAGGTGACAAACTGTGCTAGTAAGGTGAGAGCGACAAACACGTACAAATACTGAGAAACATTGTAAAAGCCAGAATCACGACTCATCTTTCTGTCTTCTGTGTAAACTATACACTACAAACTGCAAATGCCAACTGAACGCGGCGGGGCCGCATGATATTATTCAACGTGGTCGAAGCAGTATAATTAGCAGAATAATTAGCACAATTAGCATCTAAGTACAACATTTATTGCGACACACTCCAAGGGCATCAATTGAGTATAAATGCAGCCCCAACAACATTTTTTACACGCCCAATAGCTTGGAGGCCCCCGAAAAACATAGATTTTGGACCTCATTTTAAAACTCTATTGATTCATTACCTCTTACTATACTAGCTATATTAGCCTCACAACCTAAATAGCTAGCAGCTTTTACATCCTAGCAGTCCTAAAAAAAAAAGAGGGAGATCTCAACTTCTCAACGAGACTTACGCGACCTTAGTGCAATTACAAATATGTGAACAAGAAAGTCAAATCTGCTACAACATCAAGAGAAGCCTCGCCCTCATAAGTCAGCAAGACGACAAAAAGTCCCAAGGAGAGCCCCTTGGAGGCCCAGCAAACTGGAGACTCACTATCAGCTTCAACACTAGCTCCGGCAACTCCATTAGGAAAGGCTCCCACTCCATATGAGCCCACGGCTAACGAGAACAGTCCCAGTCTTATCTCTAGGAAAAAAACTATTAACACAGACAGTAATAGAGACATAAGAGACTTTCTGTACAATATAACGCCAACCGACAAACTTGGCGTCCCTAGAGGAGTAGTGAGCTCACCACGCTCAGGACAAACCATCAGTATTGTCAGTCCACCTACTGACGCCAGTAACACAATAATAGGACCCCATTCACTTAGGCTTCTGTCTATTCCACTCTTGCCAGAAATAATCATGGTTCGGGGGAACAGAACAGCACAAACAACTACGACACCAGTCTTGTCCAGCTATAATAGCCCACATAATTCAGCAACTCCACAATTATGGGACACACAAATGGCAAATGAAGTGAATGGAGCTAATGGGGTTAACGGAGCCAACGGAGCCAGTATAACCATCGCTCGTATAGTAAGTACAAATGCAGAAGCACTACAATCATCAGAATCCTACTCCTCTATCCACGGTGGCTCTGCACACGACAATTATCCTCTGATCCATAGCCCGCTCAGAGGGAGAGGAGAAAAAGGAACGGAGCAGAAGCCACCCATACTTGAAAACCATCTAGCATTAATCAATGATGCCCTGTCCTCAATGGTAAATGCTGCAATAATGCACCCAGATAAACTGGACGTTCAAATAAACATTCTACAAACAGTTGTGGGCCTGATTTCTGGAATAGATTCCAAGCTAGTACATTTGAACTCCCTGATCCACAGAGCTCAGGCAAACACAATAGCAACAGTCAAACAAGAGGGCTGTGGTTGCAGTCCTGTATTGCTCAACTTAGAAAAGCTTCCAGAGATAATGAACACACTAATTGAGGACCTCAAGGAAGAAGCTAGCAGACAAGGGAACATCGTACACTCCCAGCAAAACACTTGTGGAAAAGTAAATTTTGCCATGTTCTGTGTCCCTACGTGTCATCCATCATATGTTATGTGTGCATGATTAAATATGCATATGCATTCCCCATGTTCGATTAATGACGCAATTACAGTTGTGTCCACCTCTAGTATGCCAGTTTCCAGTTCTCGTGAATACTACGAATATCAGGCCTATGTAAAGTTACGTTGCCACGTTTCTCAGTGTGCACGTTATTCCATTGTAAAGTCCCCGTTTCTAGGCCTCAGAAGGGCCTGGACACCAGATTCAGCTCCTGTCTCCTGAAGCCTCGCTGAGGAGCGATACAGCCCCCACCTGTATCCTCGACCCTTCACTTACTTCCTGCCTCGCAGTGCCCGGCTCACCCTGGCTCTGCCTCTGAGTCTGCCAAGAATATGTTATGATTCCAGTTATCAGTTCAGTCCTCCTTCTCTGCATTCCTAAAGCTACTGAATCGCATCGATAGTTTCCGTCATTGTCTAGCCTTCACGTCTCCACGTTAGAGAAATACTGTATTTAATGGTCATTTAATATTCTTCATCACGTACTACATGTAGAATAATGCATGGTCCAGTCTTAGAATCAAGTTAGCCTTTCCCCTCCTGACTTCTAGTTTATATCAACATGTTCTCTAAACATCAGATACTAGATACTGTTTAGGTACATGTCGCCCTGACTCTCCAGACTTCAGTCTCTGCTCCTAGCACAGAGTTCATAGCCCCAGCTTCTCCTAGTAACACGTCATTGCTAGTTTGCGCGCACCATCAGGTTAGAGGTCCCGGCTCCTCAGGTAGCCCCCTCCATGGTTTCCGCCCCATTCATGACATATTCTGTTACGTTTGCATCACATGTCTATGTATACGCCCTGTTACACCTCTTTTTACCCTTATCTTTCGCGACTGCTACGCGCCACGCCTTTTGCTCCACCCACTGCTACGCCCATTGCAATGTAATGCTATGTGTTTGCAATATGTATATATGCCCATGTACTGTTATTAAAAAGTGATCCCCTTGTCCCGATCCTGACCCCGGCAGCGCTGCTGGGCCTTGCCATCCTATTCCCTGTATTTGCTGTATTAAACCTGCGAAACTCCTACTACCTCGAATCTTGACTCTTATTTATTGAGCTATCTGTTATTCATTTATTCATTCAAAAATAGGGTATTATTTATTTATTTACCACATAATGGCGCCCGAATAGGGACTTGCCCTTTCCCCACGCGTCGGTGAAGCCACGCCGACCCCCTGACCCTCTGCAGTCGTGACGGAACTCTTCTGCGCACCGGCAGATATTTCTGCTTCAAGTATCCCTCAGGCCCACAGAGGAGACGGAGGAGGCGGTCCAGCATCCAGACGAGACGGTGGAGGAACGCGGCGAGTCCCGACCAGAGCCCAAGCCGAGAGTCCAAGGTCCGAGGTACCTGGAGGCCCACCTGTAACAGAAGTCCGAAGTTCGTCCGTCCGGCGTCCAAGCAGTCCCGTCCAGTCTGAGGCTTTCCGTTCTTGCTGCCCGGTGAGTACCGTTACTGGGGTAGTATCTAGACAGGGTCAATTTAATTGACTCTGGTCCGTGGGTTGGTGGTACACAGACCCACAAACGAAGTGTCCACTTCGGTGGATGCGGGTCCTGACGTGTCTCTTTATGAGACCGGTAAGTTTCGTACTGTTTCAGCAGTGCACCTAGTTTCTGTTCCAGTCAGTTCTGTTCTCGAGGAAATTCATGTATTCTGTGTTCCGTATTCCAGGTAGTATTCTGTTCGAACTGTTATTTTTAAATGTTCTTCATGTATTTTAATGTCGTGGTATGAATGGGGAATAAGTATCGTGTTCATTGTGTATTGTATTGTGTCTAGATTACAGTCCAGTCATGCCCTTGTTTTCTAAGTTACGTCAGTTAAAAACTAGAAAGGGTCTGCTGGAAGCAGCAGTTCCAGTTCCGTCTAGGGACAGTCCAGGTCATTTTATGTATCAGAAGCATGGCATAAGTGCCATACTATATCTAGATTTATGGGTAGAGTATACCAAACAGTTAGAAGAAAAGTATAGATGGCCCGTATCGGGTACATGGGATGCCGAGTGCATCATGCGAGTAGAAGAGGCATTATGGAAAAAGAAAGCCAGACAGTCACAGAAAGATGCCATCGAGTTATGGCGCAAAGAAGCTCATAAAAGAACTGAAAAAGAAATCAGAAAGTCAGAATTAAGTAGAGAATCCTTAGAACGAGCACAAGAAAAAGAACTAATCGAGATAGGTGAACAAGTCAAAGCCGAACAGTCAGACAGACAGAGGCATGCCCTTATTAAGGGTATGTATCCTCTCCTTGCCGAGGGCTTGCCAAAGGCGACCCCAGAGGCATCCAGTAATTTCCCGCCACCATTAGTTCCGACCAAGCTACGTCACAAACCGACCGCAGCTGATATTTTTATTTCGTCCTATTTGGACGACACAGTCCCAGAATATGCAAATCCTGTTCGCGCTCCGCCAGTCCCTGTAAATCAGGCACTTCCCGCTCCTCCAGACACCGGAGTACCTGTTACGGTACCCCCGGTCCAGCCCGCCATACAAGTCCAGCCTACATTTCCATTTCCCACTCTGCCAGGACGAAGAGCCTCAGTAGACGACTCTAGTTTAGGGGCCGCAGGGGGAGGTACTCCTCAAACCCCGCCGCCACACAAGCGTTTAACGACAGCCGAATTACATATACAAGCGTCACAGCGTACGCCCAGACATCAGACTGTAGCAGAAATAAGAAAATCCCTTGCCGAATGCGGCTATGATCCAGTCCCAGGCGAGGATAATATGGTTTTATATTCATTCCGCGTAAGAAAGGTGGCCGAGTATCTAGTCACCCTACCGAATATGAAAGAAGATCTAGACAGAATATATCGCTTCATCCGTACAGGGGATGATCCAGAAAGCATTGGCGAGGCCGTGTCTCAAAGGAAAGCTGAGACCCAGCTCATGATATTAAAGTTTCTGATCAATTGTCTAATAAGAGAACAAGATTACCCGTCTAAAGATCCGGCTGAAATGAAAACCCTGACAAGGTGGAGTGATAATATAGCCGAGGGTAAGCACAAGACCGTCGGTGCTATGGAGAGTATGTACAAGAAAATCCGTAAAGAAATAATAAATAATAAAGTTACACGAACAGCGTAAAGCAGCACAAGTAAGCGAGAAAGAAAGTAACTCTGATCCTGAAGAGTTAGACGACGAGAATCCCGACAGAATAGCGTATGTAGGAAAATCTAGATTTCCAGATCGCCATTTACGCCTAGAACACAAGTCTATTTTTCATCATCCAGCACCAGAACAAGGTTCTCTAGAACAAGTGTTTCAAGCTACCGATCACATTCTGAAATCACGAATCAGTTACAGTGAGTTGAGTACCATGCATGAACAAGAACTAGCCCGATCAGCAGTCCGATGGATTACTGATTCTACCACTTTTCCAGACGAAATAGTGGCACAAATGTTTCTGAAAATGCCCCCAGCCGAACAACGACTGGCGGGTATGTATATGATTCAGCACCTCATTACATTGTATGAGGGTCAGCACTCTGATCCAGGTCCGTTACACGATATCCTGAACGAGTTACTCCAGTATAGATGGAAAGGTTTAGGTACCGATTTAATTAGTGTCATTCTAGAACAGCGTCACAAATATAGAACGTTTTTGAATCCGCATTTTGTTCGAGTCTCACCCCCAGAAAGTAAACCATTTTACATAGAGAGACAGAATCCGTTACGAGAAGTCCACCCAGTTAGAGGAACGGGTGGCGAACTAGAACGAGTGTTTGTTTACACTCCGATTACAAAAATGGAACTCCTAGAGATGAAGAAATTAATTCCCTGTCATGATAAAGATCCAGCAGGGTTCCATAGAGAATTAAAAGACATGCTCCGTATGGGAGAATACACGTATCCAGATATAATTAAAATGTTAAAGGTTCTGCTGCCCGCAGGGGTGTATGAAAAGCTCAAGGAAAAAGAATGGGAGGTGGGAGAGAAAAAGATCGATTGGGCAGTTCTAGAAGCTGAAGACAAGGCACGAGTACCAGGTACCGGTCTTGGAGCGAAATGTAAAGAATTACCGGAATTATTAATACAGGTTTTGCCTAGACTATTGATAACTAGAAAAGAAGACTGGGATGCAATCTCAGCCTGTAAACAGAAACAAGACGAAGATATTAGTGATTTTTATTCCAGATTTGAGAAATGTTTTAGCATCAACAGTGGCCTCAAGACAAGTAGTGAGTCATACCCTCACCTTTTTGTTACTAAATTAGTCGAGAATTCAAGTCCACAAATTAAGAATCGAGTTTTGAAAGTCGAAAGTACCTGGCAAGCTAATACCCCGTCCCAGATGCTGCAGATGCTCCAATACCACCAGAATAGGATCAGGGAAGAACAAGAACACGAGAGAAAACGTATGAAAGACACGAAAATGAAAGTACTAGTTGCACAATCTGTTCCTCAAGACAGTCAGAAGAGGGGTCCGAATCAAGCCAGTCATCCTGCAGCTCCCGTTAAAGGGAACTGCAATTATTGTAAACAGCCAGGTCATTTTATAAACGAGTGTGCAGTTCTGAAACACAACATAGCTACCGGTAAGACTAAAGAAAGACCACGTCCGTCTAGACAAGAACAAGTTTCACAGACTCCTCAGCCACAGAATGCACCACAGACAGTTACCGCACCGCAGCCTATTGCTGCAACACAGCACGTTACACAGCAGATGTACCAGTATGCACAGTCTGAGTATCCATAGTACCAGCAGTATTCATGAAACAGCCTAGAGAGGGAGGTAGGCTTGCCTCTCATCGAGATACCTGTAGATCAAGAAGGTCCCTATGTTCACAGTCAAGTATTAGGGAAAGACAGAAAGTTTTTGATTGATACAGGGGCAAGTAGGACCACAATTAGTCACGCCGAAGTTCCAGGGGCTCCGCTCTCAGGCTCAAGAAATGTTTCCCTTGGATTTTCAGGAAAACCCATTGTAAATGAAATATCAAAGCCAGTTACTCTAGAAGTAGGTCCATTGTCCCGCACTACTGATCTGTTACTTACTAAGTCATGTCCATAAAACCTATTAGGCATTAAAACACTGAAAGAGTTAGGTGCAGTTATATGCTGTTCCCCAGAGGGAATACGATTGTTCCTACGTGACTTTAAGGGTCACTATGTATTACGAGATTTTGATCCCAGATTGTCTAATGTTCCGCAGCATCTATGGGCGCAAGGTCCAACTGATGTTGGTTATATGCAAATCACACCCTATCGTGTGACTCTCAAGCCAGGTGTGGTGTTACCACGAATCAGACAGTACAGATTGCCACCTGAGGCTGTAGCAGCCTTATCCAAAATTATTGACGAGCTCATGGCTCAAGGAGTGGTTGTAGAAACTGACTCCAATGTATGCAATTCCCCGATCATTCCAGTCATGAAACGTACTGATCCAAATGCACCCCCAGTATATCGATTAGTGATTGACCTACGAGAACTTAATAAATGTATTATTCCTCAGTACCCAGTCGTTCCAGATATCTCTTCCCTATTGACAGCCATTGATTCCGAAGCCACGTTCTTTACTGTAATCGACCTCAAGAACGCGTTTTTCAGTGTCCCTATTCATCCAGACAGCCAGTTCCTTTTCGGATTTTGTTTAAATGGAAGGAGCTATATGTTCACACGCGCTCCTCAAGGTTTCACAGAAAGCCCTAGTATTTACAGTCAAGCACTTAAAAGACAACTAGACAACATTCACATGCCAACTGACACTGCCCTGCTCCAGTATGTCGATGATCTCCTGATCACAGCCCGTTCTGAACGTGCTTGCGAGCGAGCATCCCTTACAGTCTTGTATTTCCTAGCCGAGATGGGGCACAAGGTGTCCCCTTCTAAGCTTCAATTCTGTGTCCAGCAAGTGGTCTACTTAGGACACTTACTGTCCAAGAGGGGTAGGCAGTTGACACCAGACCGTATCCAGTTAATAGCGAGTCTTCCTCAGCCCAAGACCCAGAAGGAGGTACGTGCTTTTATCGGCCTTACTTCTTACTGCAGACAATGGATTCCTCAGTATGCATTTCTAGCCAAGCCACTGATACAGTTAACGACACAGGAGGCAGCCGTATCGACTATCCTCCCTTGGACATCTGAACATACACTTAGTTTCAATGAGTTAAAGAAAGCCCTATGCCAAGCTCCAGTTCTAGCGACACCGAACTACAGTAAGCCTTTTACACTTTTCGTCACTGAACGCGAAGGTACAGCATTATCTGTTCTCACACAAGATCAAGCAGGACAATACAAGCCCTGTGCTTATTTTTCGAGCACATTAGATCCTGTAGCCCAGGCTCTGCCTGCGTGCCTCAAGTCAGTTGCAGCCACAGCACTAGCTATCAGACAAAGTGATTCCATAGTCTTAGGACACTCCTTGTCAGTACAAGTTCCACATTCCGTGGAAGTTCTTTTAAACCGAACACAAACTCAGCACTTGACAATTGCACGTTTAACAGGTTATGAATTGACACTGTTCCAGCCACACATAGAAATCAGACGCTGCAACATCCTGAACCCTGCTACACTGTTACCATCAGTTACTCCGAATTCTGCCACACATGACTGCGTGGAAGTAGTTAACATTACGACAAAGCCAAGACAAGATCTGACAGATATTCCGTTACCAGACCCCGACCTGACACTTTATGTGGATGGTTCATGTATGAGAACAAGTACAGGAGAACTAGTCGCCGCGTATGCAGTGACTACTGACACCGAAGTTATTGAAACGCATCGTATTGACACCCTGTCTGCTCAAGCAGCAGAGCTAGTCGCTCTGACCCAAGCCTGCATACACGCCAAGAACTTGAAAGTTAATGTTTACACAGATTCACGCTACGCATTTGGAGTTGTACACGACTTCGGAGTGCTCTGGCAGGAGAGAGGTTTCATGACTTCTCATGGAACCAAGATTCAGCATGGTCTCCTTATTCAAGCTCTGTTAGATGCCATACATTTACCGACATCTATCGCTATCATGAAGTGCAAAGCACATACGAGAGTTACTGACACCATTTCTCAAGGTAACGATCTAGCAGATCGCACAGCCAAGCTTACAGCACAGACTCCGGACATTCCAGTTAATCCGACACAGACACACACTCCAGATCCGACTACATGCATGACAGTTAAGGACCCTACACAAGATGTCATAGATATCCAGTTACATGCTACTCCCGAAGAATTCAAGAAATGGTCCGAACAAGGAGGGGTCCAGACAGATCAAGGATGGTTAACGAAGGGTAGAGCCACATGGTTTCTCCCCGACTCTATGGTTCAAGTCATCATTAATACTACACATAGTCCAGCACATTTAGGAGAAAAAGCTATGTTAGACAGTATCCAGAACATCTGGTTCAACAAGCATTTACGAGCTGCAGCCAAACAGAAAGTCCGTACCTGTATGATATGTTGCCAGTTTAATCCAGGTAAAAGTGTCCCGGTGGAACAAGGTGGATTCCAACCCCCTGACCACCCTTTTGAAGTCCTCCAGATGGATTATATTCAGATGGAGCGATGTCGAGGTTTCAAGTATGTCCTTGTAGTTGTATGCGCTTTGTCCAGGTGGACAGAAGCATATCCAGTCCCAGATTACACAGCCGCGACCACTGCCAAGCAGTTGGTTCGTGAGTTCTTCCCCCGTTATGGACTCCCTAGAGTCGTATATTCTGACAACGGCCAGCCATTCTCATCTGAGTTAATGAAGCATGTTTCCCTTTTGTTGGGGTACCAGTGGAAGTTTCATTGTGTACGCCATCCTGAAGCAGCCGGTCTCGTAGAGAGACATAACCAGACTCTGAAAATTCGCATCGCCAAAGTATGTCAAGAGAAAGGTGTGGACTGGCTAGTAGCTCTGCCAGTCGCTTTGTTCTATATGCGCATGGTCGCACATTCCAGATCAGGTCTGTCCCCGTATGAGGTCGTATTCGGCCGCCCCCCTAACATGTGGGGTACTCCTAGACCCCGAAGTATTACCGATGTTTCAAGTAATATGCTGACAGATTACCTAGCTTCCTTGATGTCTGCCCTCAACTCTTGTCGTTCACAGGTTGCCGCCGCATTTCCAGACAATACCGAGGTGGCACCGCATGAAATCGTTCCAGGATCCATGGTCTTGGTCCGCAATTTTGACCGCTCAAGTCCGCTGGAGCCACGCGGGAAGGAGCCCCGACAGGTCCTCCTCGCCACCCGTACAGCCGTGAAGTTGGAGGGTCGCAAAGGCTGGGTGCACCTTTCACATATAAAAAAGTTTTATGGACTGAAACCCGTCTCAAAGAACATTTCCCAGGATTTGAAGGATTGCCAAAATATTGTTCTCAAGGACTGTCCCGCAAAAGACATTGCTACAAACCCTCCCCGGTTAGAGAAAACTCCGCAACAGGAGTATAAGTTGAAACTCCGGTCTAGTAAAATAAGTCAGCCAGTTTGATTGTCTAAGTCCTCCCCTAGGTGAAACGGTTAGACTGTTTCTGACATGTATAAAATAGACCCCCATAGTGAGAGAGTTAGTAAAAACTCAATTCGATGTATCATTTTTCTATGTTTCATATTATTTCTCAGCATTATGATTTCCTGCACCAGTTATGCATTTTTCTTGTATTTCCCAGTTCTTCATGTAAATAAGTCTGCTAATGCTACAGTAGAGCACACGTTTAGTGATCTGCCTCCTCATGAACTCTCTTACCGCCTCGCTATGAAAAATAATTCTTTCATCCGCATGTTACATTACTCACATCAGACCAGCAATGCCACTAATTGTTGGGCGTGTGGTCGACTCCCCCCTTTCCAGATACCGAAGGGAGTTCTGCCACTTTTTCCTTATCCTTTTTCACATAATGGTTCGTGTGGAGCATGGTCCACGTTAACGTCATCCTCAACAGATATGTCTTTTCTTAACAGTACATGTTTTCCAGACAAGCAAGGTCTCCCCCACAGAACCGGGTTAGATCTAGAAAATGAAGTGTATAATTTAGGTAACTATTCTTCGAATTTCATGGTCCTGAATGTTCAGTCTGATACTACTCCAGACTTACCTGCTATTTCAGTACTACCAGTTAAAGGCGAATTATGTGTCCGAAATAATGGTTCCGTACATGTAGGACATAGTGATTGTACTACTATTGTCAAGTATAGTGACAGTGGGGAATCTATTTTCAAAGCTTCACGTCATTCTTATTTTATTTGTGGTCAAACTGCATATGTTCGTCTGCCCCTCGATTGGGAGGGAACCTGTTACATTGCCTTCCTACTGCCACCAGTTTTCCTAGCCCCACCTGATTATCATAGAAACACACATCTAGTACACATTAGACATAGAAGGGAGTCCCCCATTGTCGATTATACTGAAACTGCCTTAGAACAGTATACAGATTTCAACAGAGGTTTCTTTTTCTTTATAGGACCTATCCAGAATAGTAAGCTAATCCGTAGGTTAACCAGAACCCTCGAAGCTGTAGTAAATGAGACTGCCTCTGCTCTAGGTAACTTAACTGAAGAGCAATCTGCTATGAGATTTGTCGTTTTACAGAATCGTCTCGTCCTTGACGTCATACTGGCCGATAGGGGCGGGGCCTGTAGAGTCATCGGATCTAGTTGCTGCATTTTCATTCCAAATAACGCGCCGTCTGTTTATTCAGCTATAACCAGACTCCATAAAATTGCCCATCTGTTACACCAAGATCCAGGCACCTGGACATGGTCCGGTTGGTTCTGGAATATAATTTCCGCCTGGGGATGGAAAGTCTTGTCCTTTCTGGGTATTGCAGTAGCGATCATATTCAGCTGCTGCCTCTGTATACAATGTGGCCCTGCGATTTGCGGCATCTGTGCTACCTCTTGTATTCCTAGTCCCAAGCCCCGTTCTAAATCCCGTTCCAGGATAATTCGAGACGAGCAAATGATACTGTATGAAATGATAGATGGTATCATGAATATTGATGTTTCCTGATGGAAACGTAGTGACAAGGAGGGAATGTGGAAAAGTAAATTTTGCCATGTTCTGTGTCCCTACGTGTCATCCATCATATGTTATGTGTGCATGATTAAATATGCATATGCATTCCCCATGTTCGATTAATGACGCAATTACAGTTGTGTCCACCTCTAGTATGCCAGTTTCCAGTTCTCGTGAATACTACGAATATCAGGCCTATGTAAAGTTACGTTGCCACGTTTCTCAGTGTGCACGTTATTCCATTGTAAAGTCCCCGTTTCTAGGCCTCAGAAGGGCCTGGACACCAGATTCAGCTCCTGTCTCCTGAAGCCTCGCTGAGGAGCGATACAGCCCCCACCTGTATCCTCGACCCTTCACTTACTTCCTGCCTCGCAGTGCCCGGCTCACCCTGGCTCTGCCTCTGAGTCTGCCAAGAATATGTTATGATTCCAGTTATCAGTTCAGTCCTCCTTCTCTGCATTCCTAAAGCTACTGAATCGCATCGATAGTTTCCGTCATTGTCTAGCCTTCACGTCTCCACGTTAGAGAAATACTGTATTTAATGGTCATTTAATATTCTTCATCACGTACTACATGTAGAATAATGCATGGTCCAGTCTTAGAATCAAGTTAGCCTTTCCCCTCCTGACTTCTAGTTTATATCAACATGTTCTCTAAACATCAGATACTAGATACTGTTTAGGTACATGTCGCCCTGACTCTCCAGACTTCAGTCTCTGCTCCTAGCACAGAGTTCATAGCCCCAGCTTCTCCTAGTAACACGTCATTGCTAGTTTGCGCGCACCATCAGGTTAGAGGTCCCGGCTCCTCAGGTAGCCCCCTCCATGGTTTCCGCCCCATTCATGACATATTCTGTTACGTTTGCATCACATGTCTATGTATACGCCCTGTTACACCTCTTTTTACCCTTATCTTTCGCGACTGCTACGCGCCACGCCTTTTGCTCCACCCACTGCTACGCCCATTGCAATGTAATGCTATGTGTTTGCAATATGTATATATGCCCATGTACTGTTATTAAAAAGTGATCCCCTTGTCCCGATCCTGACCCCGGCAGCGCTGCTGGGCCTTGCCATCCTATTCCCTGTATTTGCTGTATTAAACCTGCGAAACTCCTACTACCTCGAATCTTGACTCTTATTTATTGAGCTATCTGTTATTCATTTATTCATTCAAAAATAGGGTATTATTTATTTATTTACCACACACTAAGGAGCTCATAATCACCAAAAACTCGCAAAACTTTCAAATCAATGATAAAGAACTCCAGCTAGACACGACAAGGGCAGTGGGCGAGTATCTATGCAGAGCTAAAGAAATTGCAATAGAAACCACCTCCAACTCTGTCAATGAACAAGAAACGCAAAGCACCTCAAATCCGGCAAGCTTAGATACTCACCATCTTTCCCGGAAAAACAAGAAAAAACTAAAAAAGCTGAATAAACAAAGAAAAAACAAAATCCAGTATTAATGGCTCCATTCGGCAGTGGTTGTTTCCGGAAAACAATGAGACTGAGGCTCACTACGAGACCAACATTCCCCCACTGACTCAGAGATTAAATGAAAACACTACACGTTGAGTATTATTGGGTGAAACTAAGCTCGAAACTAACTCTGGCGACTTTGCGGACGACCGCACGGACCATCGGTTAAACTTTTTGGATATGAGGGAACAAAAAAAATCCAGCCAGTGCACCAACCGCTTACAAGGACATCAAGACTGGGATGGAAAGCACGACTTACAAAGATTTCAGGAACCCAACCCAAAGAGTCCCTCGCTGACCAAACCGGTGGATAAAAGTTTGAGCAGCATGAATCGAGAAACTCCAAAAATAAATAAACAAATGACCATGCTAACACCAAGTCATACAGCATTTCAAGGTAATAATAAGCCTACCGATTACAGAAAGATGGAACCTATGTCAACAAGATCACAGATCGAGACGAAAGCTCAGTTGACGGTTGCCAACTTAAACCGGGCAGAGGCTAATGTCGATACTCTGGCACAGAAAACCCAATACGCCACAAAGGTCCATGAACCGCAGGAGGCTATTATTCAACAAAACTTGACTTCCACAAATCATGAAGACCTGAAAATATTTCTGCACCCAGAATATGTCTCACAGGGTAAGTAGGATATCTCTAAAACTTTGTGCCAATATCCCAGGCATAGAAAAAAAATAATAAGCAATTGGAAAACTGGGGCATAAAAATCACGACCCAGCCCAAGTTAAAATACCCAATGCTCCTGAAAAACAGTAACTTGAAGGAACAAAATGCCTCTCAAGAACTAAACATTTAAAAAAAGTCACCCATGAATGACTCACTTTATTCACGCCACCAGCAGTGTCCATTCTTCACGGGACAATAAGCTGTACAAAAATAACTTTAACAAGTGACAGCTCAATTAAAATAATAACAAATCAGGGACAATGCACTCAGTCTTGCTCAATTAAGGGGAATACCAGCGAAGACTGGTCCTGGGTGTCAAGGGCCTTAAATGTCAATTCCTAACACCTGTCCCTCCTTAAGCAAGGAGACCACATCACATCTGCCAAAAGATGGCGCACCCAAGCATAGTAATCCATCGGTCAGTACTCCAAGCTTAATCATCATGACCTGGAACATCGCAGGGCTTACAAAGCTTGTGAAAAACCCAGCGACACTGGCTTTTTTAGAAAGAGTCGATATAATTTGCAAGCAAGAAACGTGGGCAACTAATGCAATATCAATAAGAGGCTCTGCGGAATACTGTAAACCAGCTGTTAAGGACAACATATTTGGAAGACCATCTGGAGGGATTTCTATATATATCAAGCATTCCCTGAAAATACAATTTACAGAAATAAAAACCACTTCAAGTATGTTTCTGGCAGGCACCTTGAAAGGCCTATCTACAACTAATGGTCCGCTCCCAATACTGTTAATTCATGTTTACTACAATCCTCATGGGCAGGGTGCCAAGGAGAAGCTGATTCAGATAGAAAACCTCTTCCTACAGTTTGCTCCTATGGAATCAATTATCCTTGGGGACTTTAACACACATAATATAGGGGTCACTACAGGACAAAGCAACTACTCTAGGGCCACAAATGCTTTCAACGCCCTAATGCACTCTTATAATCTGCTAACAGCCCACTTTCTGTTTTTTAGGAAAATACCAGGGGCACTTTGCCCTCCCACATACAACAATCAAACGACAATAGACTACATCCTGTTAAGCGGACCGACACAAAATCTCTTGGAAAACTATACAGTAGTCCAGCGAAACGAAAGCAACCACGCCGCCCTAAAGATCACGCTAAATCTCACAGCAGACACTCGCCACATTTTAAGATGCATTGGTGCATCAAATGGCAAAGAACTGTTTATACTATCAAGAAGAATCAAATGGGGGCCAGTGCCAATTAACAAATTTGATGAATGAAAAAAAATATGGGCTGGCTGGCAACAAAGCGAAAACAACAGGGGCGCAATAGACAAATGGAATCGGTCCGCCCGCAAGTTAACTTAATTGCTACAAGGCTGCACAATAAGCAGAACCATTTCATTTCCATCCCACACTTTTGGACACTTCCCAGTAATTAAAGAGAGTGCTAAACAACCAAACGCCAAACGTAGGGCTTACCAGAAAACTGGCTCAGCATCTGCCAAAAGGCTACTCAAAGAAGCCGCAAAAACCCACTCGAAGGAAATATGGGCCACCAGACGCAAATGTATACAGGCGTAATGGCTGAAGATCTTCGATTTACTGAGACCCTGTAAGTCCCAAGAGTTCTGGCGATATTTAAACACCCTAACCCAAGGAGACTACCACAGAGAGAACTCACTTGACGCTGGTACCTGGGCCGCTAACGTGAAAATATTGTATAAAGAGGTCAAGTCAAAGGCTTTATTTCGATAAAAACATATCATAAAAGCTTCACATTAAAAACACATTTTGGGAATAAAAACATGAAATATTCTATTTACACCAAATTTTTGCATTCAATATTTACAAGTTAAAAAACATTTCAAGTAATTGGTTAAAAAACTGATTAAACATTTCATTTAAGCCTTTTGCTTCTAAGATGCCATGCCCATGATAGAAATTTAGACAGGCCACAGGCATACAATGGCCGGGAGTCTACCATTAGGATACGCAATGCCTCGTTGTGAGACCTAGTGCCTAACAACCGGCACAATGGTTTAAGCCACCTGTTTCTTGGATGCATGTACTCCGGACATTCAAACATAAAATGCACTATAGTTTCTGGCCTAGTTGGGCAAATAGGGCAAAATACTATTGTCTGAGCCGGGGGTTTCCAGCGAGTTGTGAGGGCACGCACAGGAAGAGCCCTGACCCTAAACCTGAAGTAGAGAGCCCTGTCAAATGGTTTCCTAATAATATCCAAGCAGAGTTCCCGGATTGACAGATCCTTAAACTTCAGAAAATCGTCCGTAAGCCTGCCCAAAGCATGGTTAGTAGTAGGTCGAAACGCAACCCAGTTCCAATAAAGACTCTTTAGAGTTGCTTTCGGAGGAGAGGACCTACCAACCCATTCTTCACTTAGGCCCAAGTCGCCAAGCAGAGCTTTTAGATCTTTTAGCCACTTTACTTTATGCCATCCAGGCAATGACATGACTTCAGATAGCCCTTTAGCATATTTGGCCAATTCGGGTACTCGCCACAGCCGAGCCCATAAGAGCAACGGCCGCAGCTTTGCCAGATCGCTAATGGGGCGACAACCTAGGTCCAGGATTAGCGGTATCATTGGGGTGCTCTGAGGAAGTGGCATAAGGGCCCTATAGAATTTGTTTTCGGACCTTGTTAATTCATCTATACTGTTGGTACCCCATAACTCTGCCCCGTAAAGAGCAGAGCTAACTCCCCTTACTTTATAAATGTCAATAACTGGGGCTATTGGCCTTATTGAGCAGGAACGCTGCTCCTTAAGCAATGCCCCGGCTACCCTCTTATGGGTTAGCAGCATTTTGCTAAGGTGTGGGGTCCAATGCATAGTATGTGATATTCGTATGCCCAAATAATCAAACACACTGACCCTTTCCAAAGGCACGAGGTTCAGCATAGGGGCTCAGCCAAGTTTTTTGGGGGGTACATCACCAGATATTTTGTTTTGTCCGTGTTGATTACTAGACCCCGCTCCGAACAAAAGATCTGGAAGTTGTTAAGGAGATTTTGAAGGTCCATATGGGATTTGGACAACAGGAGTGTGTCGTCCGCAAATAGGAGGGTGGGTATTCGCTCGCCCGCCAGGGATGGTTCATCTGAAGGATCTTTTAGCAGATGCTCAACCACACCATTAACATATAATGAAAAGAGGGTGGGAGCAAGGATGCATCCCTGGCGAACCCCTCTCTCTACCGGGATTCTGTTGGTTTTCTCACCCTCTGTACCCCATCTTACTTGGGCAAAGTTGTCTTCGTGGAGCCTGACCAACATTGAGAGAATGTAACGAGGGAGCCCCATGTCGGCGATTACTCCCCAAAGAATCTCCCTAGGCACAAGGTCAAAGGCAGTCTTTAGGTCGATAAACGCGAGATAAAGACTGCCTTTGCCTATGACCACCACCTTCCAGTAAATTAGCATTAATCTAAACGCTTGCTCTATTGTGCCCGTCCCAGCCCTGAGTCCTGCTTGGTAATCGGAGAGAATTTCATTTTCGTAAATCCATTGTAGTATTCTCTCCAACAGCACCTTACCAACAACCTTCTGGGTTGTGTCTAGCAAACGTATGGGCCTATAATTGGAGGGGTAATCCCTCAGCCCCTTTTTAAAAATCGGCACAACCTCGGCCCCTTTCCAGGAGTTAGGGATGGCAGTACCTCTATGGATTGCAGTAAGCAAAGAGTGAATAAACTTCCCCCATTTCAGCTTATCCGAACAAAGCAGGTCCCCAGGGATGCCATCTGGGCTGGCTGCTTTTTGAGGCACAATGGTACTAATAGCATATTCCTTAGTTGTGAAGGGGGACTCGTTTCGGTCGCCCTCCAAAACATGAAAGTTAGATGTAGCAAAGACGCTAGTCCCATGCTGACAGGTATATAGTTTTGAGAAGTGGTCAAACCATGCTTGGCTAGTGATGTTACATGTAATGAGGTTGCTATCGGGTCTATTTCTAGCTCTTATGGTATCCCAGAAGCGCCTAGCATCCTTGCTAGAGCTAGCCTCTTTTAAGGTTTGCCAATACTCGTCTTCCCACTCCTTTTTTGCATTTGTTATTGCCTGGTTGTACTCTTTTCTAGCACACTGTATCAAGGGTTGTGACTTGCCTTTGATGGCCTTAATCAGGGCTGACGTTTTATGTCTGCATGTGGAGGTGAACTAGTCATGCGCACCCTTTGGTTTCTGGGTCCTTATGATCTTGCCCCCACACACTTGCTTCAGGAATAATTTCCCTACAGTCTTGATGGTTTCCTGGAAGACAAGCGTTACCCTGTCCGGAACTAAGTGGGCTGAAAGGGTAGTATCCAACTCCCTTTGCAAAGTTGTTAGTGCAGTGTCTATGGCTTTTAGCTTCGTTTCGTCTAGGGCTACTTTACACCACTTGAGGCGTCTCCCACAATTGGATGGAAACATTGGGGACAAGCTCCAGTTTATTAGGTGTTTTTCCGTTAGTTTTTCTGGGCCACAAACTCTTAAGAGTTAGTGAAAGCGAGTTGTGGTCACTATCTACAGTGGGTAGAACAACCAAATCCTGGACAAACTTCCAAAGCATAAAATCAAGGAGGATATAATCAATCTTAGACGTGTGGTTCGCCCTATTGAATGTGACAGCACCCATGGGGTCCGAAGTAGTTCGGCCGTTAACAGCTCTTAGCCCGAACTCCATGGTCAAAGCGTTTAGCTGAATCGCCCTTTGGGACCATCTTTTTATTGGTTGAATGGATAGCATGGGTATACCCCTCCTTAAATCATCCTTACCTAGGCCCAAAATATCCTCTGTCACAAGAGGCTCATATGTACAGTTAAAATCTCCTGCGACCAGGACTTGGATGCCATCATTACAATCTCTGAGCTCACTTTCAAGGATGGTTACTATTGGAGACAGAGAGCCATTTTTTGTTCCCCTAGCATAGATGTTAAATAGCTCAATGGTTCGCCCCCTGTTAGGGCCCCTCAACGAGATTCTAAGGATGTCTGGGGAGTTGCTCTGCTTTTGTGTTATGTGGAAGCCCAGAAAAATGCTTACCCAAATGAGAAGCCCCCCCGCAGGGCGGCCCTTCCCTGTAATTGGGGGTGTTGCAGGTAGAAAATAGGTGACATAGCCAGCTCTATGGAGGGGTTTCAGGCTCCAAGTCTCCTGAAAAATACAAATCTTATGCGCCTCCACCAAGGTATTCCAGTCTAAAGAGGATGGAAGCATAACTTTGCCGAATAAAGATCTTAATGAGGGTGGAGAACTAGACACCACTGCCCACACCTCAAAAACTTGGTACTATCGAGCACCTCCAGGAAAAACTTTAGTTTAGTTTAGTTTATACAACCTTAAAAAAGATCAGACACAATGGGGCACCGGGACTCAATGGCCGGCCTGGCTCCCTCTTTAGGGCTGACACAGATTTTTGGACAGACAACTTGACCAAGTTATATGCTGAATGCCGGTTCTTGGGGGACGTCCCGGAATCCTGGAGAGGGTCGTTATAGCACCCAATACATAAGAAGGGGCCAAAATCCAACCCACATAATTATCGCATGATTGCCCTGCTTGACTTTGAGGGCAAGGCCTATGCAAGCACCATTCTTGTGGAACTTTCAGACTGGGCTAGCACTGAAGGCCTCCTGCCCTTTTTTCAAACAGGGTTTAGACCTGGAGCAACAACAGTGGACAATATAACAGTGCTCTCATATCTAGCTCAAAAAGCCGTGACACGACAAAGGCTGCCGCTTTTTGCTTGTTTTATTGATTACTCGGCAGCTTTTGACGGCGTAGACCGTTCCATCCTCTGGCAGAAGTTGACAAGCTGGAACATCAAATCATCTTTACTACAAGCCATTCGCACATTATACTCAAGAACCTGGGTAAGAATTAAACTTTTGAGCGTATCTGCTACAGGGAAAATCGACACGGATCGCGGCCTAAAGCAAGGGTGCATTTTAGCTCCGATGCTTTTTAACCTATACACTGCAGATATGGGTCAAGCCCTGATTGGAGCCACATTAGCAACACCTAGGATTGGGTACACTAAGATTCAACTAATGCAATACGCCGATGACCTGGTACTCCTAGACTACGCTAAAATAGGCTTACAAAAAGCACTCACGGCCCTGGCAATGTACAATGCGAAAAATAAACTGGTCGCCAACCCATGCAAATCGAAAACAATAATCTTTGGGCAATACCCTAAGAAAAAACTGGTAAAATGGAGGCTAGGCCAGTTGTCTCTGGATTGCACACAACTCTACATCTATTTGGGAGTTTGGTTCAGTAAAACAGGTCGCCCAGGAGTTCACCTTGATAAAATGCTTATGAAAGGGAAAAGCATTACTTACCCCCTCTGTAAGCTTTATGCCACCCTACACAGCCCCACAACAACAGCAATTCAAAGAGTTCTGAGGGCGAAACTAATACCTTCACTTAACTACGCACAACAGGCATTTCCAGGGAAACTAGCGAGAGACCTAGAAAAAATCCGCTGCTTAGCTTACAAAAAGCTATTTCACCTACCCGCATGCACCAGGAATAATCTAGTGTGGTTAGAATTTAACCTGAACCAACACTAAATATTCATATCTTACCATGGCGGCACCAGAGAACACAATTAAGTCTATTATAAAATGTATATTTCTGGAACCTGGCAATCCCTGGTCAACTGGCCGCCAAAGACATTTTGAAACTTGCAATCGAAAACTGGGACCCCAAGATAATCAAGTATACTACTAGTAGAAGCATAATAAGAAAACAAGTTTGTTCTCGCACTTCAGACTTGGAATCATTGGTATCAAGAGGCTTCCATGAGTCCCAAAGCCTCCCACACACAGAATACAACCCCAAACTTCATCTCACGCAGGCGGTGGGGAGAGAAGCATTACACAGGATCGTCGCGTTCAGATTACATTCTCTCCCCCTTAAATAACTATACCCCTCTGGGTCTGCAAAAATGGTGATCATGGAGTGTCGGCTCTGCAAATATAAGCGGGAGACCTTGGTCCACATCCTACTCTGCTGCCCTGCCCTGGGCCTAGATCGCAGCCTTTACCTCAGGCCCATTTTGCTACAAAGGGGAACTACAACTGTAAAGGAGGCTATACATCAACTGTATACATTGGACACAGTGAAACATATGGCTATGTTTGGTAAATTTGTTCAACAGACTCGTAGGAAGCTGATGGGCCCTCCTTGTTAAGCCTTTTTGGCAAGAACCTGCGTTGAGATTCTATACCATCTGGAATTAATGGCTTAGCTCAATGAGAGCATGTACAACTGTTGGCTGTGTCAAAAAACAAAACACAATGGACTTAATGATCATTGAATCTTAGATTTAGATTTTATTCACAATGTATATGGTTTTTATTTGTTCAATTTGTAATGGAATGCTCTTTTTTTTATTTTTATTTTTTTCTTTTCTTTTATTTTTATTTTACCTCGTTTTATTGTAATGGTTTTGAGTAACCACACAAATAAAATGTATTCATTCATTCCCGGCCAAGGTCTTAGAGAAAATCACCAACAAACAACTTACTGTATACATCAACGACCCCCAATTCTTTGACATCACTCAAACTAGTTTCAGACCCTACCACAACACAGAACTGCTCTCATTGCTGCCACTGAAGATATGTGCAGGGCTCTGGATGGAGGAGACATGGCAGGCCTCATCCAACTGGACCTCTCCACAGCGACTGACACAGTCTCCTATCCCATCCTCATCCAATGCTTACACTACATCAGAATCCAAAGACATGAACTGTGATGGATCATCTCCTTCCCAACTAGAATGACACTGTCAGTCAGGGTGGCACCGTACACGCCGGCTGCCTGCACCCTCATCTGCAGAGTTCCACAAGGATCCTCCCAGAGCCCTTCAGTGAATACATGATCCCCCTAGCCAGTATCATTTGCTACCACTTCATCTAAACCTTCTCCTATATTGACGACACACACCTCATTCTCTCTCTAATGAAGTATACTTCCAGTAGCCAAATCAAATTAAATGCCTGCATGATTGAAATCACCCAGTAGATATAGACCAACTGTCTGAAGCTAAATCCCACCCCCATAAGCCACGCCACTTAGGATCGACCGCAAACTCAATACGACCGCAAAAGTCAATGCCATCTCCTCCACATGCCTCCACATCCTAAGACGATGAGGAAGATTTTCAGATTGCTCCTTATAAGTACCTGGAAAATTGTCACACACACCCTTGTCGCAAGCTAAACTACAAGAACACCCTATGTGCCACAATCAACAAAAAATTCTGCAGAAGGCTGCAAACCATTCAGAGCTCAGTGGGAAGAATCTCTCTCAAACTCCCATGTCACACTCCCATCACACACCACACCTGAAGGAGCTACACTGGCCATACATAAACGAGTACAATTCAAACTCCTCCCCCACACTTTCAAAGCACTACCAGCGTACCTCAACAATCGCCTATGCTTTCACAAACCTTCCTGACACCTCCGATCCTCTGGACTATTGTTTGCACAGATCCCATGCATAAAGAAAACCAGATCCAGTGGTTGAGCCTTTTCCTACTTCTCCTCAAGCATGGATCATAAGGAACTTCCTCCTCACTTCTTGACTTCCGCAAGAAGCTGAAGACCTTTTTGTGTAGTCCCATTAGGCTTTAAGTTTGGCTAGATTCGCACCTGCCCAGTGCCAGGATATCCTAGGTGACAGCGTGACCTACAACTCTGCATTACAAAACAGAACAGTGTGTTGATACCATTCATGTCTTTTCAGTTGCAACAGATGACTTCAGAGTGGCATTTTAAACACTAGGAGAGAGTGCACGGCATGAATGATGGGTAGTTGGGGTACTAGAAGCTAAAGAGACACAAAACCTGGCAGCAGCACAGTGTGGATTTAGAGCTGCAAGAAAGATATGATTTGTAGACCTTTGGTTCTAATTCTAAGAGAGGTAATTAGGAGTCAGGTTACTTACTGATTTAAACTCTGGACAAATTAATTTCTATTGGCACTTATGCTTGGTGGACAGGCAGCTGTCTTGGTGCATTATGATGAGGTTGGGATGTGCATAGGTCAATTGTGCAGAGTTTCAGTAGCAAAGTTTAGAACCTCTCTAGTGATGGATTGGAGTAATTGGAGAGGCCTAACAGCATACGAAGTCTACTGAATACTGGAGAGTGTTTGGGTGCCTTGACATTACTGACTGGTATGAGTGAGTGTACCTTGTGGTCACTAGATAAAACATGCTGAAGGGGTTGTGTTTTGATGAGGATTTTTGTCTTCATGGGTGGGCTAAAAATCACCCCAAAGGTTTCTAGCCAAATGGGTGAGTCTGTGGGGCGTCCAGGGGGAAATGAATTGAGTCTATACAATGAATGGGTTTATTAATGGAGGCAATGTAAAAGGCCTTTGTTTTAAGGGAATTACGCATGATTGACTGTTGTGCCCTGTAGTATTAGATGACGGTGAGGCAGTTTGAAATATGGGACTGGATGTAAGCTGTCAATAACGGAAAAGAGGTATCTTCTGGATAGCGCCAGGGTAGAGTTATTATGACGTGATAATATTAGAAGCCAAACAGACAGATAATGTTGCATAGGGAGGTGACCCACAGTGATAAATGAAAGATGGCCAAGGACAGAGCCTTGTGAAATGCTCACTGGAAGAGGTGTGTTGTGAAGAACATGAGTCCCATACAACTGTGAGAGGTAAGAAGAGAACTTGTCTTCTACTATTCCAGTGGTAACTTGTGTGTTAAACGATGAGCTGTGATGAAGTTTGAGACATGTGGCAGTGCAATGTCCAAGGAGTTGGGTGAAATCAAGCCTGAATGGATGTCGCTGAGTACATTGTTTGAGGGGTAGTGTGTAAGGTGATTCAAAACTAATTGTTCAAGCATCTTGTAAGGAGGGTTATTTTGAAAAAATGCTGATTTAACACACGTAGAGTACTTGTTAGCAACCGTGGGTAAACGGAGTGGTTAAAAAGAGTAGATTGTTTGATGTGAGGCTAGAAGCTTGATGGCATGAAGTTTTGAAAAAGTCAGATAAACCATAGGGTAGGTTGACACTTTTGTAATTGGAATGTGTTTATTCGAGGATGTTTTCGCTAAACGTGTAGATTCAGGTTAGTGTGAAATGGTTATATTGTACGTGTTGGAGGGTGTTGGGGGAGCCATGAGTACTATTGTTGTGGTGTCCCTGAGGTAGTACATTTTGAGGAAGTACGACAAAGGGAAGTTGGTGTCTGATTGTTGTATTCTCATTTATAAATATTTCCCTTTTAATATAGTATTCCCTCCCTGTACATATTTCCCTTTTAATAGAATGTATCTTCATTGCTGTGTGAAGTATTCCATATAGAATTGTTATGATCTGAAAAGTATTGGAGGTAAGAAAACTGCATGTAACCAGGAGAGTAGGAGTACTGTGCTGCAATTCAATAAACTTTGGATTTTCTACCTGGATTTACCACCTCTTTTTTACAAATTTGGCGACGAGGATGGGATGTCTGGTACCTACTACTACAGCAGCACAGGTGTGGTACACTTGATTTGGAAAAGATTTGGATTACTGATTGAATTTAAATTCGCTTTGGACATTTTAAAGACTGTTGAAGATTGAAAATGTATCATTTCCACAAGGAAAACATTTCTATCAACAATTCGTTGATGTACTGAAGAATTTGCAACTTTTATTCTACTTGGCATAATACATACAACAGAGATTTCTCTTTGCTCAACGTTGGATTGGTGGCGTTTTTAACCTGGAGACTGCACTATTGAGGGCGCTGTGTGTTACTGAAACTACGGAGTTCCTGAGTTTTAACTCGGAAAATTCTTGACATTTCATGATTTTTAAGCAAATGTTTACCTTCGTTTGCAGTTTCAACGGATTTCTCACACGCGACGAACTAAGTCTGCCATGCGACAGAGTCTCCATGCGCTTTGTTGAAGCGCGTAGTTGCCATGGTTTCTGTTGTCCCTGCCAAGTATGATGCTGCACGCATAGAACGTCACGTCGTGTAACGTGAAGTCAGCCATATTTGTTTTCTATCGGCACCAGCTATTTTTTCTCTTCAACAGCTTCTATGACTCTTATGCGATTTTGAGAGAAAGGTGCTGTTTTTCATACATTGCGAAGACAAAACTGTACTGTTGGGATTTAATTATATGAGAAAATATGGCACAACGATCTTTGCAACGATATTTTTGAACGCTATAATAAGATCGTGTTTCACCGTTATTGGAACATTTAATATCGTTGCTCACCGTTTGTGGATTTTAGTTCATGATTTCAACATCTACAACTACTTTACGGGATATAACATCACTGATGTACACAACTAGTGTACTCAAGGATTGTTTTCATTGAAATTTCTAGGTGGTTGTTTATTTATTTTGTGTTTTCTTTTCTTTCTGCTGTCATTGATACCATTTTGCACTATTTTGTTCTGTATCTATTTTGTGCAATTTCTTATTTTGCATTTCACACCATGCAGTTTGATCCCCCTTCGAAATTTTTGCAGTGTAAAGGTGATCCTCCCATTCCCTGGAACAGATGGAAAGAGGAGTTCCTAACTTATTTAAAAGCTATTGATGGGGAAAGAATGGGAAATGAAAGAAAGAAGAATATTTTTCTGCACTGTTTAGGATCCGAGGGGCAAGCTATATTTAGAAATTTACCACCTGTGCCTGGTGACTCTGGTGTGTTTGATGAAGCCATGCTTCGTGTAGAAACGCATTTCAAACCCACACCCAGCATTGCTCTGAATCGTTATAAATTTTATACGAGAGCACAGAAAGAAAACAAATCTTTTGATGATTTTTTAACTGGTTTGAGAGCTTTAGTTGTTTCATGTAATTTTGGAGCAATGACAGATGAAATGATTAGGGATCAGATAATCGTCAATGTTAAAAGCAAGAAAACACAAGAACAGTTGTGGATTTAGGTAATCCTACTTTGTTAGAAAGCATTTCCACTGCTAAAGCTTTTGAACAGTCTAACAAGTGGATGAAAACTATCGAAGAAACGAACAATAGAGGTAACAAGAATAATAAGCTGAGTGAAGAAGTATGTGCGATGAACTATGTTACTAAAGGTATTCAAAGTTATAAAAATGTATCGCGAAATCGCATTGTATGTTTTAGATGTGGGAGTTACAATCATGAAGCTTCTTTCAAATTTTGTCCTGCTTTGGGAAAAGAGTGCAACAAGTGTGGCAAAATTGGTCATTTTTCCAAGTCCTGCAGAGAGAGGACAATAAGAAAATTGGGGACAAAAGTAATTATTTAAAAAAAGGAGAGGTCTCTTGTGTGAGAGATGACACAGATTTTGGGTCTAGTTTATCAAGATGTGAACATGTTGTGTCTGATGAAGCTCTTAAAGAAAGAGGAATGATTGTATCGTTAGTGAGTTTAGGGTCACTTGAAGAAGATGTTTTAGACTCTCCTAAATGTGTAGTTAGATTTAAGGATGTTGAACTGATTCCGGGTCTCCTTGGACCATTATAACAGAAGAATATTTTGATGAGAAGTATGAATCTAAGATTGCTAAGAGTGATTTATGTCCTCTTGATGTTATGGCACAGGGTTTCAATGGTTCAAACATTGATTTCATTGGTTACATTGCTTTCACCATTTATTTTAAGGATCAATCTGCTTACATCAAATTATATGTTGTGGTAAAGGGTGTGAATGTTCTGGGTTTGCGGGATCAATTCAAACTTAACATCATGTTGAATCCACGCAGCAAAGATCCAGTTATGGTGTTGCAAGATGAGTGTGTTTCAGATAAAAGAGTTATGTTTGACAGCTGAGTGAGTAAGTCCTGAGGCGGAAAGCCGGGACTCTGCGTGTGGAATCTCTGTTGTTCGCGCTCCTGCGCTCTGATGCTCATAATTTTAAAAATTGCCACAAATTGCATTTAATGTTGTTTATGCTTTATTTTCGCTCACAATTTTAAAAAACTATTTTACTGTCTTTGCGCACTCGGCGCTTACATTTTGGGTATCCCCTGACTCCTCCTGAAGCGCTGTAGCCCCCACCACAGACGATCAAGGTCTGGTTGGGTTGAACTACTTTGGGCGCCATCTTGTGTGAGGCGAGGAGGCGGCGAGCGGTCTAGTGCTCTGCCCCTCCCGCCCCACAAGCTTAAATGGTTCATCTGTACCGGAAGCGCAGCGGACGAGCGCAGCGGACGAGCGCAGCGGGAGCGCCGACTTCGCGCCGAAGTCGCGCCAAAGTCCTGCCCGTCTGCGCCCGTCCGCGCCAGGCCGGGACCAGGGGCCACTCGTTCTGCTCCCGAATACATTAGTTATTCACGCTCAGCCTTATTGAACCTACAGCCACCCCCCTGCACTCTTGCCCCTAGCCTGAATTGTCAAGATGCACCGTTAAAATGTCCCAAATGTGCTCTTACATTAGACTCTGTTACCTCGGTCACAGATTCTTCCTCATCCACTTTTTGGGACACTCCGCCTATTTTACATCAGGCTTCCTTTTCTAAGTCGAAATGCCTTGAGTTGAACTTCCTTAGCATCAATTGCCGATCTCTCCCTAAACACAGGAGAGAAATCTTTGACCTCCTTGAGTCATCTAGCCCGGCTGCCATGTTTGTTACAGAAACATGGCTTAACGAGAGCTCCGGCCCTGACATCGCCATGGCCCTCCCCAACAACTACACCTTTGTGGGGAGAAACCGTGCTCTCAAGGAGGGTGGAGGGATTGCTGTTATTTTTAAAAGAGATTTTTCCTGTTCATGGGAAGATTTTCCGGGTTGCGAAGCAGGTATCTTTAAACTTCTTCTTTCTCCTTCTTTCACTCTGACAGGAATCCTTATTTACCGTCCCCCTGGGTCAGCCTCTGCATGGGCCTCTGCTCTTCCTGAGCTTATTGCCCCTCTGATTGTACAATCCACTAATCTCCTTATAGTGGGAGATTTAAATATCCATTTTAATCAAGTTTCTTGCCCCATAAGTACACGCCTATTATTGGATTTAGCTGCCTTGGACCTTCACTTACTTAATTCAGGCCCTACCCATAAAGCAGGTAATTTATTAGATCCCCTTATTTCAAATCTCAAGTGTATTATTTACCACTCCTCTTCTCCTGTTATCTGGTCTGATCATTTTATTATTGATTTTTCAATCAGGATTCCCACTTACTACTCTTCCACGAGTTTAGACCCTCATAAGGCTAGTAGGAATTGGAAACGACTAGACAAGGATAAGTTGAACATCTGCCTTGACATTTCCAAACCTACGTGCCCCATTATCACCACGAAGGAAGTGTCCATCGTCAGCTCTTGGTTGACATCAGCCCTAGATTCCTGCCTTCCTACTCAGAGGAATAAATCTCAGATTCGGCCCCTTGGTTTAATGACTCACTTCCCTCGGAAAAATCCTGTTGCAAAAAATTGGAACGCATTTGGCGCTCCAATTATTGCACGACTAACAAAACAAGATACAAGGACGCCTTGCGGTCTTACCATTCTGCTTGTGATACCGCCAGAGCTAATCATGCCAACATGACCATACTCAATGCCCAAAATCGACCAAAGGCCTTGTTTAAGGTGGTAAAAGACCTTTCAGGCATGTCCTCTGCGCCTAAAGATCCCTGTCTGGACTTAATCCAATGTAATGCCCTGGCAAAAATTTTCCTGGAGAAAATAGATAAAATCTACGCTATTTTCAATGCTACTTCTACTGTTTCTTCCACTTCCGTGTCCTATTTACCCAATTTTGGTCCTAGCGATACACTTGATCCAACTCCCATGGCCCCTTTTCTTCACTCTTGGGAGCCGATTTCGCTTTCACTTTTACAAAACTATCTTAAAGAAATTAAATCTGGCTCTCCCCTGGACCCCATGCCTCCACAAATACTGCGTACTATGGCTCCAACCACACTCCAAATTATTCTGAACCTTCT
Source organism: Lissotriton helveticus (assembly GCF_964261635.1). Lineage (NCBI taxonomy): Eukaryota > Metazoa > Chordata > Amphibia > Caudata > Salamandridae > Lissotriton > Lissotriton helveticus. The sequence continues at coordinate 23,818,067 of NC_136064.1, forward strand.
AAATGCTTCTTTGATTGAAGCTACGGTCCCCAACGAATGGAAGCATGCGATGGTGGTCCCACTGATAAAAAAGGCCAACGCGGACCCTAATAACCCTGCCAACTTTCGTCCCATTTCTCTTCTTCCCTGTTACTCTTAGATTCTGGAGAAACACGTTAATTCTCTTCTCACCTCCTATGTTGAATCTTCTAATCTTTTACACTTCTCTCAATCTGGGTTCAGGGCTGGCTTCTCTACCGAGACCACTTTACTTGGTGTGTCTGAGACTATCAGAAGACAAGTGGACTGCGGGGAGACTGTGGCACTCATTCTGCTAGATTTGAGTGCCGCGTTTGACACCGTCTCCCATTCCATCCTGCTGTCCACCTTGAAATCTGTGGGTATTGATGGTGCCGCCCTGGCCTGGATTGCTAGTTTTCTTTCTAATCATACTTTTCAAGTCTTTTCTTCCTCGTCTGTCTCCTCCATCTTTTCCTCCCCTCACGGTGTGCCCCAGGGGTCTATTCTCAGCCCTCTTTTTTTCAATCTCTATGTGAGACCTCTTGCTTTTCTGGCAGAACAAGCAGGCCTCACAATCTATTCTTACGCAGACGATACACAAATCGTCTATTCGCTATCCACCAATAAACATCTCCCTACGTCCTCCTTACAGTCCGGGCTGGAGCAAATTGCCAACTGGATGCACAGCCATAAATTAAAATTGAATGGCGATAAAACTGAGTTACTTCTATTCGGCCCTCTCACTTCGCTTTGGGGCCCTCAACATTGGCCTCATCAGATGGGTCCCACTCCTACCCCTTCAGCCTCAGTTCGCAACCTCGGGGTCATTTTTGACAACCAGCTGTCTTTTAAGCAACACGTGGTAAAAGTCTCTGCCACCTGCACTACCATCTTAAGGTGGCTGAGAAAAATCAGGTGGATGCTTCCAGCTGATACCCTGAGGATAGTAGTCCAGGCCCTTGTCACCTCACGCTTGGACTACGGGAACATTCTGCTTCTGGGTGCTTGTAAAGAGGTAACAAAGAAACTTCAGGTGGTCCAGAATTTGGCAGTCCGCCTTCTTTGTAACTTGCCTGCCAGGTCATCGGCCACTATCCATCTGCGCGAGCTGCATTGGTTACGCATTGAGAGCCGAGTAAAGTTTAAAGCGCTCTGCATAATGCACCATATTAAAATGGGTAAAGCTCCTAAATATTTATCTTCCTTAGTCCAGCAGTATGTTCCGTCCCGTACACTGAGATCCTCTACACAAAACAAGTTTACGACCCCGCGGGTCAACAGAGCTAAAATGGGCGGCCGCTCGTTTGCTCTATTGGCACCCTCTCTATGGAACTCTATGCCCCAGTCCCTGCGATCTGAAACATGTTACCTGATATTCCGCAAGGGAATAAAGACCTGGCTTTTTAACACTTAATTCTGTATCCCACTCCCACTCAACTCACTCATTCTCTGTTTATCTTTAGCGCCGGGAAACCTTCGGGTAGCTGTGCGCTCAATAAATGTAATAATAATAATAATAATAATAATAATAATAATAATAATAATAATAATAATAATAATAATAATAATAATTTGTGGAGGAAGATAATGCTTGGAAGTTACTATCCAGTGAATTTCCTGGAGTTTTTTCAGATAAGTTAGGTAGGCTAAGCGGTTTCACTCATTTTATCAAGCTCAAACAACGAGCTGAACCAGTGGTGCAAAAGCTTAGACCTGTACCACTCAATGTTAGAGAAGAATTAAGTGGTGCACTAAATGATATGTTAAGAAATGACGTCATAGAGGAGATAGAATCTTCAGAATGGGTTTCGCCAGTAGTTTTGGCACGCAAACCTGATAAATCCTTGAGACTCTGCATAGATTTGAGGGCTCTGAATGCTAACATAGTGGTAGATTGTCATCCGCTACCGAATATTAACGAAGTGGTGAGTATGCTTGGTGAGGCTGTTGTTTTTTCTACCTTGGATCTGAGGTCTGCGTACCACCAGGTGGTGTTGGCAAAGGAATCGCGCCATCTCACAGCATTTATCACGCCTCAGGGTTTGTATCAATTCAAATGGATGCCGTTTGGTTTGGCATCGGCAGCCTCAGTTTTTCAGAGGTCGATGTATCATATTTTTAAGGACATGGGTAACTACGTAAAGTGTTTTCAAGATGACATCCTGGTGTTTTCTAAAAGTGATGAGATACACATGGAACATCTTAGAAATGTGTGCAAAATGTTGGCTAAGTTTGGTCTTACCATTAAGAGTAAAAAGTGCAAGTTGTTCCAAAAGACTATAGAATATTTAGGACATACTGTATCTGGGAATGATGTTACTCCAAAGAAGTCGTTGGTTGATGCGATTTTGAAAGCTCCCGCACCTGATTGCAATGATAAATTGCTATCATTTTTAGGACTCTGTGAATATTATAGTAAGTTCATTCTTGGTTTTGCAACTAAAATGGAGCCGTTAAGGGAGTTAACTAGGAAAGGTGTAGAATTTTTGTGGGGTACTAAGCGACAAAATTCTTTTGACAGTATTATCCTTGACATGGTGTCAGCTCCTACACTTAAGCCTTTTTGTTTGAACAAGCTTTGTATTTTGACAGTAGATGCTAGTCTTTATGGTCTGGGTTGTGTGCTTTCACAACGTTCGGGTAAAGAAGATTGGAATGTTGCATTCGCGTCTAGGTCTTTAAACCTCACTGAAAGACGGTATGCCGTGATTGAAAAGGAATTGTTAGGATGTGTCTGGGCTGTTGAGCACTTCCGAAATTATATTTGGGGTGCAAGATTTTTGATACGTACAGATCATAAACCTTTGGTGGGTATTCTTTCACCTGGTGGAGGTTTAAGTGCGACTGCTCGGATTGATAGATTGATGTCGCGGCTGCAGGAAAACAGTTTTGACATAGAATATGTGCCGGGTAAACTCAATGTGACTGCAGATTGTTTGTCAAGATTACCGTGTCCCAGTGTCGATGGTGATGGTGATGTAGAAGTAGTGATCAGTATTTCTGAATTGTTGTCTGAGAAGTTCAGTGTTATTTCGGAAGATTTGTGGTTGAGAAGCATGAGTGAGGATGATGTCTTATGTAAAGTGAGAGAATATGTCAATTTGGGTTGGCCTTCTAAGGAGTTGAATCCTGCTGAAGTTATGCCTTTCTACAATGTTGCTGATGAGTTAGCCATCGAGGGAAATTTGTTATTCAGAGCTGGAAAGTGTATTCCACCTTTTTCTGTAAGGAATGTTATTTTACAAATGAGTCATGAATGCCACATGGGAATGTCGTCCATGAAAAGATTAATTAGGTCAAATTTCTGGTGGCCAGGAGTTGATAAGTTTGTAGATAGATTTGTGTCCTGAATGCATTGAAAGTGATAAGATGTGCAAATGTGATCCGGCACCTTTGACTCCTGTGAAGTGGCCAGATCATCCGTGGCAGAAATTAGGGATTGATATTGCTGGTCTGTTTAATTTTTTGCCGCAGGAATGTAGATTTGCGATTGTTGCTGTAGATTATCACTCCAAGTGGCCTGAGGTCAAACTTGTACCTCATCCTAACACTGAAAGTATTATTTTGTTCTTGAGAGAGATTTTTTCAAGAGAAGGATTCCCGGAAAGTGTTGTATCTGATAACGGGGTACTGTTCAAATCTTTAGAGATGTTGGAGTTTTTGCGTACTTATGGCATAAAACATTGTACCACTGCTTTGTATGAACCACAAGGAAATGGACAAGTTGAGAGATATAACAGGGTTCTCAAACAAGATATCTTATGGGCACGGAAGTTTGGGGGAATGTGGAAAGAAAAATTGAGGGAAAAGTTATGGTTGTACCGAATAACGCCTCATACTACAACGGAGATTTCACCTTTCCGCCTGCTAAAGGGTAGAGATCCTGTATCTAATTTGTGTCCTTGGTGGTTTAAGAAGTGTGTTGGTAATCGCATGATTGATGTGAGTGTCAAGGACGTGACTGAGAAAGTGGAACTTAAACAGAGAAAATACAAATGTGACTATGACTATAGAATGAAAGTCAAACAACCTGCATTTATGATAGGTGATGTTGTTAGGATTCGTAAACCTGGGTATGTTACCAAAGGAGAGACTAAGTTTGGCAAACCTTTGAAGGTTGTGAAGGTTTATCACAATAGTATAGTTACACAAGATGGCAAGAGATGGAATGTTAGAAGAGTATCTAAGTGTGTATCTTAGAATTCCTATTGCGTTTTGTTGTGTATCTTTTTGGATGAGTTTGATATTAGAAATGTTTGAATTGTCACTCAATTTTCTTTAGGGGGAAAATGTGTTGTATTCTCATTTATAAATATTTCCCTTTTAATATAGTATTCCCTCCCTGTACATATTTCCCTTTTAATAGAATGTATCTTCATTGCTGCACATGCACACTGTGTGAAGTATTCCATATAGAATTGTTATGATCTGAAAAGTATTGGAGTTAAGAAAACTGCATGTAACCAGGAGAGTAGGAGTACTGTGCTGCAATTCAATAAACTTTGGATTTTCTACCTGGATTTACCACCTCTTTTTTACACTGATGATGGGATGATGTTAGCTGAGGGGGATAGGAAGGTCTTGATGGTGTGTGCTAGACATTTTGGATGAAGCCAAAGTGAGTTGATTATGGTCTTAAAATATGAAGTTTTGTTGCAGGGATTATGCACATACACAGAACTATATGCAGGTATATGGGACCTCCTTGTATTGGGGCTATGCCTTCCTACTGCCTTCCTACTGCCTTCCTACTGCCTCAGTACCCACAATCCCATGACCGACTAGCTATAGTGTCTCACTCGCTCTCCTAAACAATCATGAAGATGCAAATGATTATACACCCCAGAACACACTTCTGACTCTCTCAGTAATCGCTGTAACAAGACATATCCTTTCGCTCACTCACTCATACTTGTCCACAATAATAATTGACGAAGACACTGATATTGTTTAACATGTTATTTTAACCATCGTGCTCTATAACACAGTATACGAGCCACTACCAGCAGCAAAACGCATAAACTCATGACAGCATTATTGCAAGTCCATATATTATAAAGGGAGATGTCATCTTATAAAGACAGTGTATAACATACTATAAGGCCTAACCACCATCTCCTAGGTTAGAAGAAGTAATATTATATAACAGAAGATCTCTGGGCTTTGTCAGCAGACCCCATACCTTAGTGCCTAGATGGTATATCTACATCATAGGAACCGCTCTGCATTTTTCCTTGGAAAGGTCCCTCTCAAAGTGTGTGTTAAACCAACATGCTTCCCCATAATATCAAAGCATGAGTTTTCTAGCAGCCCCAGCTGTGTTAGAATGTTTTGTCTAGATGCTAGGGACTGACCAGAACAGAATTACAAGGGGCATTTTTTATCGACCTTGCACACCGTGTTCAGACTAAACTCCAGGAACAGACCAAGAATACACAAAGCAGACAGTTCTCATGTGTAAGGCATAAACAGAGTCTTACAAAATAAAGTCATGTAGAAATGTGTTCAAAAGCAGCATCATGGCGGCAGAGCTCAAGCTAACTTAGCGATGTCGACAATGACCTCATCGGCCATATGACACCCTCCCTTTGGCCAGGTCGTAGCATATAGATAAAAGACTTAAACAGAGTCCAACGATAAGCAGAGTCTATCGCTTGAGATAAAAAGATGAAAAAAAATTAGGATTTTTTTTAATCTTCTTTGTAAACGTAATTAATGCGGATTTGGAAAATCCATCAAATTTCGTGAACTTAAGAATGCAATTCATTCCAAAAGGTCATCCCTATTTTTCATAGCAAACAGGGAAGACATCCAGTCAAGTAGTTCGAGGGAACATACGTGTTCCTCATAATCCAATACCTCCAAGAGCATATCTGGGCAACTTGTGTGATATTCGATTAAACTTCGTTGCAGAAGGCACTGCGCAGCCTCACAGCTATTCCACTCAGCCAACACTTCAAGTGCAGCTGCATCCATCAAACGTCATCCCCAGAACAGGTCAAAATTCCGGGTCTGCGTATGATGTATTGGAGAGGCATAAATCCAAGGCCCAATAGAAAGAGGACTGACGGCAGTAGAACACAGGTTGCATGCAAGTGAAATAGGCAGAGCGAAAAGTTAGTCCTTAACTTATGCTAAGCGTCGCTAACGGCAAGCATCTAAAAAGTTGTTGCATTTGGTCACGGTAGAGTACAATTGGCAGGGTCTGTGCAGTACCACATGATGAGCAGCCATTGAGTAACAGGAGCAGAAGTATCAGCACACCAGCCGCCATTGCTAGTATTAAGAGGAACCCTCCGAAGACGCTGGAAAAATGAAATGTATTAAGGCTGGTATTACACCAAAAAGTGTCTGAATAGAGGTCACAGGCTGGATCCCACAAGTTTGAAAAAATGACAAAGGCTTTCTGTGTCAGATGCATTAAAAATGTGGTGTATCAGTTCTCCAAAATGTAGTGGGAGATTCGTATTCAGAAGTGGCTTCCTGTTAAAACAATAGCGCTTTGAGTCTGCTTAATTTAATGAAATCTGTTCTCAAAGTCGGTATGGAAGCCCAAAGATAACTATCTACACTGCCATGTGGGGTCAGAAAAAGCACATTGCTACAACTAGTAACATTCGGTGAAACTGTTACTATATACGGGATGACTGCCCATAAGCCACAGCTGTGGTGGTTATTCAAAATAAGTTAACTGCCATTTGAAAGCAATGTAAGTGTGGGAATTATTGCCGGGACAGGCATACCATTAAAAAAACAAGCAAGATTAGCAGCGGACACATTACAAGCACAGTGTAATTTAACTTGTTTGCAAACTAGGGAATGTCCTACTGTGGAATCACACTCCTACCCTGTTAGGAAAACTTCCTTATCTTCCCATATCTGTAGGTGAAAGGCAAGAACCATAATTCATGAAGAAACACACTTCCAAGGGCTTCAATGGGGTCTATTGAAAAGTGTTTCATAAAATATTTAAACTGAAACAGTGGCAGAGAAATAACGCCAAGAATTACCCATACAGCTGAATCCGTTCTTGCTCCCGGAAATGGTAAATGGTTTAGCTGTTCAATTTGTATGTAGCATTTTTCATGGACATTAACCTTTGTTTATCAGTCAAATTAAATGCAGAAGCGTGCAAATAATCCCATGGAAATTTACCCATTTTGAGAGTTTGCAACGTCCATGCAAATTGCATTACAGATCGTAATTGATTTTGACCATGGTACAACATAGATACATCACTTTGAACAATATCAATAACAGATGAAACAATATTATCTAACGTGTAAATACGGGAAGACAACCTATTAATGCTGTTGTCGACAACTGCAAGAACTTTCTCCAAATTTGCTTTTTCAATTTGGCGCAGGCGGAATGCTGCTTCCATCTGCAATAATTTCCATAATTCATTTTAAGCCTCATGGATAAATCTTTTCGATCTTGGTGATCTAGGACCCAAGATAAAATCAGCAAAATTATTGTCGCTCGACGAGAGAGACGGGTGGTGTTTTATTGATGACAGTGTAGAGTGTGGCAACCATTGTTGACACAGCTTTCCCACTGAGTATGTGGTGACTGAATGTGAATGCTGGAAACGTGGATCAGGTCTAGATTGAGTGAAACCGGTTGCTGCATTATGAAAACACTGTTGACAGGCAATGGCTCTGGTTTACCACAACAACCATCGTGAGAGGTCAACATCAGCGACACGTACAATGTAAGCTTCGGTACCTTGCACCTGCCAAGCCTGGGTACCCCAAATTGATTTCAAGTCAATGGTATCTTTCCAGAGTTTGCAACCCTGTAAGGCTAATTCAATTCAAAATGAATTTGAATAAATTAACTTTGTGTGCGTCAGCATACATTTAGACTGAGACAGCAAATTTAATTTAAAGAAACAGGAATCTGGGTTGGAGGTGTTGTAATCAGTAAAATAGGTGAACTTATTCTTAAGTGTGATGGAACTCCCCTTTTGGGAAGTCGGACAATGTTCCCACTGTGTAAAATTAAAAAAGGGTCTTAACATGTTCGTTTTATGCAAAAAATTATGACCATAATATTGGTAACAGAATAACTCAGCATAATTGGCAGAATTTAAATACCAATCTTCAGCATCAAATGCAACATAATACTTTAAATCTGAAAACAACGAATGTACTGCTTGTACATCCCAATCATCAGAATGTATGTCCTGTGTCACCACATCTCCTAAGGAAACACGAAACACGTATGGAATGTTGAAGACTTCCATTGGACGATTGATTTCGAATGCCACTTTATCCCACACAATGCCACAAGCCACAGGGAAAGCTGAAATGTTCAAAAGGGCTTGATCACATTTCATGATATGGGACGATGTATGGGGAGCCAGAACTCCATCAACCAACTTCACAGCAGAGCGTTATGTCAAGTAATGACCATTGATTAGCAAGAAGAACACTGTTACAAACTCAATCGACATGAAGAGGAAAATCAGTATAAGCACCAGCCAAATGTAGGTCCCGGGTAGGACCAGGTAAGTCTTTTTGAACCTGGAAATGAAAATACTGGTTTGCGTTGGTGGAATTGGTACAGTTGATGACGAAGAGGAAGAGTCATAAGAGAAGCTTGTACGGTCCCCAAAATAACCGCTTGCTCCCACGTTCATTAACGGAGGCAGTGCAGCATCGGCATGATGGTGAAAAGGGCTGTCCGATACTTTATTATGGCACTCATTCGCAGGATAGCATACTCGATGTGAGCGTTGGAGGAGGTGGAGGGTACAACAGGTAGAAAGCCAATAGAAGTCTCCATCTCACCTTTCATGTTACGGGCATTAGTTGAAGAGGCAGAAGTCACTGGATTCAGGGAGATAGTGTTGCTCAAAACCCTAGGAGTCAAACTATACAGAATCGGCCAAATGGTGTAGTTTGACATTGTCGTTTGAAATATATCTGTTTTCTTTTAATCCAGGCAAAGGTGGAAGTATCCCTGTACGAGTACCCTTCAATCTAAGAACTGGGACCAGTGCATGATAAGAGGACCCAAATTATTTTTTGTTATCCAACTTTTCTCGTACCAGAACTCCAACCTTAGGGAGCCAGCAGGTGATGGAATCAGCTTTGGCATATCATTAAAAGAGGGTAACTGGTCTGTAGCGAAGCAGTCACAGATCTTTTGTAGGTCCTGTAACTTGGTAGAATGGTTATCTACATCAAATGTTGCAGCAGCAGCCACAACTTCTAGACCATCAAGGTCTGGCACAAACATTTTAATGCCAAAGAGCATTTCGAGATTATTAAGTGCATGTTGAACACCATATAAATGGGACAGCCAGTTCCTGCCAGTAAATAAGACTCTATCTGTCAATGATTGCTTTAAGTCATTGTTCATTCGCTCCACTATAGAATTGCCCTCAGGCCTGTATGGAGACAAAAACTGCACCAGCACCCCCAAAGACCTCTTTACATCCTTGCACGCCTTGGAGGCGAATGCTGGATCTCAGCCAGAATGGAAGATGTCACAGGCAAACGTCCCGACAAAGATACGCAAATCTCTAATGACATTTCGAGGGTCAGCACTGCTTTGTGGCAGAACCCATATGAATCTAGTGCACTAATCACCTGCAACAAAAATATATTTATATGCAGTATCAGAAGCCAATGGACCCAGTGATCAAGCTATCACAGCCAAATGGCTGATTTGATATATCTATAGCTGTGTTTGTGGTGTTCCCGAAAACGTAGATGTTTGATTTGTTGACAAATGACACAAGAAAGCACATAATTATGGGTTTGTCTATATAAAACGTGCAACCAATAAAGTTGCTGTAAAATAGAAATGGTCAGAGACAACCCAGCATGTGCAGAAGCCATGCCCTTGTGTGTGGCTATGATCAAAGGAAGCCTGCGGTCCATGTTGGGAATCAGCTGATCCCCAAATGATGGTATTGTAGCATAAGGAACAGGTGACAAATTATAAGAATACTTAGAAGGGAAGCCCCGCGGGAACTTAATTTCATCTTTCGTAGCAGCTATAGCAGCCAGTATTTCATTATCTATTTTAGTCATGGGCCTTCTAACTGCTGCGAAGGCACATGTGGCTACTGCGGATTTGGCCACCTCGTCAGCCAAAGAATTTCCAACAGCATGTGCTCCCACACGCTGATGGCCAAGAGTATGAATAACCTGTGTGAGTGGCAGATGTTTTTTAAGTTCTGCCACTTGAACCCAAAGCATTTTATGCTTGATTGCACTGCCCTTGGAGTCTCAATAATCATTTTGAGACCAGAAGTATAAGTTGTCATTAAAAGACTGGATACATCAGTAAGAATCACACACAATAAGAGTGTTCCCATGTGAATCAGCGAATTCTAGAGCTGAAATTAGAGCACGCGGCTCCGCCAAGTGTGCCGTACTGTCCCCAAGTGCCAGTGTATGTACAATGGAAGGACTTAAATTCACCATTTCCGACTGAAAAAAGCCACAATAGCGCAGGCTGCTGAATAAGCATGTTTGGACTCGATGGCCGGTTGAGCCGAGCCATCAGTATAAATGATACATTTGTACTGACCCA